>NC_056729.1:541416352-541711352 GCF_019279795.1 Protopterus annectens | reverse complement strand
ATGTGCACAAGCAATACATCACTCCACCTCAGGTCCACCATCCCCATCTGTACCTTGCTGGTGCCAATGTACACCTTTAGGTTTGCTGTTCATTAGCAGGAACTAGGCCAGTAGACATGGTGTTCTGCATTTGGAACACTGCAAAATGACACTCATGTGTGGCCCATGTTTGTCAAGCATCTGCAAAAAAGCTGAGAATGGGGAGGGGTGTCATTCTGAAACACAACAGTGAACTGAAGCATACATCCAAAGCTCGCTAAGAATGGCTGTATCTGAACACAGTCAAAGGTCATGAATTGTGCCAGACATAACTCTGACTCCTCAGCAATAGTGAAGGGACTGTGTGACCTCCAAGGGCTGTGCACATGAGCTGACCTTGCAATCCGGGAGAGTTGGGGGACATTTGTAGGGCGGAGTGACCAATTAATGGCAAGTGAAGATGGGCCATGCTAGTATACCCCTCCCCAGAATAGTGACTGCTATAGTTCACTTAGGTGCTGCAACAAACCATCGTATTAAGGGTGTGCACACTTATGCAACCCACATATTGTATGCATCACAATCAGCATCTGCACAACTAACACATTTGTTTGATACTGCATTTGATTGCACAGGTCATATGTCACATATCAGGTGTGTGTAATGTTAGCATATGCAGTATTGGGGTCTATATAAACAAATCAAAAAACCCTTTAACCGAATACCTAAATGTCAACACCTATAATGCGAACCACAAAAATCCCGAATGCACTAAACAGCGAAAAATAAAATAATGAACTGTCATAGTCGGCCAACCCCACCACCAGCTACATACCACCTACCCAAACAAAATAAATAAACCACATACATACACTAACCAAACCCTACTTCTAACCTAAGCACCAAAACCCTACTTCTAACTCTACACTAAACCCCACAAACACAGCTAACTATACACTATCCTTAACCCCTCCCTAACCCTAAGGTCCGTAACTAGTACACAAGTCCCCTACAGACATACACCAAAAAAAAATAAATACACATACATATAACAAAACCCTACTTCCAACACTACACTAAATCCCACATACACAACTATCTATGCACTATCCTTAACCCCTCCCTAACCCTAAGGTCCAGAACTACGACACTTCCCTACAGACATACACCCAAAACAAATAAATAATACACATACATACAGCTAAATAAAACCCTACTTCTAACACTACACTAAATCTTACATACATTACCTATCTATTAACTTACCTTAACCCACATCCTAACCCTAAAGTCCTATCTATCGCACACTTACCTTACGGAGCTATACCGCAGACGGGCCAACCATTGCACTTCATCATTTCCATTTTCACTGTTTCAGACGTTCGACGTTTCCGTATTTCACACAATACGTGTCACTCTTTCCATATTCGTGATTATGGTCTTTCACTTTGCTAATAGGAACCCCAGTATTGTCGCCCCATTGCATATCAGGGAAGAGGGTGGCATGTCAGTAAGAGTGTGTACACTCCTCATAGCCACAGTAAGTTTTGAAGATGTCAGTGTAATTGGATTTTATTGGTCATGCATGCACTGTTGATGATAAGATCTGCAAATCAGAGGTCAGGCATTCACTATTGACATCTGTCCTCATATCATCGCAGGTATGTGTCAGACAAACACATAGGGGCTGTGAGCAACAGAGCAAACATAACTGCCACACATACAATGATGTGTACACTCGTGAGGTATGGTGCACAGTACATGCCAGGGTGCTGAACAGGTGCACAGCAATATTGTGTACATGGGTGCAGTGTGTTCCAGGGGAAGGGGCATCACCTACTAACACAACTCATGCATCACAGAGATGTATAATGTTGGTAACAGGGATTGAGTATAGCTGCAGTGCCTGCTGTTGAGTGCAATATGTCATGCATGTTGACTGTTGGGTAATGAGAGGTCTGTGTAATACCTCACCTGTAAGTGTGTGTATGTGTGTGTGTGTGTGTGTGTGTGTGTGTGTGTGTGTGTGTGTGTGTGTAAGCAATGACATACAGGTCTTAAATTAAGTTTTTTGTTTTCCTCTCACAGGTGGCGAGGTGGGTCAGGGTCCATCCTGCAGGCAAACTGATGTTAGTGTCCATACAGACTCTGACAATGATGATAGGTATGGTGAGGCACAGGCAGGGTTGTCAGGGGCTGAAACTATGCCATCAGTTGACATCCCACTGTTATCCATCCCATCCCCGCACACAGGCACATTGCCTATACATACCCCATCACCAGTGGCCATAGATGAGGAACAGTTGGTGGGTGGTGGCATGGGACAGGACAGTGTGGTGACTATGGCAAGTGTGCCTGTACATAGCAGCCATATCTGGATGCCTGGTGAGGTACCACACAGGCGGATGTACGGGAGTGCTCATAGGAGGGCTGGTGGCAATCATGCCCCTGGCAGAAGTGCCACAACAGGTGTCACCAGACACATGTTTTGGACTGTCATGGAGGCACAGGCATGCATGGAATGTTATACCAGACAGAGCCTGATGCTCCAGATGGCTACTCATTCTGCTGTACTTGACAACATCCGTGATCTTGCAGGTACCCACCATTATTTTGCAGTGGTCCTGAATAGATGGTTGGGTGAGATGGAGGGAATCCTCGTCTGTGCAATGTCTGTGTTAGAGCATATGGTGGGAGGAGAGTGACAGCCACATGAACGTAGGTCAGCAACACCAACAGGTGGAGGTCTACTTGGATGTGCAACAAGTCATAGCCGCTCCCATAGTGGCAGTACCAGCACCAGCACTGCAAGAGGGTGTTATACACACCACAACACAGCAGGTCACATGCACATGGTCCTGGCCGGCCCCAACAGTGACCCGGATCCAGCTGACATTTGTCATCATCAGGGGAGAGTACCATATCTGGGCTTGTACCTGGTAGTACCCGTGGAACCTCTGGCAGGCAGAGTTCTCGTGTCCATGGCCGGAGATGGTGAACTGCACACCCTGCCATGTATGGTCTGTAGCTGTTCAACAAACCCCTGTATAGGGAAGCCACATGGTAGAACTGTGTGCATACATACACACACACATCACCAACGCAGCTAGGACACCTCCATACCTACACACACCACATCTGCACAACCCAACTGATAATGAAAACCCCTAACACACGCACACATGATGTCAACCAAATGGCTCAGCCTAAGTCTCTGGCAAACCCACAGCACACCCTGTGCATATGATAATACCTGTGCCACATCACTGTCATCCATACCATCGATGCAGGGACAGGCTAATATGGCTCTGATGCACAGGGTGTATCTACTAAGGTTTAGCAATAAAATGCTGTGTAACATGTTTTCAGCTGGAAAGTTTAATGCTTACATGTCAGGATGTGCATTATAGCTGTTATTAACACTGACTGATTGTCGTCTCCATAATGTATTCTTTTTGTGTTGTAGGTATCCATGTGTCAGCAGGATGTTGGTTTGCTGTTGTTTCCTACAAGGGGTATGGCACTATGGTGACACATTGTGTCATATCCTAGGTACAGCTGAATACAAGTAACAGGTCTGTATAACAGTTACTGCATGTGCCACATGGCTGATAGGTCTGAGGGGTGTATACAGGTGAATGCATGGTGGCTGATATCAGCATCCCTTCTACAGTGGACAATTGTAAGTGTACTGGGTGGCACACACCACATGTTTGTGTATAACACACACACACACACACACACACACACACACACACACACACACACACACACACACACACACACACAGGCTTTGGTGTTGATGCAATACACAGAGAATACTGTACACATGGATGTACTTAATTTTGCAATGAACCCATTTTATCCTATGTAATTCCACAAAGACAAAATAGGCAAAACATCACATCAGTAAATAATCAATCTGCTAGTTTAATGTCATTGACAATGGTACTGGCAGGGTATATGTCCTCTTCCCCAATGTAGTACAATCCTGGAGTTGGTAAACATAGGTGTGCTGGTGTGGGTGGCACAGACCTCCACTTTGGAGGGTGTGGGGTGGCGTAGAACTGCACATAGTGTGATTGACAACTACTTAACCTGTTAACATAAACTGTACAGTATTACAGCAGACTAAGTGAGGGGATACACACAACAATAACGCCAATGAGGGTGGCTAAGCCATTAATCTGCACCCAACTATACATATATATATATATATATATATATATATATATATATATATATATATATATACCATCTCTAGTATCACTGTACAGCTGTACAGTGGGGAAGAGTGCATTTGCACATCTACTACTAGTTTTGATGGAATGAATTTCCACAAGATGATTCCTTTGAAATGTTAGCATTTGCCAGTCAGTTCTCAGGCAGATGACCTCCTGGGACATGTATTTTCTGCAAACTGAAGTAGATCCCTTCACATACACACACACTTACTTGGCAACACTGAGAGTAGAACCCATACCTAGGTACTTATTGCTACTACTGTGTTTGGCCTTAATAGCACACACCACACAGCTTTTAGGATGAGGTGTGTCCCAAGTTTCTTGTTAAGTGAGGAACATCACTAGGCCTTGTACAGTATGTTAATGGGGGATGTAGTGGGTGTTAATGAACAATACATAGCATGACATTCTTTCATATACACATTGACAAACACATAACAGTCATAGACACATCTGAGAGACCTGGGTTTATCAGTGCTAACTACCTTGTCAGTGAGCCATTCTCTTGCAGATAATTTGCACACAGCACATGTATCATTGGGCTGGATAGTGTAATCAGTTACCTGCATGGTTGATGGTGACAGTGGTCCTCATACAGTGGACCTTGAGATATGTACTGGGGGTACCATGGTGTAAAGACAGTATACCCAGCACCCACAACCCACATTGGATATTTTACTCACTTAAACCCATGATAATACTCTGACATACCCACAATCACACATTGACCAGGACTGCAATACAACCCCTTGTCCATCTCATCAGTGCTACTACAGGAATATAGATTTATTGCACATGCCACAGGGATAGTAGGGTGATGGTTTGTCATGGCTCTCCTAATGTCAGCAACATCAGTATCCCTTATACTGTATGGCAATGTGTATTGTATTTGGAGAATATGGCCTCAGAATGCTGTATCCGACAAACATACACACTTGCACACATGCACACACTTGCTAGGACTCAGAGGATAACCCATGACTATCTACCCATTTGTACAACAGTGTTGTGCTGGTACTGTAAGCTCCAGGTAGCCCGTAGGGTGAAGAGTGTAACAAGATACATTTAATGCCCATTACAGCAGCAGCCATTTCTAACTATGGAAATGGGGGGTGTAGTAGGTGAGAAAGCCTTCAGGGTATCAACTACAAGTTTACAAACACACAGACATTGTTATCCTCAGTAATGCGCACTGACACATTTGATAGTACTGGGGTCCATAGGTGCAAGTGTTCCTAGGTGTGTACCAGGATATTGTCCATGGAGAGATGAGAAGAGCAGGGGATGTGGGCACAGTGATATCATGCCACCTGACATTTGTCAGCAGGTGATCTATCAACTGATGCCACATGAGTGATCCGCAGGGTGACAGTGCAACATCCAATCACCTGGTTGTCTCTTGCAGAGGGCCAGTGAGCTGCTCCAATTGACATGTATGCAACATATATTAAATAACATGGCCAGTGTCTGGGTTGGAGACATGTACTCAAGCATGTTATGTTGACTGTGATTGTCTAGTTGAGGTATCCATGGCATGTGGTGCATACAGGGTGGGGTTTCCTAGCTGTGGCATTCATAACACAGCTGGGCAGGCATGTCAGTGTCATTTAAGCATGGAATGCCTGTAAGCAGCCAAGATGGATACCTGACATCTGCACATCTGTACAGAGGACAGACAGAAATCAGCTAGCCAATAGGTTATGCATTAGGATGAATGTCTTGACAGATAAACGTCTGACACTGATATTTATGCCATTACTACATCACAGTAAGCCTCAATGACATGTCCTATACACATAGTAGTCTACAGCTAATATCCACATATCAGATCAATATCCAGTAGCAAATACTTTATAACACACAAGTCACACACCTAGAACACGATAGTCAGTACTCAGAGTCTAGCTTTGCATGCAGGGGAGTATGGTTCCAGTACTAAGATCTGCAATCTACTTACATGGGAAAGCACTGTTAACAGTAGTAACGTAATGATACAATACATGCAAGTGTGACTGCATATAACCTGGAATACTACCCATGTATAAAACACATACAAAGAGAAATATATAGATGTATATATGTACATGTATATATATAAATATATATATATATATATATATATATATATATATATATATATATATGTACATGCATATATATATGTACATGTATATATATATATATATATATATATATATATATGGTCTATGTCATATAATCGACCCTTCAGAATTTCGAATACTAGAAGTTTGAACAGGGAAGTATGAAAAATAAAAATGTCAAAGCCGTGGAAATATGAATTCTTTCACAGGGAAAGAATTTGGTTGGCTGTTTCTGCGGCTTTGACATTTTTTCCACTGTGGTGCAAAAGTTACGGCTTGGGTTAAGGTAAGTGTGTGAGTGTGATGGACGTTGGGGTTAGGGTGCGGATAAGGTAAGTGTGCGAGTGTGACGGATGTTGGGGTTAGGGTGCGGGTAAGGTAAGTGTGCAATAGTGACGGACTTTAGGGTTAGGGTGCGGGTAAGGTAAGTGTGTGATAGTGATGAACTTTAAGGTTAGGGTGCGGGTAAGGCAAGTGTGCGATAGTGACAGACTTTAGGGTTAGGGTGTGAGTAAGGTAAGTGTATAATAATGACGGACTTTAGGGTTAGGATGCGGGTAAGGTAAGTTTGCAATAGTGACTGACCTTAGGGTTAAGGTTTGGGTTAAGGTTAGTGTAATAATAGTTGTGTATGTAAAGTTTAGTGTAGGTTTATTAGGTTTTTGGTGTGCTTGTGTTGTGTTTGTGTTTTCGGAACAGCAAATTTTTTCCCTGGGAAAAAATTCGCTGTTCTGAGGTTTCCATGTCATATTTCGAACTTCCAAGTTCGAACATATGGTGTTCGAAATTTTGGATGTTAGATTATATGACATAGACCCTATATGTGTGTATATATATATATATATATATATATATATATATATATATATATATATATATATTTATAAAAAACATATGCCCATAACATGTAGTGGAGTCATACCTCTGCACCAATAGTCACAAACTCTTAGTGCAAGAGGATGTAATGTAAGTATTGCAGGTATAAATGTAAAATATTGCTTCAGTAACAGGGTTTGTGTTAACAGACATGTTGTGTGGGAAGTCACTTCTGATACTGACATGTACGCCATCAGTTACTGATAGACATCAGAAGATCATCATAGTGAAGTACCACACAAATCAAAGTAATGATCCTGTGGAATACAACAGAGATATGACCAATAAACGTGGACAGTCTGACACAATCTGGTCAGTCCAGCGGTATACACACAACTCCTTAGTGCAAGACGTGTGGACCAAGCCTGACACACACAACTCCTTAGTGCAAGACGTGTGGACCAAGCCTGACAAAGTGGATGTTTACAGCCATGTAATTGGGGATATCACAAAAATACTGGACTAGATAAGCTCATACAGTTTATGCATTCACACACGCCTGTCTGTCCTAACACATATTAACCAGAGGAGCAGAGGTCCTAAGCCCACATACTTCCCACTAGTTAGTGACATACATCTTTACAGCATCTCACTGCTTTGTCAGAAATACACAACAGTTATGGTGGCCAGGCAACAGTACATCTGACAAATATCTGGACATAACATCACACTAGGTAAATACACTGAGCTGCTAGGCATATCACAAAGCACTGTGCAAACTACAGGCAGACTGCCACAACACTGACCCAAGTTTCTTATGGGGGAATACACATGTACTTGCAAATATAGCAGACACTACAGGCATATAACACAATGGAGTAACAGACATCAGTGTGAAAGTGCACTCCCACAACCAATCGGAACACAGTCGCAGTCACATTATGGTAAGCCTAATTAATATTATAGTATATAGACTGTGTGAACAAAACCATCCTCACATGTGCCATTCACACATTGACCCTACATATACTGGGCCAATACACAGTGTAGTCTAATGCCTGACTGTGGTATGGTACATCTGTCAGTCTGGCCCCACAAACATGTACGCTGATGGGGTACCATAAACTGAAGCGGCATGCAACATCAGATAGAACAGGACCGAGAACAATGACATCTACCACAGTCTGTACACAGGCCAAGTAACATATTCACAATACGCACTCTGTCAACAATCACCATAAGTATACAGACCTCACTACTGTACACACTACAACAGAATGTCCAGGTTTTGTCCTCAAATATTAGGCCTACTATACATAACATATCTAGCAGTCTGATATCTCACTGGCTTGTTATCAGGTATGATGTCAGTAAATGATGTACTGTACATATGCACCTCTTACTGCATGACATATGGACAAAGGGTGACAGACTTGGGGGACCGAGGCAAAAACACAGGGCCAATATTGACATATTGCTGTGCTACACTGAGAAATTTTCTGGTGTAACAGGGTTTGTTGTGACATATCTCTTTCAAGGGATATGAAGTCAGTAACTCACATGGATGTCACCATGTACTGACTGCAATCATCAGAGTATGCTACTGCATTTCTAAAGATAGGAAATGTATGAGTAACACAACACATGTAAGACTCCAAACTCTGGTCACTCTGCGGATAGTCCTACAGGTGAGAGTTTCCTCAACCACATAACACTGTCATGCCAGACTTTAAATCATATAGAACAGCCATATCCACACAAATCCTGGTAAACCAACATTACTTCAAATGTAGAACAGCAATACTTACATTCTGTCCTCCTGTCTAGAACATCCCCCTCCTGTTTGTTGGCCTGTCTCCACAGTGTATGTTGTAAGAGGTTTTTCCAGCTACCCTCTGTGATGCTGTTTTCAAGCACTCACATGAAGTCCTGCTCACAGTGAAGGAAAAGGGCCAACACCCACATGAATGCTTAGTTATAGGAGTGTGTTTCCATGCAATTCGCTATAAGAATGATACCACAGCTGTTCCACATGCAATTAGCAAGTGGGGGACTACAATTCGTGCACAGGCCATCAGCTGATCATGAGAATTACTTACAAAACTCAAGCTGCTGTCTATACAAAACAGATGTACTTTTCCACATCCACCAGAGAGGGAGAGAGAGAGAGAGAGAGAGAGAGAGAGAGAGAGACAGAGACAGAGACAAAGTAAGAAAGGAAGTAGTAAGAGAGTAAGAGCCAAGTGTGTTTGTGTATGATCCATGGGTGGAGAGTGGTATCTGGGTATTATAATGGTTGCCTATATTGTTTACTAATCCATACTGTCACATAGTAATTGCACATGGTTCTACACATTTATGGCTGAGGATTGTCTAAAACAACCTGTACAGTGTTTGAAATCCGTTGGCCTTGTAATGTGGACAATGGGACATATAGGTCCTCAATATAATGATGTAGCAAAACCCACACTGCAGTGGATCCTGTCAGTACACATTCAGCCGAACACCCACACAGGATACTGATAACACACACACAAACACACGCTTACAGAGTTTCAAACCCATACTTGACTATGTATTGCTATTACAGTGTTACTCAGTTATTGCATGTGCCACAGAGCTTACATGTTGGAGAGTTGTCCAAAGGTATCTTTGAAGGTGAGTAACATCAGCAACAGTGCTAAAGGAAGGATAAGGGAAGTGTAGTAAGTGTGAATGTCCACAAAAGCAGGTTTTGATAAAGGCACACACACACTCCCTCAGGAGAGCACACACATTATTACAGTTGGCAGAATCAGGATTAGACCTCCTACCTAACTCGCTTGCTATACTACAGTATTACGCAGTTACCACAAGAACCACAGAGCTTATATGACTGACACAAGGCCAAAGGGTTATTTCAAGGTGACTGAGATCAGCAGGCATGCTAAAGTAGGGCAATGGGAGCTGTAGTGATTGTGAATGGCTTCAAAATCATTAACCTCCACACATACACCCACACACACACACACACACACATGCACAGACACACACACACACACACACACACACACACACACACACACACACACACACACACACACACACACACACACACACACACACACACACACACACACATTTGCCAGTACTGAGATGCATGGGTTCATTGCTTCACAGGTGTGTAGTAGGTGAATGGGCATGAAGGCTGTACAAGGCAAGGCAAAGGGAATACCTTGGCATCAGGCCACATGACAATGGTCTCCAGTGTGGCTCAGGAGTGCAGTCCCTGGAGTGGTCCCCACAGGTGGGTATTGTATTCACCATCCACTCATCTGGGTTACTATTGTGGGTGGTCAGTGATGTGCACTACTTCCCATGTATGTGATCTATATTCCATAACATGGACAGTGTCTGTGTTGTGCACATGTCCCACACGCATGTTATTTGACATGTGGAAGTGTACTTGATGTCTCTGGGGCATGTTGTGTGTACAGATTGTTATATTCGATGTAGCATTCCTGACCTGATTTGTTGAGATCTGGCTTCAGAACTGAGGTTGTGCTTGCACCTACATTGACAGCATGATGCAGGTATTCAGTGGAGTTAGTGGCATCTGTCCATACAGGGCATGTGTAAAAGTTGGTATTCTCTTTGGGGGTTACATTTGCAAACTCTAGAGTTGTTGCAGGCATCCAGTGGGGAACACAGCAAAAGGACCACTGTAAGCATATATTTGCCTACTGTAGGGATGGAACAGGGTGCCATGTCCTTTTACTTGCTGGATAACACACAGTCAGGAGATGTAACACATCACAGTACTTTCTGATGTCAGTGGGACTGTTGTGGTCACTGTGATTACTATCTGTGAGGCAATATGCAGGGAACTACCAATATAGTGGTTGTTGCCTAGCCAAGTGTGTCTTTGTATGACACATGGGTGGAGAGTGCTCTCTGAGTAATACAAGGGTTGTCTATATTGTTCACTAATCCATAATGTCACATGTAGGGATATGGATTGTCTACACCAGCCTCTCTGGTGTTTGACATCTGTTGTCCTTGTAAGGTGGATATTGTGACATGTACTAGGTCGTCAACATAATAATTTAGCAAAACGCACCCCACAATACATCCTGTTATTACATAATCACAGCAACCTCCACCAGGATACTGATGACAGACACACACACACACACACACACACACACACACACACACACACACACACACACACACACACACACACTTGCCAGTACTGAGATTCAAACCCTACTATAGTGCACCGCATTTATCATGAGCGTCATGGAGCTTATAGGATGGATGTTGTCCCAAGGTACTTCTAAGGTGAGGAACATCACCAGCCCTTGTAAATACTGGCATTGGATGATGTAGTGGGTGAGAGATCCGAAAAATAATTTTACCCTAAACACACATTTACCAGGGGTGAGGATCAAACCTCTACCTAACAATCTTTAAAGACCATTATGTTACACATTAACCACATGCACCACTGACATGACATGGTTTAGGGTTGGCAACAGGTGCTTCCAAGGTGGATGATATCTGTAGGACTGCTAAAATCAGGCTTGGAGATGTGTAGTGGGCTTGCTAAACAGAATTCCAGTTCATGTGAGGCAGAGCACCTCACTGAATCTCTTCAAGAAGAATCTCGATAAGTGGATGGGGGATCGTAGGTTTGTCCCAGGGATTACTCCCATGTCACTATTAGACAGAGGCACAGTAAACTAAACCTTAAAAAGGGCACAGTATACTCAAATCAAGGGGTGGCGTAAGCCATACAGAATCGGGCTAGGCTTATAATTGCCCCAGGGCAGATAGCCTAGTATGAACCTATGAACCTATGTACTGGGTGAAAATGGGGCCAAATTATTTGAGGTACACACACAAACACTTGCCACAGATGAGATTCAACCCCATGCCTATGTTATTATTGCTACTGCACTAAATGCATTTTTAGCACGTGCCACAGAGCTTAGAGGAGTAGACATTGCCCACAGGGATATTTTAAGGTGACTGACATCAGCAGGCTTGCTAAAGTAGGGCAATGGGAGGTGTAGTGACTGTGAATGGCCTCAAAATCATTAATCTCTATACACACAAAGTTT
Organism: Protopterus annectens; assembly: GCF_019279795.1. NCBI lineage: Eukaryota > Metazoa > Chordata > Ceratodontiformes > Protopteridae > Protopterus > Protopterus annectens. Next base: position 541,699,106 of record NC_056729.1, on the reverse strand, counting down.
CACAGTTGCCATGCCTGGGATTAAAACTCCTACCTAACTAGTATATTACACTACATTATTACACAGTTATCACACACACCATGAGCTTATAGGGCTGACCCTTGTTCAAAGGGGTATTTCAAGGTGACTGACATCAGCAGGCTTGCTAAAGTAGGGAATGGGAGGTGTAGTGACTGTGAATCACCTCAAAAGTTAATCTCTATACACACACACACACACACACACACACACACACACACACACACACACACACACACACACACACACACACACACACACAAACATACACATACACACACACCCACACACAGAGTTTCACAGTTGCCATGTCTGGGATAAGAACTCCTACCTAACTAGTATGTTAAACTATAACATCACACAGTTACTGCACATGTCACAGAGCTTATAGGGCTGGCCCTTGTCCAAAGGGGAATTTCAAGGTGACTGACATCAGCAGGCTTGCTAAAGTAGGGCAATGGGAGGTGTAGTGACTGACATCAGCAGGCTTGCTAAAGTAGGACAATGAGAGGTGTACTGACTGTGAATGTCCTAAACATCATGAATCTCTACACACACACACACACACACACACACACACACACACACACACACACACACACACACACACACACACACGTACAGAGTTTCACAGTTGCCATGTCTGTTACCCTACAGCCTTACGCAGTTATAACAAGTGCCACAGAGATTAGGGAGCTGCAAATTGGCCAGAGGGTTATTTCAAGGTGACTGACATCAGCATGAGTGCTGACATGGGCTATGGGAAGTGCATTGTGTGTAAATGGGCCATAAACCATTCCTCTGGAAACACACACACAACACTCAGTCACACACAGCTGTACATTTGACTGGACTGTGTATACAAATGCTAGATGAATACTGATTTGTACTATCATGTTACACAGTTATCAAAAGCACCACAGACACTATAGAGCTAAGGGCTATCAAAAAGAAATGTCTACATTGATTGACATCAGCACATCATGTGATATTGGCCAATTGGATGTGTGGTGGGCGGGACAGGACTCATGATGGCAATCTCTTTGTCACTGTCTGCCTCTTTCTTCCCCACATCCCTGTGTGTGTATGTTTGACCTATTATAGTGTGTTGGCTTTGGATATGTGTAAGTATTCCTATCCAATGTGTGTGCAAAGCACGAATGGTGTGCAATGTGGTATGTGTGCACAGAAATCTGCGATTGACAGATATGTATAGTCCACTGTTATTGTCAGACATGGGCTTCATTTCCCTAAGTGTTGGAGCATGCCCAGTATAACCGTCTGTATTTTGCTGTCAGATGTGGACTTCATTTCTCTAAGTGTAGGAGCATGCCCAGTATGACCTTCTGCATTGAGTATGTGAATCCATTCCAGGTAGGTGGTACTCCAGTGCAGGATTTTGTGTTCTACACCTACAGCTAGCAACCTGTTTCTGCAGGACATCTGTAGATAGGTTGACAATATGGAGTCACAATGGGCAAAAGATAGTGGGATACTGTAACTATTGTGTCTGTGCTGCCTGTGTTACATGGTTGGTGTTAGCAGAGATATTCAGACATATGTACTGTTTTACACTGTGATGTATTATGTCATCAGCTACAGATATACTTATTTGCTTACAGTTATTTCCTGGGAAATACAAGATGAATGAAAATGTGTCCAGTATTGTGGTCTGCAGCCTACATATTCTTGCACACTCATGCCATTCTGGAGGGGTAGTTGCAGACACTTGCTGATGGGTCTGTGTTAATGGTCCAACACCTTGGTACTGTGGTGGCTGAGGATCCCCTGCTTGTACATCTATCAACATAACATAATGACCATATCCTGCTATGGCCATACCTCTCAGCTGTACATGATTCACCCAGGTTACCCAGAGGCAGGGCTCATATATCTGGTCAGTTCCCCTTCACACTGTGGTTTATGAGCAGGTTTGTAGCCAGCCATTACTGGGTTTGCAGGCAGGGGTAGTATGGGCACACATCAGAGTTTCAGACTTCACACACTCCATGGCGTCCATGCTTCTACACCCCCCCCACTCTGTTATTCTATCCTCTTCCTAACATTATGCGAGTGATATCTGAGAAGTATCCCTGTAGTTGTCCCTTCATCCCATCGGTATTTAGGGGTTGGTCCACAGTTCATGCAGTAGGACATGGTGGGCATGCTACTGGGATTTGTCGACATGGCCTTGCATGTGTATTCTGTGGACTGTGTCATGTTATTAGTTGGGACCATATGAGATAACATACATTGTCAGTACAGGTGAGGCACAGGCCTTTGACAGAGGACTGCAGGGCATTTGGTTGTGATGCAGGCCATCTATAGCAGGCCAGTGCATTCTGTCACTCCTACAGTCCCAGCAAGGGATCCCACAGGATTTTTGCAGGGGGGGGTGCAAACCCAGAGCCCCATCCACACAGCCCCACCCCCTCTGCCCACGCAGCTCCCCCCTGCCCATGCAGCCCCCCCCACGCAGCCATTCCAGTGTCCCATTACTTGGCTATTTCTCCCCATTTGCCATAGACACTGTTAAAATGTCTCAGTGTGCATACTGTTTTATGCTTTACTTCTACAATGATTACAGATATTTGGATTTCATTTACAACTTTTATTTCAAATTTTATAGCACAAACACTGATAGACATTTACTAAACCTAAACAAAGCAATAGTCTTACAATGAAATCTGACTTGGCATTAAACCTTCTCTACCTTTGAAACTCATATTCACTGAAACAACATTGAAACCCACATTCAAAGAAAATGCATCTGGCCAGTGACAGGGTAAGTTTACCTTTGGGCTGTTTTCAAATCATAGGCTCCTTGCACACATTTTTAGAACCATGCAAATGTTCTTTGATTCACCTTCCTGACTGTATTAATTATACTATATAATCATTGAATTGTATCCCTTGTATAATACAGCACCACTTAGAGTGTGTTTTAAATTTATAATTCTGAACATTTTTCCTTTAAGCAATGAAACAAATCACATGAACCAATAATGACAACCTGCTCAATTAAGAACATTTCAACCATAAAGGGCCACTCAGACTTCTGTCATACAATCCACCAGTATCAATCAATATGCAGAATCTCTGCAGAAGTAAAAGTCATCTGAATAATTCCACATTAAAGAGATCTGAAACCAGTGAAGAGGTTGTTGCTAGAAAACAACTTTATATTTCAGCATTTCGTTTACAAATTCAGTGCCTGTTGCTCCTGAATAATAAATTGCCTATGTTACATTAAAAGAAATGGTAAGCTGGTATATTCCAATAGGGAATGGGTGGCAAGCTGAAAAATAGGTTCATAGTTATTAGGCATCTCATCCAAAGGGGGACATACTAAGGACTGCAGTACCATACCCCGTTAAAATACAAATGTACATGTTGTAGGACTAGAACCTACAGCCCTTTGCATCAAGATGCAAATATGCTACCTGCTGTGCTAGCACTGCTTTAAAATTCTATACCACAATCATGATACCATTTGCTAAACAAAAACAGTTGCACAGTTTACACAGACTTAGCATGAGCAGCAGTAACCTTTGCTTCCCTTGAAGCTCACAATTCCTTGAAAATGCACTTGAAAATAAATTCTACCTGCTAGATCTAACTAGGGCATTTCTCTCTTTCTCTCTGACACTGTCCGTCTGTCTGTCTGTCTCTCTCTCTCTCTTGCACACACACCTCAACTTCTTAGTGTAAGAAATCTGGACAAAGCCTAAAATAAACAGGGACAGATTATAAATATTGCTTTCATGAACTTATAAAATTGCTAGAATAACAGGATTTGTGTTGGTATTCATTTTTCTAATGGATATGATGTCTAAAACTATTAGCAACTTCAATCCTTTTTAGGAGGAATATGGGGCAAATACCTGGACATTCTGCAAAGACCTGGACAGCTGAGGGGTATGCTACCTCCCTTTTACACACACACACACACACACACACACACACACACACACACACACACACACACACACACACACACACACACACACACACACACACACAGGCCCCAAACTAGGGACACATTTAGAAAGTTTCTAGTATAACAGTATTTGTGTTAGAATATATTTTCTGAATGATATCAAGATTGAAACTCAAATGCATGTCATTTATTTAGTAACTTTAACCCTTAGCTCATCCCAGTGATTTGTCAAAAACAGAATTTTATGAGGAACAGACCAAAAATATGAGACAAAAATCTGGGCAATCTCTGAAAAATGTGGACAGTTTAAGACATTTGCTATTGGCGGCCATGGTGCTGAAGTAGTTAGCACTGCTACCTCACAGCAAGATGTTCTCCGGTTTGATCCTCGGCTGGGGTGCCTTCTGTGTGGAGTCTGTATGTCCTCACTGTGGTCCCATGGGTTTCTTCCGGGTGCTCTGGTTTTCTCCCTCATCCCAAAGACATGCTGCAGGTGGATTGGACACTCTAAACTAGCCCTAGGCATAAGTGTGTGTGTGTGCCTTCTGTAGAAGGTTGGGTGTCGGGCAGGTAACCTGACACCATAAAAACACCACTGCCAATCATGAGCAGACAGGTGATCTGCTGTGGTGACCCGCCAAAAAGAAGAAGACTTTTCCAGTATTTGCTCAAAGCCCAGCACTGGCATTTGATCAAATCCTAGTTTTGTAGCATATGCTGCATAAAGATCACACACAACCCAGACCTTGTGGGCAGTGCTTGGTAACATAATGGGAATGTTAGCACTCTGTATGTTCCATATGCTGCATAAAGATCACATACAACCCAGCCCTTGTGGGCAGTGCTTGGTAACATAATGGGAATGTTAGCACTCTGTATGTTCCATATGCTGCATAAAGATCACATACAACCCAGCCCTTGTGGGCAGTGCTTGGTAACATAATGGGAATGTTAGCACTCTGTATGTTCCATATGCTGCATAAAGATCACATACAACCCAGCCCTTGTGGGCAGTGCTTGGTAACATAATGGGAATGTTAGCACTCTGTATGTTCCATATGCTGCATAAAGATCACATACAACCCAGCCTTTGTGGGCAGTGCTTGGTAACATAATGGGAATGTTAGCACTCTGTATGTTCCATATGCTGCATAAAGATCACATACAACCCAGCCCTTGTGGGCAGTGCTTGGTAACATAATGGGAATGTTAGCACTCTGTATGTTCCATATGCTGCATAAAGATCACATACAACCCAGCCCTTGTGGGCAGTGCTTGGTAACATAATGGGAATGTTAGCACTCTGTATGTTCCATATGCTGCATAAAGATCACATACAACCCAGCCCTTGTGGGCAGTGCTTGGTAACATAATGGGAATGTTAGCACTCTGTATGTTCCATATGCTGCATAAAGATCACATACAACCCAGCCCTTGTGGGCAGTGCTTGGTAACATAATAGGAATGTTAGCACTCTGTACGTTCCATATGCTGCATAAAGATCACATACAACCCAGCCCTTGTGGGCAGTGCTTGGTAACATAATGGGAATGTTAGCACTCTGTATGTTCCATATGCTGCATAATGATCACATACAACCCAGCCCTTGTGGGCAGTGCTTGGTAACATAATGGGAATGTTAGCACTCTGTATGTTCCATATGCTGCATAAAGATCACATACAACCCAGCCCTTGTGGGCAGTGCTTGGTAACATAATGGGAATGTTAGCACTCTGTATGTTCCATATGCTGCATAAAGATCACATACAACCCAGCCCTTGTAGGCAGTGCTTGGTAACATAATGGGAATGTTAGCACTCTGTATATTCCATATGCTGCATAAAGATCACATACAACCCAGCCCTTGTGGGCAGTGCTTGGTAACATAATGGGAATGTTAGCACTCTGTATGTTCCATATGCTGCATAAAGATCACATACAACCCAGCCTTTGTGGGCAGTGCTTGGTAACATAATGGGAATGTTAGCACTCTGTATGTTCCATATGCTGCATAAAGATCACATACAACCCAGCCCTTGTGGGCAGTGCTTGGTAACATAATGGGAATGTTAGCACTCTGTATGTTCCATATGCTGCATAAAGATCACATACAACCCAGCCCTTGTGGGCAGTGCTTGGTAACATAATGGGAATGTTAGCACTCTGTACGTTCCACATGCTGCATAAAGATCACATACAACCCAGCCCTTGTGGGCAGTGCTTGGTAACATAATGGGAATGTTAGCACTCTGTACGTTCCATATGCTGCATAAAGATCACATACAACCCAGCCCTTGTGGGCAGTGCTTGGTAACATAATGGGAATGTTAGCACTCTGTATGTTCCATATGCTGCATAAAGATCACATACAACCCAGCCTTTGTGGGCAGTGCTTGGTAACATAATGGGAATGTTAGCACTCTGTATGTTCCATATGCTGCATAAAGATAACATACAACCCAGCCTTTGTGGGCAGTGCTTGGTAACATAATGGGAATGTTAGCACTCTGTATGTTCCATATGCTGCATAAAGATCACATACAACCCAACCCTTGTGGGCAGTGCTTGGTAACATAATGGGAATGTTAGCACTCTGTATGTTCCATATGCTGCATAAAGTTCACATACAACCCAGCCCTTGTGGGCAGTGCTTGGTAACATAATGGGAATGTTAGCACTCTGTATGTTCCATATGCTGCATAAAGATCACATACAACCCAGCCCTTGTGGGCAGTGCTTGGTAACATAATGGGAATGTTAGCACTCTGTATGTTCCATATGCTGCATAAAGATCACATACAACCCAGCCCTTGTGGGCAGTGCTTGGTAACATAATGGGAATGTTAGCACTCTGTATGTTCCATATGCTGCATAAAGATCACATACAACCCAGCCCTTGTGGGCAGTGCTTGGTAACATAATGGGAATGTTAGCACTCTGTATGTTCCATATGCTGCATAAAGATCACATACAACCCAGCCCTTGTGGGCAGTGCTTGGTAACATAATGGGAATGTTAGCACTCTGTATGTTCCATATGCTGCATAAAGATCACATACAACCCAGCCCTTGTGGGCAGTGCTTGGTAACATAATGGGAATGTTAGCACTCTGTATGTTCCATATGCTGCATAAAGATCACATACAACTCAGCCCTTGTGGGCAGTGCTTGGTAACATAATGGGAATGTTAGCACTCTGTATGTTCCATATGCTGCATAAAGATCACATACAACCCAGCCCTTGTGGGCAGTGCTTGGGTAACATAATGGGAATGTTAGCACTCTGTATGTTCCATATGCTGCATAAAGATCACATACAACTCAGCCCTTGTGGGCAGTGCTTGGTAACATAATGGGAATGTTAGCACTCTGTATGTTCCATATGCTGCATAAAGATCACATACAACCCAGCCCTTGTGGGCAGTGCTTGGTAACCTAATGGGAATGTTAGCACTCTGTATGTTCCATATGCTGCATAAAGATCACATACAACCCATCCCTTGTGGGCAGTGCTTGGTAACATAATGGGAATGTTAGCACTCTGTATGTTCCATATGCTGCATAAAGATCGCATACAACCCAGCCCTTGTGGGCAGTGCTTGGTAACATAATGGGAATGTTAGCACTCTGTATGTTCCCCCATAGTGCAAAGAAGGATCAGGAAAGTGAAACCCTCTGCCACTGGAAATAAAATGCACAGTTTTAGATAAGCTGTTTCTAGAGTAAGAAAGTATACATTTAAAATACTGATTCTTTTTCAGAAATTTCTGTTACTTGCACTTTCTGATTTGGAAATAGCAGGTTAGACATTCAAGAGAACATCAGTAATCAAGCAGACAGCTGTTAAAAGAGCTCTGTCTCTAAACTCATGCAAGGCATTTATATTAAATAACATTATTGCACAGTTTATAAAAATGAGAAGAAATATAATACAAGTTAAGATTTTCAGATTTTCAATCACAGAAGTACATAGAATTCCATACAGAATCAAATAAAAAGTGAATTGTATGGTTGCCATAGTAAAATAATTTTTAATAAAAAATAGTGTAGTGTGCATAAAAGTATTAGTCTTAGTGCCTTACATGTTTTGTACAGATTATATCACCCATTCTTACACATGTATATGTTGGTTAAACAAGATCAAAACAGAATTAAGAACATCTCAGCAGTTAAATACAAGGAAGAAAACTAGACATTAACCATTATTACACGTGTACATTTGATTAAACAAAAGCAAAGCAGGATTAAGAACATCTCAGCAGTTAAATACAAGGGAAAGAGGCAGACATTTAAACAAACGGAGGTCAGGTGGTTTCAGGGTGTTAACAGCAAAATTGTGATAATATTGGAATTCAAAATTAGGTGTCTGAGAACCTAGGTCAGCGCTTAATTACTAATCTAGTAAGTCAAATATAAACCAAAATGCACAAAAAAAAAAACAAAAAAAAGGTTTTGCAATTATGTGGACAACAAAATGCTCAGTATAGTCTTTGTCTCTTAACTCTAAGCTGTTAATTTACAGAGAACACTGTAGCTTTAGTTACATGCTTTTCTGCCAAAGTCTAGAGCTACTTATCAGATTAAGGAGTCACTTACATACTTACGGGAGTTAAATCACCCAATGGACAATGAAGTAGTTGCATGTTTTCCCATGTAGCTGTTTGCTGAGATAACAGCCTATATTTCCTTTAAGCTTCTACTGGTAATGACAGCCGACTGTGTTTTGCTTTCCTTTCCAGTATCACTGGTGGGAATATTCATATAAATAGTGATCACAGATACGAACAGTCACCCTGACTGAGAAGTCTTTACTCTTGATCCCCACTGGAATTTTATTTAATTACCACTGAGTACCATTGTACAGATCCTGCTGACACAGCATATACATACCATTGCCACAAAGAAGACTTGTGCTTTTTGTCTCCTACAGGTACCCTTACAGAAGCTCAGAAACATCTTTCATTTGCTTCAAGGACCATCAGCAATAAGAAATTCCCAGCTCTCCAAGGTACAACTTTTCTATGTATCACAAACCTGGTCCTAGGGACAATGGCCAAAGAAATCTATGCATTAAGTCACTGTGCCCACAACAGCTGCACTTCTTTATAGTTTAAACATTTTTTCAGATTACGTTTATACTTCTGCTACCGATTCTATTTCCATTAAACCACTCAGCTAGCCATGTTACCTGACCTCTTTGTGATAAACATCTGTCTCTTCTCCAAAACTTGGGGTGAGTCTCTAGTCTCTGAGAGACAGGCAGTGATGGATACTTTATATCTATCATCTTGGAGAAGAAATACATTATACCTAAATTCTCCCTTTTTTACTCTCTGGTAACTAATTAAATGTGGATGTATATACACTGGAAGTAATAACATTCCACCCCAACCCCACCACGATCATCATCATCTTTTTATGGTTACTGATAAGATGAATCTCTACTTTGTCATACCCAGTGAAAAATAAGATTTATTAGCCTCACCTTGCACTGGAGAGCAACTAAACAGTTACTATTTATTTGATTTGCTTTCCATCCCCACTCTTACCCCCCATTAACAATCACTACTAGCTGGCTCCCAGCCTGATATCACAAGCTTCTTTCCAAACTTAGTCTGTTGGTAAGGTAGAATTCACATGCCTCTTAGTAAAGCTGCCAACGTTATCAATAAGATGGCATCAGTGGTCACATTTCCTACTGAGCTGACTTACTGTGTTATGAAGCAAACTGTATTTAAAGAATTTTACACTGCCTGGCTGCAGACAAGGGGTGAAAAATAACAAGCTGTGAAAGACATCGCTTCTTCAAGCTCCTAAAAGTTAACTTGTGCAACTTTCACTTTCACACTGTATGTGATGGTAAATAATTCACTCACCATCCCACTTCTACTTAAACTCCCAAGGACCAAGCATTTGTACTCAGTAGGTCTTGCCTTACTACAAAGTAATGCAAACACTTGCTTAGCGAAAAACAGCTCTTGTACTCACTTTCCTCACTTATCTAGAGGAAAATAGTTTTTTATTCAGGTATGTCCAAGGGTCATCTCCCAGTATTCTCTCCTGTCTATCTGATGAATCTGGGTATCTTGAGGCAATGTAGAAATTGCCTCATGTACACAGACAACCCTCTCCTCCTACCACCCAACACTACAACCTGTGAGAGATGCACTTTTCTAGCCAAACTGGAGGTAAAGCTCTCTTCAACCAAGACTGAACTTGACAGTCATGAGGAGAAGGTAAACATTTGCACCGCACAACACTTATCACATAGTCTCACTAAATCTACACCACCAAAATCCACACATAGTAACACAAAAACATTCGCGGAGGCTCTCAATAATAATCTGTCTAAGCAACAGAGACCTCCAAAGCAGAAACTCAAGCAACCTCCATCCTCTAACACAACCCAAATTACACATAGCCCACAGACTCAGTGTGCCACTCAACCACAGCCAATAAGGCATAACAACGTACCCAGCACACTAGTCATAGGTGACTCTATAGTCAGGCACAATGATGTCCCACTCACCAGGCTAAACAAGGAGAGGATTACTGTCAGCTGCCTGTCGGGTGCAAGGATCCGACACATAACCCATGCACTCAGATCACTCCACAACAAGCACAAATATGACTCTGTCATTGTCCATGTTGGTGTGAATGACCTGAGACATACCTCCCTAGACTACATGAAAAGAGACATGGAAGAGCTCTCCGATCTTGTAGCCCAGGCACATATGACCCTAGCCCTGAGTAGCATTCTGCCATTGCCCAGAATGATACTGCAGTACAAGGACAAAATGATTGAATTCAACAATTGGCTAAGCTTCTGGTGTCATTCTAAGGGGATCCAGTATCTATCTGCTTGGGATGACATGGTTGACAGACCACGATGCTTTGCCACAGATGGCCTGCACCTGTCACCCCTGGGATTACGGATACTGGCTAAGGCTCTTGCTGCCCCTATAGTGCCTTTTTTAGGCAAGGTTCAAATAACAAATTCACCACCGTAACAGGAACAGGCAAGCAAAAACTGGGGGTAATGCTACTCAATGCTAGAAGACTAATAAAGTCCTTCCTTATCCCTGAAGCCAAAACTACCATTTCCCATACTCACCTGATGTCTACTCTCCTCTATGCTTCATCTATCTATACAAATCTTTCCAAAACTAACCTAAACAAACTAGCAACCTCCTACAACAACATTGCCAGATTTGCCACTGGTTCACCATATATAACTCATCACTGTTTAAACCTCAAACAACTAGGCTGGCTTGAACTCCAAAACCAGCTACTATTTCAGCAACTTACAATTACCCACAAGATTCTCTTTCACACCAATAGGACTCCTATTCTTTGTAGCATTGCAACTCCTTATAGAAATCTCACTACCCTACGCTCAGCAAATAAACTGCAAATATTCACCCTGAAATCCCTCAATAAAGCCGGAGACTCCCTCTTTGCAAATTCTGTGGGTAAGAGTTGGAACAAACTCCCCAGCAACCTACAATTACTTCCATCCTTATCACTATTCAAACAGCAGCTAAAACTACACCTTAAAGAACATTGGTTATGCCGATGTACTAACGCAGATTAACACCTGCCAGCTATCATATCCCCCCCCTCTACCACCCGCTAGAGCACAATCACATCTTATTCATTCATAGTCAATAATGTAGTTTTTATATTTCCTTCTAACTTCATTAAACTTACTCTTCTTTTTTCTATAATCACTCTCCACCTACTGATATTGTTCTACGTCTATGTTAACTCCTATGCTACCGTTGACACTTCACACTTCCTGATATTCTTCTATGTCTTTGTTAATACTTATGTTACCTATGACATTTCAAGCAAACCTTGTCTAACATAACTACCAGATGGTACCTTTCACCCCTCCACTCTTTTTTTTTCTTGTCCAAATATTGCTAATCATTATTCCTCTTGTATATACTGCACTTAATATTACTGACTCGACATCCTAAATTTTCCTTGTCTAATCTTGTTTGTCACTTCTTTGCTAACCCAATCCTTCTTTAATCTTAATTTTTTTTCCTTGTACCATTATTGTTGTATTTTTTTCCTCTGCTTGCTATTGAAGCTACCTTAGTTCATTAATAGACACCCTTTAGCTATGAACTGCATTTATTCTTTGTAATATTTTATTGTTCACAATTTTACTTTTATTTGCAATCCTGTTATATTACCTTATACTGGAACTTGCATTAATTATTTGTAATAATGTACTATTTACAATTTACTTTTATTTTTATTTGTAGTCCTGATTCATTACCTTAATGTTGTAGCTTATCTCCCCGGACCTCTACTGAAAATGGACATGTATCCAGTTAGACTAACCCGGTCAACAAATGTAAAATAAATAAAAAAATAAAATAAATAAATCTCAAAATGCACTCACTTGAGGCACTCCTTAAAATGGAGAACATCAATATCTGTGCAGTGACTGAGACCTGGTTCAAGGCTCCAGAGAGTACCCCTGCACTACCAGGCTATAACTCATACCACACTTTTCAGCCATGTAACCTGGACCGAAACACCAAAGGTGGAGGTGTGTCCATATTCATTAAGGATATCCACACCTCCAGGCTAGTTGCTCAGCATAATGCATCCAAGGTTATCCAAGTGCAACTAACTCTGGGCAAAACTGCAATCCAAATTGTAACTTGCTACAGATCCCCTACCATGCCCCAGGATTCCCACTCCTCTTTTCTTGATGTACTGGAAAATATTAGGGTTCAACCAAACTCCCTAATAATGGGCGACTTCAAGTACCCCACCATTAACTGGGAAAACTACTCATGTACCAGCTCCTTAGCTCAACGCTTTCTGGAATTCATAAACTCCAATGCCTTGGATCAACTTATCCACACCCCCACCAGGGCCAACAATATCCTAGACCTAGTCATTACCAACATGAGTGACTGGTGTTCCACACCTGAAGTCAACTCCTTGTTGGTCCGATCTGACCATAAGCTAATCACCTTTGTTATCCACATCCCGCCCCCACCCCCCATTAAGGAAACCATGGTAAAACATTTCTCCAAAGCCAACTTCATGCTTCTAATGACAGATGTGGTGAACTTCATGACACCCATGCAGATGGACAATACAGTTACAACTGCTGAATCCTACACAAATGCACTCTATGAGCACTTACATGAGTGCATGGATTGTGCTATCCCAAACAGAACCAAGATGCTATCCTCCAAAAAAAAGGAAGCCAATCTGGTGGTCCCCTGCCATAAACAAACTGTACAACAGAAGGAAGAAACTGTTGCAAAAGAGAGCAAAATCCCATGAGTGGAGGTGCTCCCTGGTCAGCCTCAGTAAGAAGCTGAGATCCCTTATAAGATCCTCCAAAGCTAGCTACGAAAACAAAATTGCCACTAATTCTAAGGACAACCACAAAGCATTCTATAGCTATGTCAAGAATCTTGATGGCAGCACCCAGATCTGCTCTGAGTTACAACACAACGGCACGAAAATTACAGAACCAAGTGATATTGCCAACAACCTAGCAGATTGGTTCAGTGCTAACTTTACCCCCCCTCACCCCCTAAAGGGCCCATATCTATACAGGAAGAATGCAGAGTCCCTGTAATCACAACTATGCAGGTAAAAGCTGCACTCGCTAAAGCCAAAAACACAGCATCCATGGGACCGGACAACATCCCAGGCTGTGTTTTACACAAACTTCAGAACGAACTGGCTCTCTACTTAAGCACCATCTTCAATAATAGCCTTGCATCAGGCTTTGTGCCAACTGAATGGTGCACAGCAACAGTTACCCACTCCACAAAGAGAGAGCCACCACTGATCCTGGGAACTATTGACCTATTAGCCTGACGACCCTGCTCTGCAAGGCCATGGAACGTATCATTATGGAACTCATAAACAAAGACATTGGTAACCTCCAAACTCTGGATCCCACCCAGTTCGAGTTCGTGAAAGGCAGATCATGCCTCCTGAACCTGATCGACTTCTTTGAGGCAGGCACCAAAGCCGTAGATGAGGGTAAGGTGGTTCACACAGCCTATCTTGACCTCACCAAGGCTTTCAACACCATCCCCCATTCTGGAATTATAGCTAAACTCACTAAACTAGGTATAAATCCCTACACCACAAGATGGGTTGCCAACTGGCTCACTGACAGAATCCCACAATGTAAAAGTTGCAGACTCCAAATCTGACCTCAAAGCAGTGACAAATGGAGTACCACGGGGTTCCATCCTGGGACCTCTCCTGTTTGGTATCTACTTCTCTGAAGTACAGGATAACACAGAAGGCCTCTGGCTAATGAAGTTCACAGATGACTGCAAACTAGGAGCCATAGTCAAGTCCCAAATGATGTGGACATCCTACAGAAGGGCCTTGCTGAGACAGATGCCTGGTGTCAGAGCAATGGCCTCAAGCTCAATGCCAAAAAGTGCAGTGTCATCCCCTTTGGTAAAAACTCTGTACCCATGAACTACCACATAGGCAGCGATCTACTTAACACTGAATGTGTGATAAGAGACCTTGGGACCTAGGTGGACAGTAGTCTCTCCTTTGATAGTCACATCGCCACAGTAGTCAGGAAGTCCTTCTACGTGCCACACCTCATCATAAAAGGGTTCTCATCCAGGAAAAAGGAGGTCATTGTTCCCCTCTACTCGACACTCATTAGACCCATTATAGAGTACAACACTCCTTTTGGAATGTACCTCAGAAGACATCTGCAGCAGCTGGAAAGGCCATAGAAGTACCTCACAAAGAGGATTACTGGCCTCAAACAAATGCCCTACACTAACTGCCTCATAAAACTCCACCTTTACTCCGTAGCATATCACCTACTCCGAGGTGATCTCTACCTAACATATAAAGCTATGTCAAACCGAGAGCTGTTGGACATGCTACACCTAAAGAAATCCCAATTCCTCTGAGCTACATGCTCTAGGGACCTAAACCTTGTCACCACAATAAACAGGACATGCTGGAGGGACAGATTCCTGTCCCAGAGACTTCCCGTACTCTGGACAGGCTACCCATCTATGTCAAGCAAAGTTCCTCATTAGCACTCTGCAAGAAAAATCTTGATGAGTGGATGGGAAATAGGAAATACACCCCGGGGATCACTTCTATATCTCTGCTCGACAATGGCACAGGAAGATAACTTTCTTGGGTGGCGTAAGCCAGGGAGCCTTGTTGGCTAGGCTTACATAGGCCCTTGGGCCGATAGCCTAGTACCTACCTATGAACCTATGAACAAAAATCACTGACTACTGACAGCTGGTATTACTGATTACCTCTTGTTCTTCTTCCCTTCTTGGAGAACTTTCTCTTAATTTCTGCCATCCTTTCTATCACAAGCTACAGCTTTTCAGCTCCCTTTCTCAGGATATCTTCAAACTGAACTGAGAACTACAGCACAGAGCACTGTATGCCTTGGTTTTATATCCCTGTTAAGTTCATATGACCAGCATGGGCGGCACAGTGGTGCAGCGGTTAACGTTGTTGCCTCACAGCAAGACGTTCTCCGGTTCGATTCTCGGCTGGGGTGCCTTATGTGTAGAGTTTGCATGGGTTTCCGCCCACATTCCAAAGACATGCATCTGGAGCATTTCTCCCCAGGCCTCCGCTGAAAACAGGTTCTGTGGAACCTAGTCAGACTTTCCCGGTCAACAAATGATAAATAAAAAAAAAAATGTGAAGAAAAAAAGCTCCTTTAGGCCCCATTATTCATTTTTTGCTGATCTCATGACCGGAGTTTGAGGAGGCTGGTTTCAGAACTAAGTCGTACTCGTAGGACTTTCAGAAGCTAGTCTTAATGCCTCAAAGAAGCAATTCATGGCCTTTCAGCCTGAAGTTTATTAGTGTTTATTAGGATTAGTTCCTAAATGTTACATGGTTCAATTTGTTCAAAAGTACACTTCCTCTTTGTTTTTAAATGCACATTTTTATAGAATTTTACCATGGCATAGACTTAAGTCTCCACTGATTTAGAAGAGGTTTCATTCTAGAGCTATAACCTCCAGCCAAGCCATTTATCTGTTCTAAAAGTGTGAAATAACAGGTACAGCACACACCTACCCCTTACTTGTACGCTCATCCCAACCCAAGTCCAAATGGCTTCTGGAATTCAAATTATGCGTGCGAATGCAGAAGATGAAGACGTAAACCATCGGTTGCACATATGGAGAAGATGAAAACAGGTCGTAAGCACCTGTTCCATTTGTACGACTGGACGCAAAGGGCATTCTTAAAGAAGAATGACCTTAAATTTTTTTTTTTAAATTAGAAATAAATTAATCTCCTGGACAGCCAATTCCAGGGGTGCAAGTGCACCCCCCCTTGCACCTGCCTGTGGGCACCCATGAGTCCCAGGCTGTGAGCCACTGGATTTCCCTGGGGTGGCAGGTAAGTGTGCGAGGTGTTAATGGCAATAGTTCCTGTCCATATTAATCCATTGTTCTGGATGCTGGCAGGGTGCTGCTTACAGCTAGTGGCACACCTGCATGGGACACCTCTTCAGCATGCTGCATTCTGTGGGTATTCCCATACAGAAGTAGGGGTCATACTGTACTCATTCCCAACAGCAGGGATATGACCTGTGATAAACCTGTGGTTGATGGTGGGGTGAACTGAGTGCATGTGTGATATGGAAGCTTATTGCAGCTGACTCACATATATACCTGGGACAATCCCCTTATGCTGCCTTGTGCAGGGACATAGGCAGTCTCTCATCACTTCATAACTGTGCCTTTTGTGGTCTGCCAGTGATTGGCCAGACTACATCAGTTTTCCATACTACACAGACAGCTAATGTGCTGCTAACCCATATGTACAATTGCAAAGGTGTGTGCAGTTGACAGTTACATTTTATGTACTCTGTCTAGGGTACTTACACCTGTGTACTGTGTGTATGTCTGGGCCCACATTTATGGCATGTCCATCTTTCAGATGGTGACAGATATTGACGTGAACAATGAGTATGGATGACTGCTGAATTGGGTCTTCCTGGGATAAATTGTGGTTGGCACTGCAGTTGCCAGAACATGGCCCTGTCATCAACCTACTGGCCACAGGCCACCGGGACACAACCCTCCATGCCTACATGCTGACCACTTCCACACAATATAGAACACACAACAACCTAACACACAAAGCCCTGCATATTGTACACATGCAACAATCTAGCCTGTAAATTGGGCCAACCCAGGTAATCTGTCCTCTGCTGTTATTAAACCCACACGGACATGTTACTGCATTTCTACATAGGAGTGGGGGGGGGGGCGCACCTCACAACTGTAAACATTTGCTATGACTGTACTGGTATTTCTGGTACTCTGTTGGCTTCCATTTTGTTTTGTATTCTGACCTGTCATGCAGACTAGAGGTATATCAGCAGAGTACAGATCTTAGGTTTTATTGACCTACATTTCAGTTTCAGACTTCTTACCCTTCAGAACTAAGATACAACTGCCTGACCTGTTGTAGTCTGTCTGTGTAGGTCTGGAGGGGGGCTGTTCTCCATTGCCATTAATTGGAGGCCTTAGCACAACCTTTCTTTATGGTCATCTACACCTGTCCTGCTGCCTGAGGCTGTTGTTTGGTATGTGAGCCTCACTGACATGCATGCGTGTGTGTCCTATGGACACACATTTGGGCCACTACATGTACTGCAGTGGGATTTGTCACCTTGTCTAGTACTACCTACTTTGTTGACACCAGTATTTGTTATGGATTTCATGCTGCCCATATGTGTCCATTATCTGCTGCCATCCCATTCAGCCACCCGATTCCCTTTCATGCTCACATCCATACCATAGATACAACTAGCAGAACATACTACTCCATTCAACAATTGATAAGAAGAGTGACTTACCTTGTGGCTGCGCCAGTACTGAGGATGGTGTTGGAGGGCTGACTATATTGGCTTCACATAGTACACTCCCTATACATGGTAAATCACAGGTATTGTCATGTTTGGCATCCCTTTTACTGTATGTGCGAGTCAGAGAGAGTGTCATTCCCTGGGTTCCTACCGTGTCAGTGTATGTGCTATGCATTGCTCTTTGCCAAAGCCTGGGCATACTGTGCATGCCTCCTTCTGCCTACATGGGCAGGCTCAGGTTGTTCCTCCTCCAAGTCACTCTGTGCCTGTGCTGGCCTTGGCAATGATGGGGAGCTGTGTGGCCCTGCCCCATGCTGTTCCTGCTGCAGCTGTTTCCACAGGATCATATTGTGTAGCATGGTACATACAATGAAAATGTGTGTACATGTAGCTGGAGAGTACTGCAAGGCTCCACCGGATATGACCAGGGACCGGAACCATGACTTGAGCATCCCAAACTCACGCTCTATTATGATTCTGGTTTGTGCGTGCGCCTCATTATGGAGTTCTTGTTTGGGTGTGTGTGCCTTTCTGATGGGTGTCATCAGCCACGACTCCAGTGCATAACCAGCATCCCCCACTAAATGGCCATATGGGATGACCCACTGGCAAATCTCTGGTACAGCTGTGTCATATGCCAGATGTGGGAGTCGTGATAGCTTCCAGGACTGCCAGCACACACATTCATTATAATGCCCTGGGCATCGCACACAACCTGGCAGTTGATGGAGGGGAAGCCCTTGCGGTTTATGTAGACCCTACCCTGCTTGCTGGGTCATGCTTTGATGTGTATGTGCATGCAGACTATAGCACCCACTACCTAAGGGTATTCTGCTATTTGGTGGAAGAGATGCATATTGCTGATCAATGCCTCACGGGTGTTGAGGAAATATATGTGTTCACTGGCATGTACTGTCATGGCATCCAGGAACTGGTGGAGTACCCTGGATGCTGATGCCTGTGAGATCCCCATGATATCCCCACTTGGCCTTTGGAAGGTACCTGGGTCTAGTATTCTTAAGCCTACACATACCTTGGTATCCACTGGGATGGGTTCCCCTCTGTTGGTTTTGTGTTTGAGGTGCTGCTGGCACAGCTCAACAATTTGCTGCAGGATGTCCCTGTCCACCATATTGTGCTCCACTATCTCCAGCTCATGTAGCCCCTTGTAGGTTACCCTGGTTCTGTACACTCTTCTCCTTCTCCTCACTGTGGGTTGGTCATCGGCATTCTCATCCTCAATACCCTCAGCCTCTTCCACATATTGATGTATGAGAGCAACAGCAGCACCTATCATTTTTTTAGTTTTATCAGGTAAAATTGCCCCATCTGTGCACACCGGTGGTTTAGAGTTTGTGGGAAAAAACAGAGAGAAAGGTGTTTGCATAGTTTATAGTAATGTGCTGGGCTTTGCTGGGCTGCTGCCTGTGTAATTTGCTGATTGTGATACATTTCACCTGCCAGCTATGCTAGTTCTCCTTGATTGCCTTCCTACTGCTGTTTTTCCCTTCCCATTGCCTTCCCGTTTAAGCTCCGAGGCGAGCTGCACATACCCATTGCTCAGATGTGAACAGAGCTGCTGTTTCCCTTTTTTTTTTTTTTTTTGTTTTTTGTTTAAAACCTGGTGCGCGGCACGTACACCTGTTTAAGCAATGTAAACACTGCTAGGCAGCCTCAGACACACACCCCTTCCTTAGCTGTGCTTAGCTAAGGGCAAACACGGGCCAATAAGCTTACAGCATGCATGACACTCCCCCTTATGAGGTCATCTACCTTTTATGCTTATACCGTGGTGTTGCTGCACCTATACAGTTGGGTGCTAGCTAACACTGAGGGGAAATCTGAGATTCAGTATCAATCCCCTCATTTGCATAAAACTGACCGCAAATGCATGGTTACAAACTGACACTCATCCTTCCCCCTTAGCAACCACTATTCTATGGTATTGTTGTCTTATGCATGCCATTGATTATTATGGCAGAATGCTGATTTTGGTTTTAAAGCTTATTTCCAATTTGCTTTCTTATTTTCGGACCGATCCCGTTTGTGCACCGCTGCCCTACGCTTAAATGGCCGAAATTGGCCAAAAAAAAATAAAAGTTACTTTTTATAATTTTGCAACTATTTACCATGCCACTGGCCATATATTTGGCCATTGGCATGCCTACTACATTGAATACATGCTTTCTTTGGAGCTGTTATGCCTCTGTTTTGCAATTTGCAGAAATGTATTCGGTTAGTAGCCGAATATATTGTTGCAGGTTACACTATTCCTGCACACATGCCTGCCTGCTTCCTGGATCGCTAATTCACCTCATTTGCATGGTTTTCACCTGCAAATGGGTTAATTAGCATACATGAGCTGTGTCCATGCAGAAATAGTGTAGGAGCGCTCGTGCATGTCCCGGGAGCTCGTTCCTGGATCGTTTGTTGGCCATATTGCGTGCAGCAGCTCTTGCACTATTCCTGCATACCGTGCAGAGCTTGCTGAATCCCGAGGATTATATTTTCTTATTCTTGAAAGAATTACATCAAAAAGACCAGACTGTGGTAGATGTTCATTTTTTCTTGCAGTGACTCGAAAGTAGGAAAATGTAAAATAGTTTATTTCAGAAAAAAGAAAAGAAACAGTAGCATTGCTTTTTGTCAAAGTTCTATGTCACTCCTATATCCTATATATTATTAAACGATAACAACATCTGTACTAGGTTTCAATATTATGAAACCTTCCTCAATAATGTAAAACTAAGAACAGCAAATATCTTCTAGTCTGGGTTTAAGAAAATGTCATATGAATTGTTGGACAAAAATAGAATCTGATTGGAAACATAAACATGCACATTCAGCAATATGTTCATTTAAAGTCTTAAAAGTTTATTTGGAATCAAGTTTGCTGTTTTAGTAAGAATAGACATCCTCTCATTTATAAATGCAAATTATTTTTAGATATTTCCACTTTAATGAAATGTAGCCACGTGTTAAGGAAACTTTACAGGACTGGAGACAGCAATACGCTGTTATAGTGTTGATGTTTAATATAAAATGTCAGCTTATAAATACTAGTTAGCACCTTTCTGAAGAAAAAACCCTCTACTGTGTTTTAATAGTGTGACAAGAAATTACATAGGTAGAAGGCATGCTGAATTTTGATGGCAGCACAAGTAGCAATTCACTTAAGGCACTCATGAAGAAGACAAAAATATTAGTATTGCAAAACAAACATGAAATACACATTTTTGACAGAATAGAGCTGGAAGATGAACTTCAACTTTCCCTCATCTTTGTTTAAGAAACAGATAAATGAATCAAACCAGGTTTTTAAATTAAACTGGCATGACTAAGTTGTATTCTTCAACGAAATGATTTTATTGACAGTTTTCATAACTTTTGCTATACTTTCCCTGGGATTCATTATCACACTGTGCATGTCAGGCTGAAGCTGACACAATCGGCCATCTGTGCATGATGAGCAGCACTGATAATCGAATACTAAGGATTCCAAGCTACTCTGCACATCGAGCAACCCTAGCCATGATGAGACAAAGCAGGAGCTGTATACTCAGTATACACAAAGGAGTGTACACAAACCTCAGTACAGTAAGCGAATACAACCACACGGCACAACAAGACATAGGGCAACTTGGCATACATAAAACCCAAGGGATGTCTGACAATACAAGTGTACAGCAAAAGACTGATATCATTGTAAATTGCATTGAGTCAAGTAGTGGGGATGTAGGGACTTCCTTGGCCTTGTTATGTACATTGAGATAGAAAACTCAGCTGGTAAATGTTCAGAAGAAAAAATGTCCTGTTTGAACAGTTATGTAGGTTACACAGGTTTACAAATTCCCATGCCTTATATGTATCAAAGTACCAATGCAGTGGTGATAAGAAAGCACATACATAAAACTGTGAATCAACTGAGAAAATTAAGGAATACTTGGACATACAGCCCATACAAGTATTGATAGTAGAAACAATAACAGTTGTGGCAGTAACGCACGTGTTGTGAAGGGTAGGACTATATAATGGAATTCTCACGGATCTGCCACAGAAATAAAACTGTCACTTTGAACAGAAAATTAATACAATGTAATGCTGCAATACAGATGTATAAAATATAACAGATAAGATGTAAGTACATGGGAAATATGAGGCATGTCATGAAAAGTATACTAAGATGGAAATCTTTGAAGAGGCAAGTCAGGTGGAAGCAGTCCAATAATATCAGTTGTGTGTGTGTGTTTGTGTGTGTGTGTGTGTGTGTGTGTGTGTGTGTGTGTGCGCGTGTGTGCGTGTGTGCGTGTGTGTATTTGTGTGTGTGTGTGTGTGTGTGTGTGTGTGTGTGTGTGTGTGTGTGTGTGTGTGTGTGTGTGTGTGTGTGTGTGTGTGTGTGTGTGTGTGTGTAGGTACATCAGTATATGACCATTGGCATGATAACATGTGTGAAAGGAAGACCCTCACAAGAGTTACCTCTTAGAAGTAAACACAACACAAGTGTGTCTGATGTCAGTACAGTGTCATGACACTGTTGCATACACTGTTTCACTTTCTTTTATGAGACTGGAGTGCAAAGCAGTTGTGTTTATGTATGCATCATATTACGCGTGTGTCATCTGCTGCTGTCACACATACACAGTTAATACAGTATGACAAAGTACACTTCTGAAGACATTATATTATCATGCTGGTAATGAAAATGTCTACTAAACTGCCTGTTGTGCAACACACCATAATACCTGGATCACAACATGCTACATACCTCACAGACTGGTACAACAATGCCATCAGGTAGTAAGTGAGCTTTAAAAACTGCTAGAGGTCACATACAACTGGGATACACGAGCCTGTAACAATGTTGGTAACCTCCATGCATTGTCTCCTGATTCCATTGTGTGGCTGTCAGCATAGTCATGTTGCCAAATGCAAATTATAAGTATTTTTTGTCACAAAATGGCAAATGACAATACATATTCCACAATGTTGATTACTTATGGTGCTTTGTGCTAAACACTGCACAATGGAGTACATCATTATGCTGGGCATGTCTATAAGGAAGTACAGTAATTACTGGATGAACCTCACCTACCCATCCCAGAAATATAACAAAATATTATAACATAGGTCCTATGACACTTTTTGTTACCACGATGAAGCATGCCACACATCAATATGTTGAATAAGTCATTCTTCATAGGTTCATAGGTTGGTACTAGGCTATCGGCCCTAGGGTCTATACAAGCCTAGCCATAACAATTCCCTGGATATTTCTTCCCACACTATTTACTTCTCTGGACTGCCTGTAACCACTATACTGTGAACAAAATAATAAAAGGCACACAACTTTACTGGGGTCTATGTTCATTCATCGAATAAGACTAACACTGAATGGCTATTACTCGAACATTAAACCTTGAATGTTAATATTACTGACGATGTTTATTTTTGAAAGGGAAATCATCAAATGGCCATTGTTGGTCAACATCACAAAGGTTTATGATGCTATACACCTTGTCAACCAACGTGGGGGGCTTGGCCCCCCACACACCCTCCCTAACTATATATAATAACTATGAGATCACACTACAGTGGGGAATATGGCAAATTTATAAAAGAATTTGTTTAGCTTACCATATGCATCACAGTACTTCATAGTTGATGGCCAGTTGTGGCCTATCGATGATTTTATTTTTGGAGCTAAGCTTCTTCGGTAATGTTAACGTTCAAGTATTAGCTATTCAATGTTAGTTTTATTCGATGAATGAACATAGGCCCCTTTCTTGAAACATATGAGATGTACATCAAGCTCCTCTTGACCTGTGCACTAACTGATGATGCCGCACAAGAGCTCGCATCACAGCTGTTAGACAATACACACTTGAAGAGATAACCTGTGCACTGTGTTTGAATGCATATGACTTCCATTAAAAGGAATACAAATATTGGCCTTTCTCTCCCTAATAAATTCAACCTTCTACTCTTCTTTCCAGTAAGTCAAATAATAAACATAAATTCTTCTGGTTAAGCCAAGTCTGCCTGTTAGCATTCTCTTACACATTCAGTAGTTACACCTTGCCAGTACGGAACACCTGCCTATCTGAGTGCATAATCCATAGAACTGTGTATCTAACACTGATACTATAGAAATAATCATACCTAAAGTGTGATTGAATGGTTATGCCATCCCTAAAATTTAGTAAGAAGACTCAACAACCTTTAGCCATGTTAGTGTTTACACAAGTCTGATTCAGCATTATCACCATCTTTTGGGTAAAACAGTCTTGTCTGTCACTATTGTGTCACACACATCATTCCCACATTTAAACCTCACCTGTCTGGGTCCACGCTCTGTAAATCTGAATATTAACTGCTGATGCCATAGAAAAAAAATCATAACTAGAAAATAATAAAATATGTTCTGACTTGTGGTAATAGCAACAACACAAAAAACATGAAATCCAAAGAAATGTTTGACTGGAAACATATGTCCGTAAATTCAAACTTTAGCATATAAAACTTTTATTCACTGCTTTTGTCTGTACAATACAAAACTTCTTCAGAAATAATTACCAACAAGAACACTGAACAATACATAAGGCACTGAATAACATGATATTAATTATTCAAAACCTTTTAAAGTCACATAACTCTAATAAGTTTATATATAAGAAATTATTCTACTTTATAATTAAACCTTATTTTTTTTAAATTCAACTTTCTACTCTTTAAAAAACATTTAATGTTTATGGTATCAGTGAGACAAAGAAAGCAGTCAGTCTAAGCTTTAACGGCCACTCGGTCTCCCTCATTTCTAATGTGTTCTTAAAATCCCCTCCCCTTAAATCACTTGACACTTGTTCAAATATATAACACAAAAAAGTCTTATAATTAGTACATTCAAAAGAATATTTAAACTAAGCATTGTTAATATGTTTAGACTCAATGGAATGTAAATGTTCTTTAATTCTCAGCTGAATGGAAAATGGCCACTGTTATTCCCTTGCACAAAGGTGGTGCTTCCACTGACCCTGAGAACTACAGACCTAGTAGCCTGACAAGCCTTATCTGCAAGGCCATGGAGCAAATCATCATGGACCTTATCGACAAAGATACAGGTAATGACTCTACTCAGTTTGGATTTGTCAAAGGGATATCATGCCTGTTAAACCTTGTGGACTTCTTCGAGACAGTCACCAAGGTCCTGGACGAGGGGAAATCTGTGCATACAGCCTACCTAAATGTAGCCAAGGCTTTTGACACTATCCCCCACTCAGACATCACTGACCAACTCACCCAGTTATGTATCAACCCTTATATCGTTAGTTGGGTCACTAACTGGATCACTGATAGAACACATATAGTCAAAAGAGGGGAATCCACCTCCAACAGCAGACCTGTAACCAGTAGTGTTCCACAGGGATCAGTCCTGGGACCTCTACTGTTTGGAATCTATTTCTCTGAAGTACAAGCAAAAACTAAAGGTCTGTGGCTGACAACGTTTGCTGATTACTGCAAACTGGGAGCAGTCATAGAATCTCCAAATGATGTCAACATCCTACAATAGGGTCTTACACAAACAAATGATTAGTGCCAATGTCATGGCCTTAAACTTAATGCAAAAAATGTATTATCATCCCTTTCCTGCTAACTACCACATCAATAGCAACACCTTAAGTACACACTCAGTGACGAGAGACCTGAGCACAGAGGTTGTCAGCAACTTTACCTTTGACCACCATGGCTCCACAATGGTAAGAAGGGCATTCTATATTGCTCATCTCATAAGTAAGGGAATTTCCTCCAGAAAAAAGAAGATAACCTTTCTGTACTCTTCCCTCATCAGGCCAATAATTGAGTACAATACCCCTTTTGGTACACACCTTTCCAAGCACCTGCAGCAAATGGAGAGACCACAGAGGTTCCTCACAAGGAAAATTCAAGGTCTTCAGCATCTGTCCTAGATCATCTGAAATCACTGTCGCTTTATTCTGTTTCATACAGACTATTCAGAGGTGATCTCTGCCTTGCATACAAGGCAATCTCTGACCCTGCCTTATTGGACATGCTCTGTATCCATACATCAAATGGTACACAAATTACTCACTCTAAAGACCTTAACTTGGTATGTGACATTAATAGAACCTGCTGGAGGGACTGATTTGTCTTCCAGAGGTTATCACACCCATGGAACAGATTCCAACTTTATGTCAAACAGAGCATCTCATTGGCCTCTTCAAATGCAATCTGGATGATTGGAGTGATTAAAATCCTGTAGCCTTGCAATTATTACCAATATGTTGAATTAATTATATCACATCTGTTTATGAAGCCATTGATGTCTAATTTCAGTTGTCTGTTACACAGTGATAGTGGTTAGACCTTGCTGCATTTGAACTCCTGCCTATCTAAAGCTGCACTCTGGAGAGTTATGTATTAACTGCTTCTGCCTCAGGAGACTTTAAACTAGAGGTGTCAGTAAGTACACACTTCAAGCTCTGACTTAATCATTGTTTTGAATGCTTATGTATTCCCTAAAATGTAGTTTTAGGGCTCAAAATCTTTTAACCATGTCAGTGTTCACATAAGTGTGAGTCAGCCATCTCACCACCTGTTAGGTAAGACAATTTTGTCTGTCACT
This sequence comes from Protopterus annectens, assembly GCF_019279795.1. Lineage (NCBI taxonomy): Eukaryota > Metazoa > Chordata > Ceratodontiformes > Protopteridae > Protopterus > Protopterus annectens. The sequence continues at coordinate 541,672,617 of NC_056729.1, read as the reverse complement.
ATTGTTTTAGACACATACATTACCAGATGTGAATCCCTGCCTACCTAGCACAAACTCTACAGAGTTGTATATTAGCTGCCCACACTGCAAGAAAAGTCATGCTACAACTGTGAGACAGAGTATATTTGAAGGGATGGCATCATCATAGTGTTGCAAAGGAGATGCTTAGCCTAAAATGGATTGAAATTGTTAGAGGAAGTCCTGTCCCTGTGTAGATGTTTCTTCCAGTAGCATTGTTGGATAAGCCAATCCTACCTGTTACTATAGTCAGACACACACTCACTAGTTAGTCATTGCTAGATTCAAACACATGCCTGTCTGAGTCCACAATCAACAGGACATTGTATTAAAGGTTAACACAACAGAAGAAGTCTTACTACAAGTGATAGACAGTATATAGTTGTAGTTTACATGACATATGTTTGTGTGAATGGCCAATGTGATGTGATAAATAGACAAAACAGCAATGGGTTGATCACAACTCCCAACATTCTGTAGCAATGACATATCTGTCCAGTACTTCACAAGTGAAAATGTTATGAGAAAGAAAACTTTAATTAATGTTGTACATAATGCTGCTAATCTTCATCAATGTTCTCACTCACATAAATTGCTGTGTCATGAATTATATCTTTGTGTGCCACATTAAGGTGTGGTGAGCAGTTATGTGTTGGGTAACATTCGCAGATGTCAACTAGTGGAGTGCCACCTATGTATTCCTAATTGTTCATCTCAAGGTCATTGTACGGAATTCTGTTTGTTTGGGGATCATTGACAAGTTTTTGTTATGTGCGTGCAGTGTGCAAGGTAACTACAAGCCATCCATGCAAAACATATGCAGAGCTCTCATTAATATTAGTCTGCAAGTATGTGTTTAATAGCACCCCTTCATTGGGACACCGTTGGAAAGGGAAATGTGTTTCAGTGCCAAAATCACTTACATTATAGCATGACCAGACAGCCTTCACAGTGAACTCCTCACATTTTGACAACAATGTGCCAATAAACCATAGACTATTAATACAAGCCACCGACATTGACTTTTATTCTGCCACACTGCACCAACTGGAAAGGCCACAGAAACACCTCACAAAGAGAATCTATGGCCTCCAACACCTGTCCTATGTGGACAGGCTCAAATCACGATCACTCAACTTGGTATCATACAGACTGCTCAGAGGCGATCTGTGTCTCAGCCTACAAGGTAATATCAGACCCTGCCTTGCTAGAGATGCTCCATATCCATAAGTCTAACTCCTCGTGCATTACCTGCTCAAAAGGCCTACATCTAATATGCAGCATCAACAAAACCTGCTGGAGAGACAGGCTTGTCTCTCAGTGACTGCCCTGTCTCTGGAATAGACTTCCCATACATGTCAAACAGAGCACCTCTCTGACCCTCTTCAAGCTCAACCTTGATGAGTGGATGGGAAACCACAAATTTGTCCCAGGGGTTCGACCTGTGTCCCTCATTGACAGGGGTGACAGGTGCTGACTGAGCTTTCTTTTTTGGGGATAAACTCTTGGCTAGGCTTGTAAGGGCCCCAAAGACATTAGCCTTGTAACCTCCTATGATCTTATGATCCTATGATCACTTATTGAAGTGCACTGCTGGCAAGCTCATTTGCATGGCCAATAGCACCTGTTAGAACATGTAATGCAAACTGGGCTTTTTAATATTTTGTTTCTTCACTGGAACTATATTTATAAAATTAACGTATGCTTGTATTTCCTATATGCTGAGCAGTTGTCATGGTCTTCCTGATTCTAGTCCTATGTTTTGATGATGCAATAAGGGGGCTAAATAATTTCTAGTGAATACACATGTTTTTTTCTACCCTGCAGCAGATTTTGGCACATAGAGTGACACATAATACAACACAATCATTCATTCTCTGACAGGCAATCAGACAATAAATCAATATATGAATGCATTTATATTCAAAGAAAATGTAACAAAACCGAAATGGAATATCATAATATTAGTAGTAAAGTGTATAATATTTGGTATACAGTGTATTAAAACAGGTATAACACTATAAGAAAAACATTGTCTAGCATGAGATGATCACAGTTTGGAAGAAAACAAGGGGGATACAATTCACTATAATGACAGCCTGTAAAGTCAGAAAGTAAGTGGATGAGTGTGTGTTTGCATGCATGTGTGAGTGTGTGTGTGTGTGTGTGTGTGTGTGTGTGTGTGTGTGTGTGTGTGTGTGTGTGTGTGTGTGTGTGGCGCGTGTGTTACACATTGAATGGATTCGTGCTGCAATGGAAAATGGTCATTGAACTGAATGGGTTTTTGGCAAGGCACAAACTCTACCTGTATGTGGAACTAGGTGTTATGTATATCTCTGTTTAATTTCGTGAAGTCTTATGGATTTCTAATACCATGAAGGGAATGAACTCCTTTCCTAAGTCAAAGTATGATTAAAGTTCACAAAATTAGTTTTGTTTCAATGTCTGATGTTAGCCAAAAGTGCTCTTCACAGCACCCACAATGTACCCAGAATTGACTCCTTTGGCAGTTCATATGGTGATACATGTATCAGTAGCATATCTAAATAAGAATGTAAATTATTTTTTATAAGACCCGTTGGTCCTACTACTATTGGAACTGTCTGGGTATCCTTCCTCCACATTTCTCTCATTTCTACCTGCAAGTCATGGTACTTTATGACTTTATATCTCTGTATGTAAGACACTGTAATCACTGCATGCAACAATTTTAATGATCAGTGCTACTTGTGTCTTCTTTTCTTGGACTACTATATCAGTTTTTTCACATCTATTTTTTGAACTGTTGGTAATGGATAATCTTATGTATAAAAACTACATCATTCTCTGTAATGCTTTGAGGCTCATGTTTCCAGTGCTTCTCAGCTACTTTAATTTAGTAATGTTTGCACAATCCCCATTGCTTCAGTCTTGCTACGTCATTATGCCTTTTAGTATGCAGGCACACTGGCATTTAATGCATCACACCCAGCAACAAGATGTGTGACTGTTTCCACTTCTGTTTTACAGAACCTGCATTTGTCTGTTTCTCCCACATGTTCAATCACCTCTCAACTGTACAGATTTAAACAGACTGTCCAGATTTTTGCCTCATATTTTTGGTCCACTTTTCATAAAATTCTGTTTTTCTGGCAAATTTGTGGGAAATCATTAAAGACTGAAGTTAGAAAAGAAATGACAGACATTTGAGTTTCAGACTTCATATCCTTCAGAAAATTCATGCTAATGCAAAACCTGTTAGTCTATCAATTTTCTAAGTTTGTAAGAGCATTATTTAAAAAATGTCCCTATTTTTGGGCCTTTGTCTCACTTTCAGTTATGGCTTTGTACAGATTTTTTTGCTCTAAGAGGTTGAGAGGTATGTGTTCAATGGACTTTGTAAACCAACATGTACAAAGTACACTATCCTGGGCCACTAGTATCAACCTTTCATCTTTTCATTTAAATTCACCTCTACTTAACCATTCCTGCATGAGATCCTGATCGACATGAGATTGCTCCAGGAATTTTCTGTACTTGCAATTATATGTATGCCTTTTCCACATTTCTTGCCTTCTCATGTGATCTTTCTCCTTATATTCTTTTTGTGTTTTGGCACATTCAGTTGCTGCCTGATTTTTATCTACTTCTCGTTTGGTTTCCATTCCTGCTTGACACCGATATGCTTCTGTTAAACTAAGCAGGGAAATTATCTTAGATTTGTTCTCTTCATGTTTCAAAATTTTCACTTTGTTTGGATCTGTTGAAGTCAGAAGATATGTATGTAGTCCTACAATTGCAGATCTCTACATATAATTGATTTTGAGGATGCCCATACCTTCTTCAGAGTGAGGAATATATAAGCTTGGTATACACTGATTTTTATATATCATTTGATAAGCGTGAAGCATGTTTCTTATTTTCCAGTCCAACTGATCCAATAACCTTTGGGGCCAGTTAGTCCCCCAAACTGTAAGTTAGAACAGGAAGAGCAAATTGGTTTATAGCTTGGACTTTCCCCCTGGTTTGAATCAAGTAACAACAATTAAGCCTGTACTGAAACACAAGCAGATGTGCCTATATTAGTCTTTCTCACTGTATATTTTTTTATCCTTCCCCCCTCCCTTCCTCCCCCCTTTTATATATATATATATATATATATATATATATATATATATATATATATATATATGTATATACACACATATGCATATATGTGCGTGTATATATATATATATATATATATATATATGGTTCCCCTTCACAAAGTCGAACAGCCACAATCTCGAAAGTCATATGGCCGAGACCATATGCTCGAAATTGTGGAAGCTCGACTCTGTGAATGGGGAACGGCATACAGCGCAGAACAGGAGATTTCCCTTTCTGCGCTGTAGTGTGATTTCGGAGTTGGGATAAATAAGTAGCGGGGGGTGTGGGGGGCACAGCCCCTTACGTGGAGGGTGTAGGGGGGCTTGCCCCCCTGCAGAAACACTTTGTTGTGTTACGTTTTTCTTTTTTCAGCTCCCTTTCATGAAGTTGAGCTTCAGAAACTCGAGCATATGGCTTCAGCCATATGCATTTCGAGTTTCTGAACGTTTGACTTTGTGAAGGGAAATCATATATATATATATACATATATATATATATATATATATATATATATATATATATATATATATTTATAGCAAACATATTTATGGATATATGTTTTTTATTCATGTCCTTTGTATTAATATGGTAATCAAATGTTGAGATTTTATATGAATGTTATGGCTTTTTAAATGCTTAGCATATGTAATTGATTAATTGATGGCTATGTGTTATATAATGTGAGGATGTTAGGTGCTGCTTTTATACACTGATGAAGGTTTTTTTTTACCTGAAAGCTTTGTTTGAATAAACAGCTTTTTTATTATTTTTGCATTGCTGAGTTCTTATATTTTTCTGCTGGTGCCCATTATATTTATGAACTGAGCTTTTTCTTCACTGCTTTGGTTTATTTGTTATACTTTGTTCCTAGATGCCTGGGCTGTTTTTAATATTAATTTTAGTCTTCTAAAATATTCCTTACTGAATTTTGTTCATATTTGTTCATGTTTTATTGTCGACCCTTTATCAATTCCCAAATATTTATACACTCCCTCCTGCTGAAGTTCCTTTATATCACATTCCTCCCCCAGACTGATATTTTCCTGGTGCTACAGTGTTCCTGATCTAAATGTTGCTTTTGCACATTTATCAAGACCTAATAACATTCATATATCATCTGAGACACTTCTGTCCAATTACAAGCCTGTTTTCAGCTACTCATTTGATGAACTATACAGCTTTAAATCATCCACAAAAGAAAATAAGTCTTTACACTTTGATGTTGTTTGGGAACCAAATTGTAACAATGACCTAATCAGTTAAGTAGACAGCTTTATGGGTTAAGGGCAAGACAAAAGAGCAGTGGTGACATACAGTCACCCCGGAATATCCTCCTTTGAATTTTTATCCCTGGGATAATAACTTTCCTTTATAATGGCTTAGCTGCAAAGTGGTTTGCCACTATTTTGTATTTTATACATCTGTAAGCACTCATATATCCATGAATGTGAGATATTTGCAAATGTTTTTTTGTAATCTACGGCATACTTAGACTCTTCCCCTTTTTACAGTTCTCCGTTGTGAATTTATTTAACAACAAATGATCCTTTGTTCCATATGATTTTCTTTTGTTATTCTTTTGTTCTATTGCCATGATAGTATTTTCTTCTAAATGACTACAAACTCTATCATCAGTTCCAGTATATAGCTTATACATCGCCGGAAGGTAAGTTATTGGTGTGTAGTTTTTAGGATATCTTGCAGGATCAGTTTTCAGGAGGAGTATTGTTTTTCCTGTTGTTAACCAGGGTGATGTCTGTTCAGGGTGCGCATATAAGAAGTTCTTACTCATGGCTAAATCTTTGTGTAAAGATGTTAATACTTTTAGCCAGAAGTTAAGTACTGCATCTGTGCCTGGAGTTTTCCAGTTAGGAGCTTTTCTTAATTTTGTTTAAATTTCTCTGGCCATTACTTTATCCCATTTCCTATCCTGTACATAGGTTCATAGGTGGTTACTAGGCTAATGGCCTTGGCTTAGAGCCTTTATAAGCCTAGCCATATTTATCCCAAATTACACCAATTGTCAGTGGTTAAGTGAGTGAAGTTCATAGAGGTAAGAGACTATGGTATTTAATACTGAGTTCCTCTGTCCAGCAGGGCATGGGCACTACTCCAGGAGTGAATTTGCAGTCACTTATCCATTGATTTAGGTTACATTTGAAGGGAGTCAGAGAGGGGCTCCGATTTATGTGAATTGGAAGCTTGTTCCAGAGAAGTGACAGTATTTGGGAGATGTATCTATCTCTCTACCATAAACTGTTCATGTCAAAGGCTGGTTAAGATCCCTGGAGTGAGTGATCCTACTGCAGTTTGATTTTCGAATGTGTAGCATTTCCATCAGGGCTGGGTCAAAGATTGCCCTTAGAGTTTCTTTTACTTCTATCCGTTTAGCATCTTTGTTATGTTCCACAGGGTCTTCAAAGATATTTCTCCAAAATATATCTATTTCTTCTTTTTTTGGTGGTGTTTCTGTTGCTTTTGCTTTGTTTCCCAGATCTCCATAAAACATTTTTTGGGTCATTAATGAATTTTATTTTGTACTTTTCCTTTATATTTCTCTACATATCTTCTTAGCTTTCTTGCCAGTGCTAATATCTTTAGTTTATTATTTGTAATAGTGTACAATAGAACCTGGTCTGTTCTAATACTGTGCATAGCTTTTATCAAATCTGTTTTTCTAACTATTATTGTTGGTCTGTTTCCTTTTCTATACTGTTCTAACAGTGGCACTTCTTGTCGTAATTGGCTTTGTAATTTTCTTTATTTGGTACTTCCATGGTGGCATTTGATTTCTTCCCTTCCTTTCCCTTATTGCCCTGTATTTTTTGGTGAGACTCTATCTGTTATTAATTTAGCTGCACAGTAATATATCCTATTTACTTCTTTGAGAACAAGATGGCTGCTAGCCTGTGAACACTGTTACTCCTTAGCTCCGACCTATTTAAAAGAAAAACTCTCTTTGAATGATGCTGAGCTCATTAAAATATAAATACTCATATTAAAATACTTAAAACTTTAAGATCTGATTATCTATTTACTGGATTACCAGCTCTGCATCCTTAAAAGAAATAGATTCAGCTGGATTGAAATATCCTGCAATCACAGCACAGCCACGAGGTAGTGACGGCCTATTAACCAAAACCCAAGGATTAAACAGAAAAGGTTTAAAATGTCAAGTAAAGTTACAGGGATGGAAACACAGCCTACAAAAGTAAAGTTTTCAATGCTTGCCTCTCTAGAGAAGGAAACAATCACAAAAAAACCCCAGAACCACTAAATAACAACTTCTTTATCTTTTTGGCGTTTCCCGGTTAGGGGTCACCACAGCGGAACTCTGGTCCGCTAATGATTGGCAGTAGATATTTATGGTGCCAAGTTGTCAGCCCGATGCCCAACCTTCAGCGAAGGCACGCCCATTAATGCATGTCTTTCGGATGACACTCGTCCATGGGGAGGACATGCAGACTCCACACAGAAGGCACTCAAGCTGAGAATCGAACAGGAGAACCTTGCAACAATGCTACTGCTGTAGCTAACAAACCAAAAACAGAGTAACCAGCAAACCTTGATGATTTCAAATCAGCTTTACAGCCAATTCAACAAGCCATACATGACCTATCTAAACAATTTCAATCATTTGGCTAATGTTTTAATCAAATACTTACAAGAATGGAAAAAACAGAAACAAGGATCTTTGAAAATGAAAACAAAACAGATCAGATATAAAAAGACTCTGAAAAGAACACTAACCTTATACAGGACCTGCAAGATAAAATTACTGATCTGGAAGTGAGCTCAAGAAGAAATATCATCATCCATTGAATTCCCATGCAATATGCAAACCCCATCTTTTTTTTACACGATCAGTCAAATTCTAAGCAAATTACTTGATGGCATAAACATGACTAAACAAATGATAATTGAAAGGGCTCACTGAACAATTAGATCTGCACAAATTACAAATCAACCAAGACTAGTCTATGTTAAACTATTAAATCATCAAGATATTTTAAAAATGCTATAAATTGCCAAAAAGAAAAATCCCTTTATCTGGAACAGATGCAAAATTACCTTTTCGCAAGATTTACCACTACAAATTAAACAAGCAAAACAAAGTCTTTCTCCATACTGTGCTTTCCTGTTACAAAAAAAGATCAAGTTCCAAATTACATATCCTAATACTCCCCCACTTCCAGTATAAACAAGTCAAATATTCCACCTCATTGCTTAGAGAAGCAAGGACAGCTTTCATGGATGCCTTTAAAGAACTACCACTGATGAATATTCATAACTAAAAAGATCTAACCTGCTTTTTTGTAAAGATTGTCCAAGCTCTACTAAGATGGTTTAATTTTCCTGGCAATAATTGCTCCTTTTTTGAATCCTAGCTGGAGCGACAAGGGCCGTACAGAAATCAGAGGAACCAAAAAGTAAAAATAAAGAACTTCACCCGGACACTTAGCTTGTTACAATTGCATCAAACATCACTTCCCTTCTATATTTCCCTTCAGCAGAAACTAATTCTAGTGACTATACTCGCAGGCCTGAGCAATTCTTCGCAATATAACAACATTGAACTGTATGATTCAGCACCTAAGGTGAGAACACTTAAGTGATCTGTTTGTATTTGTAAATTCAAGTTTAAATCATCTCAGTAAGCAACAAAGGGTCATTTTATAGAACTATATTGCATATTGTAGTATACATCCCATTTCATTCTTGGATATCGGTGATTGAGATCTTATACGCATAAACAGTTATTTTGCATGATCTATTCTATGTATAAAAGAGTTAAACTGAGTGGGTTATCCACAACTGAGTCTCAAAATTCTCATGACACTAATAAATTATGAAAAATAAAGTAAAAATACACCATGGAGTATCCAGCACAACAATCGACTTTATTAGGCAGGCATTGAGCGCTTTTGTCCTTCTACAACGGGGACTTCATCAGAATGTATAAAATCAGTGAACAGTCCGATTAAATACCTCTTGGACAACCACAATTGGTTAAAATTTCACCAATGACATGTAAGTTTAGGACCTACTAGTCAGTCATCACAGTTTGCCCCTTTTAAAAGAGTTAAAAAATATGTTTAAAAATATATTTACCTCTGGTCTGTTGTTTTAAAACTTTTATAATGTTGTTTCCCAACAGTACTTGAAATAAAAATATATACCTTTTTCTTATATTAAATGTCAAAATAATGTAATATAACAAATCAACTTAAAGCCTGTCAGCTTTCTCCTTTAAAACTGAAACTATAGACATAGATTCATTCAAATCTGGGGGTACATTTGCATCTAACTTCAGTTGCCATTGTAACACCTTTCTATATAGAAGATTTTTCCAACCCCCCTCGCCTAGGGTCTAGGTTAATAGTCCATAAAATGCCAAATCTGAACTTTCTGAAATGTTCACATATTAAAGAATGTCTGTATAAAGTATTAGTTTGTTTTTTATTCTTGATGTTGTAGGTATGCTCATATATCCTATTTTTGAGTGTCCATTTGATCTTACCTACATAATATGCCGCACATGTTTCACATGTGCCTAGGTAAACCAGTATGAAGCTTATACAGTTACCTCTCTTAAATGGAATTTTACTATGGTGTAGTTTGCCATGTTAATGCTGGTTTCTTTAGAAATAAATGGACGTTGACTGCAACTACCACAAGGTCTTGTACTAGTAGTTTAACTGTTGCTAACATTTTCTTTATTTTCCAGCAATTTTTAACATTACTTCCTGCTCTATTAATAAATAAGGATTTGTCACCTGTCATTCTCCTGACACCTTGATTAACCCTGAAAATGCTCCAATTTTTCTTGATTATATTTTTTATCTCCACTGAAATTGGGCTGTACTGTATAACACATGCCCTTTCAAACTTCTTAGATGGTATTGTGTTATCAATTACATTAATACTAGTGAGACCTACACCCAAAAGAGGTTTGTACCTGTTACCCCATTCATTATACTCCTGATATAATGTCATCCACCCTTTTTTTGAGGTAGTCTCTTTCTTTAAAAATGATACCTAAGATGGCCAGTTCTTCTTTCACATCAAGAAAATCAGATGTCATACAGGCAACTCATATAGCTTGTCCCTTCACCAGACTTTTTTCTGCGTAATAGGGTAACAGCTAGAAAAATGAAGGTAGGAGTTAGAGAAAGTACTTTTACAGAAAATATTAGACTTAAATCCATTTTCGGTGTGTGGGATAGTAGTATCCAAATGATTAATTTTTGTACCATTCCTTTCAAATGTAAATTCTAAAAAACTGGTGGGACCATTTAAATATTCTCTGAATCTAGGTGGCACCACTTTAAGTTCAATGCATTGTTTTAAATATCCAGTCTCGATTTGTAGAGCTTTAAATTTAAATAACCTCATTCTCAAAGTGAAAAATCATGTCTTTCAAAGAATTGAAATAATTGTTGTGGTTAGATATACTGTCTACATTGTTGTCAATACCCCAAACTGTAATCCCATATCAACCCCAGAAGCATAGCATGCACCAGCATCGTTTCTTTGATATTGTTGAGTTGAGGTATGATTAACAATTGCATTTCTGTCCTGCGGTCTTACATTGGGACCTAGACTGGAAACAGTACCTGTTTGCTCTTGATTTTTACGTCTGCTCCCTCAAATGCTATGTTCACTTTCTTTCTCTTTCATTTTTCCAGACTAAACCTAACTGCATTAACTGCGTTGCTTCCATTGTTAGAACCCCTTGTCTCAGTTTGACAATTGATGTCAACACATCCTCTAACCTTGTGGGTCACAGGAACCAAACCTCCATACAGAGTCAGGTTGCCATGGAGACCTTCTGTTTCTTCCACAACCATTGATTTTGAATGGCTCAACAAGGAGGAGTTTCTGGTCTCGTTTTGTGTAAGGAGATCAATTAACTTAGTGAACTCCCCTTTTAAATGTGCGAAATCTTAGTTAATGGATAGAAACTCCACATCTTGGACAGACATGGGAGTAAATCCAAAAGTATCGAAGGAATTCATGCTGAGACTCCGGCACCCACATGTAAACCAAACAAAACAAAAGGTGAGGTACGCTACAATAAACCAGGAAAAATAAAGTAAAAACACATTATGGAGTACCCAGCACAACAATCAACTTTATTAGAGTCATTGAGCGCTCTCATCCCTCTACAATGGGGACTTCATCAGAATGTATAAAATCAGTGAACAGTCTGACTAAATACCTCTTAGACAACCACAATTGGTTAAAATTTCACCAATGACATGCCAATTTAGGACCTATTAGTCAGTCGTCACAGGTTGTTCCTTTTAAAAGAGTTAAAAAATATGTTTAAAAATATATTTACCTCTGGTCTGTTCTTTTAAAACTTTCACAATTTTCAAACAATGTTGTTTCCCAACAGTACTTGAAATTAAAATATATACCTTTTTCTTATATTAAATGTCAAAATAATGCAATATAACAAATCTTTTTAGAGCCTGTCAGCTTTCTCTTTTAAAACTGAAACTATAGACATAGATTAATTCAAAACCTGGGTGCAAATTTGCAGCTAACCTCAGTTGTCATTGCCCTTGGATCCATGTTGATAGTCTGTAAAATGCCAAATCTGAACTTTCTGAAATTTTCACATATCAAAGAATGTCCTTTTTATTCTTAATGTGGTAGATATGCTCATATATCCTATTTTTGAGTGTCTGTTCAGTCTTTCCTACATAATATGGTTAGATATAACTGATCTATAAGTTCTATACAATATTAATTGTTTCCCTTACTCTCATCACCTCAGCTCTGTACCACTCAAGGTTTTATACAACAAACATAAGAAGCTGAGTTTAGAGTGGTGATTGCGTTTAGGTAAGATATGCTAGTCTTCTTCGGCTCATTGTTTGTTTTTATTTTGGGTATCTCTGTAGTAATAGGAAAATGCAAAGGAGACAGATTTGAGATCAAATTACTTTACATTATCCCTACGTATGTCTCCATGCTCTACATTTCCCATCTCTTCTAGACCTATTTGGTTAGTGGGTAGGCAGTGGTTGGGGCAAGAAGAGACAGGTGCTATTTGCCACTCCAGGAATTAATGGTCCCTTCTAATCTACATGTAATTTATAAACCTAAAACAATTTATCCTACTTTAATTTCCCTTTTCGTTATCATCATATAATGTGGGTATTTGACTCATGGAATGTGAAAGGGATCCAGATGGATAGGAAAAGAAAACTCTTTCTCTATCTCATCTTTAAATCTAAGGCAAAAGTCATACTAATACAAGAAACACACATGCTCGATGAACACTGGTCACAACTCACTAGGAAAAAATGGATTGCAAAAATTATTGCATCCGGAAAAATATCAAATAGTATGGGTGTAACCATAATTGTTAAAAAGACCTTTCAGAACAAGATTTTACAACAAGATGCAGATTCCAAGAGTAGATGGTGCTATATAGCTTTCAACTCCGCACATCCAGATAGACCTATTCTAGTTTTTAACTTATATGCCCCTGTTACAAGCAACAAGATTTTTATGTCAATATACAGGATACTGATGCAATTCCAGAATCAATACTTAATCTTAGGGAGTGACTGGAATACCTATCAGGACCCATTTAGTCAGACCAAGCCCAAATAAACGTTATAATGTACATGCTATTATGGCAATTACAGAGGGAAATGTCGGGCAGCACAATGCCAGGGCACTTCAATGGGCTAGGCTTGCAAAGGCTCCAGGGCCATTAGCCTAGTTCACACCTATGAATCTATGGGGTCTATATCACGTTGTTGAAGTTTTACAACTTCGAACACTATAGGGTAGAACCCATATGTTTGAAGTTGTAAAACTTCAAAAACTTAAAAAAAAAAATAATAATAAATAAATTACCTGGCGGTTGTAAGCAGGGAAGCAAGTCCCCCTGCACCCTCTGCCCCCCCCGCTCTTTAAATATACCAACTCCGAGACCACACTACAATGCAGTACAGTGTGGAAAGGGAAGACTTGCCTTTACTACACTGTAGCGCGATCTCAGAGTTGGTATATTTAAAGAGCTGAGATGTGGGGGGCTGCTTACAACCATCAGATACATTTTTTATTATTATTATTTTTTTTTTATGTTTTCAAAGTTTTACAAATTTGAACATATGGGTTTGACCATATAGTGTTCGAAGTTGTAAAATGTCGAGAATGTGATATAGACCTGAACCTATGAAAAAATGACTTTGGACTTTTCAATCCGTATAATTTTCAAAAAGGAAAATCACATAAAGATAATTATACATTTTACTCCCAATGTTATAAAGTATAGTTTAAGACTGATTTTTTTCTAATCTCTGAACACTTCCTAAATCTTGATATAAATTGTGAAGTTGAGCCTAGATTTTTTTCTGATAACTTGAAAATTACTCTTTCTATTAATTAGTCTTATGCAACTAATTCTCAGCGGGGAGGTTATAACTGAACTTTAAATCCCAACTTACTAATGAATGATGATATTATAGGAGGAATCAATAAGGTTCTGGAAGCTCTTCTAAGAGAAATGCCTAAATCTCAGCTTCCCTTTGATATTGAATAGGCCTCTACTAAAGCCCAAATAAGGGGATTCCTTACTAATAAAGCACGCTATGTAAAAAAAATCTTAACAAAACAAAGGAATGTTCAATTAAAAATAAGACCACCAAACTAGAACTAGAACTCCAAAAAAACTTTACTCAAAAGACTGAAAATCAATTAATTCTGCTTCAGAAAGATCTTTATTTACTTAATGCTAATCAGATGGGCTTTCATGAAATTAAAATGCTAGCTAATTTCTCGGAATGGGCACATATTCCTTCTAAGCTCCTAGCAAGGCTTATAAACCAAAATAAATCCACTCATTTTATTTCAGAGATAATACATCAAGGTAAGACATACTTTGCCAACAATGATATTGTCAAACTTTTCAAAAAGATATACTTGCAAACCAATGGTGAACAACCCCCCACACCAGTACCAGAACAAGAAACCAGTCAATTCCTGGACCAGCTTGACTTCCCTAAAATAGATCTGTCTCATCAAGAATGCATTGCTTCTCTTATAACCCAACAAGAGATCATATCTGTAATTAAAAATCTAAAACCCAATAAAGCAGCAGGTCCAGATTGTTTAACTGTGGAGTTCTATAAGGCCTTCTGTCCAATAATTTCCAAAATATTTTTATATTTATTTAATTACATCACTCATAACTCTGTCATGGATATCCATTTTAACTCTTCTAAAACTATACCCATTCTTAAAGAACATGCAGATCCTAAAAATCCTGAAAGCTACAGGCCCATTTCCCTGATAAATGTTGATTTAAAAATTGTCTTCATAATAATGATAAACAGATTAAAACCATTTCTCTCCCACATTGTATCACCTGGTCAATCAGGTTTCATTCAACAGAGGCAAGCATGTGACAACAAGCTCACACTAGATTCCTTGCTAAAACTGTTTAACATAAACCACAATCCTGCATTCACACTTGTAGCCGACGCCTCCAAAGCTTTTGACAGACTAAATATAAACTTTTTGCTCCTGCTATTACCATACTTTGTCCTACCTATCAGTTTTATTTGAATCATCAAAACACACTTTACCAATGCTCATGCCTCACTATATATAAATAAGATGATCTCTAATAAGATTAATATCAAGAATGGCACATATCAAGGCTGCCCTGTCTCCTCATATCTCTTCAACTTGTATATCAAGCCCTGCCCCCTACTCTTATTTATATCTAAAAAAAAAACTTTAATCAAGTACCGATGCTCTATAAGACAAAGTGTGTGCTTTCAGCATTCACAGACATTCTAAACCTTTACTGTATGCTCCCAAGTTCGGACATACCCAAAATCCTAAACTCAATACAATTTTGAAACTTTCTAACTAGAAACTAAACCTGGACAAACCTGCAGTTTTTCCAATTATTCTATTTAATCTTCTCTTTTTATACCCTCGGCCAGCTGAAATTAAAGTAACTCATTCTCTGAAATAATTAGGAATTTCCTTTCAACAGAATTCTATGTCTTATACGCTAATTAACATTACAAATTTTTGGTCACCATTACAACAGCATTGTAATAAGTGGAATAAATTTCAGCTCCATTTCTTGTTCAAAATAGCGATTATCAAAATGA
Organism: Protopterus annectens; assembly: GCF_019279795.1. Classification (NCBI taxonomy): domain Eukaryota; kingdom Metazoa; phylum Chordata; order Ceratodontiformes; family Protopteridae; genus Protopterus; species Protopterus annectens. The sequence continues at coordinate 541,657,318 of NC_056729.1, read as the reverse complement.
GCATACTACCAAAACTATTATGTATCTTTACAGTTATTTATCTAATAATAACCAACAATTTCTTTATAAAACTCCATTCAACCCTAGCTAAATTGATATGGTTTCCTATATCAATTAGAATCTCTTATCAAAAATTGATATGTGCCAAAGATAGAGGGTGTTTAAATCTCCCTGATTTTAAACTCTACTATGACATAGTTAGCAGTAGTAGACTAATATTAATGACAGACTACAACCTAAATAGTAAAGAGTAGTCCCCTTCTTGGGTAGAACTTTACTATAATTATGTCAATCTCTTAACTTCAACCTTAAAACCCTACCCTTTCTGAACAAAGTTGAAAAAAATCCAAATTACACACTTCCTTAAAGAACAATATATTCAACTTTCAAAAATTAATTGACTCATTGAACTTATGCAATGCATTTGTTATCCTACAGCCTCTACATCTTAACCCAAATCTAAAATGAATAACTTCATGTTAAACTTAAATAGTTTCCCCACTGTTAAAAGAGTGTAGAATACTCAACTTTTATTCTTACAGAGAACAATCCATCTCAGAACTGAGATCTTCACTACAACTTCCCATGAGCTATATTATTATTTTAAGACAAGTTAGAGAATTATGGTCCAAAATGTTATTCCACCCCAATTTAAACAATAGTGACATAAATACCTGTAAAAATCTCTGGACCCTTTTACTAAGAAGGAAGAATATAATTTCAAATACTAATAGACTAATAAACTTGATTAGATACCAAAACAAAACCCTGTTCTCAAAATACTGGACTGACTTAAACACAACAATTTCTAATGATCAAATCACCCTTTCAATACTGTTAACCTCAAAGGTGATACATTTTAAAAAACGCAGTTATACCCAGTTTATGATCCTGAATAATGCATATATCACCCCTAATGTGAAAAATAAATTCTATCCATTATTTTCCCCTTATTGTTCTTACTGTGACTTACAAAGAGCAGACCTTCTTCACATTTTTGGAGTTGTAAATGTCCCTATAAACTCTTGTGTTCCTCAAGAACCAAACTCCAAAAGGTGGAATATGATAAAACTACCCTATCTTGAGAATTTGCAGTGCTACGCATACTCCTGCCAAGCTTGACAAAGATGCAAATCCACAACTCAGTCACATTATTTATTTTAATCAAATCTTATATAACATTAAACTAGAAAGATAGATGCTTACTCAGTTTGGGGTGGTTTCAAACAGATGGCAATGAAGTACCTATCAATCCATAAACTTCTAAAGGCAAATCATCAAGACTATCCACAACTCATAAAATACTGGACATTATTTGATCTTATTTCACAGTGAACTGCTTACAACTCCTATCCTCACTCAAAGGAATTGATAAAATCACTGGATCTCTTTACCCTCTTCCTTCTGTATCGCCAGCCCTGTCCATTTACTGGGAGGGGTCCTAAATTATAATTCAATTTCATTATTTTATGCTAACCCTAACATTGGTATTATTTATGTATTTACTTTATTATATGCCAGATGGCACCTTTGTAAATGCTTTTCTTGTAAATAGTTCTAATAATGTTTTATTTTATTGACTTTATAAAGTTGACTCTGCATAAGCAATGATGCTCCATTTTAAGTCAATAATTGTTTTTTGAGTGAAATACATTGTTTTTTGTTCTATATGAAAACTACATAAAGAATATATATATATATATATATATATATATATATATATATATATATATATCCTATTATTGTTAATAGTCTTGATTATAGTGATCATTTATTTTATCATAGTTCTAACATTTTGGGTATTCTTGATTTTTTGCAATCTATTTCTCTCGTTGATCTTAATATGTCTATCCATCTCTATTAAATCAAGCAACTCTTCCCTGAAATCTTTTTATTCTAAACTGAGGGCACATTCTTTATTTTCTGTTTCTATGGGCATTTTACAGAAAGTACCAGAACATCATGGAAAATATTCTCTTCAGCTACAGCCTATATCATCCATTTCTCTTTCATATGGGAACTCACTGGCCTATCACTCTATAACACTGACTGTGTCAGAGTTGCCAGCTTATTTCTGCTCCTTCCTTTGCTGGGCAACTCCAACTGAACTTCTGCGCTAGCTTTCCACCGAAGGCTCCAGTGTTTCTTCATATGGCAACTGATCATTAGATCTTATTTTTTCCCATGTCCATATTTCTTCTTCAGATGTCTCCCAATCCATCTGTTTCTCCTTACTTTGAGAATGTATTGTTTCATCATGCCTTGACATAACCTGTGTTAGACTTTCTACACTAAATCCTTCACTTTGCAGGTTTATCTAACTTCTGGTTCTGTTTGGTTAACTTCTACTTTACTAATCTTCTGTTTTGTTTTCCCCTTTGTGATCTTATATTTTGTATTGTGAAGATTTCCATATCTATATGACTTTGCCTGTATTTTTCTTTAAATATCTTTGGAGCTGCTTTTTTGTATTGATTAGTTTGGCTTTCTCCTTTGCATATATATTGTACCATATTGGTTTTCTCTTTCTTTCCAACGTTGATGTTTCTTTTTTATACCTTTCAAAAATCTCTAGGTTTTGTTCATTATATTTTCACACCTCTTCAGTTGCTACTTTTTCCAAACTGTCCAAAGTTTCTTGTGTTTTTATGAACAAACACAATTTTGCATTTGAAACTTTTGACAGTTTTTCTTGTGCAAATATTTTTCTTTATTTTAATTTCTCTCTCTTAATCATTTTGAATATCTTCTATCCAGAAATTCTGGGATTCTTACATAACAGTAACAATACATAATTTCTTTCTTATCCTCAACAGTCCACTATCATCTTTATGGCTTTTTTGACCTGTCAGTTTTTGTGGACTACAGTACTACTTCCTTCTACAACATGGGGCATCCCCAAGGTACAGTAAAAATTCCTTGGTGGGAAACTAGACTGGCTATAGTGCCAAGTTTCATAAACAGGTGGAGCTGCATTGCAGGCTTTGGAAATCATGGATGGGAGCTTGGGACCATGCGCGTGCATAGTATGATGTAGAGTTAACCATTTCCCAAACTCATGTGGGGATGGCTTGCAGTGTTCTATTTTTAAAAGTGTAATTCCTTGGTGGGCTAGTCTCCTCACAAGCCCATCCCTTGCCTTAGATTGGGAGAATGGAGATATTATGGCCATGCCACCCTAAAAGTAGAGCTCATATGCTGGAGAACTTCATGGCCCTGCAGCTCCACCTGTATATCAAACCTGGCTCCCTAATGGAGCTGCTGCTCCAGAGAACATTGGTCATACTCAGCTGCCCTGCCAAGGCTTCAAAGTAATTTGGGCTATGCTATAAACATGTAATGATATTGACTGACATGGAAAATATGGCATTATAGAATCTCAAAACCTATTTCTGTCATAGCAAGAATTACTTCAATTCGATACCTTGAAGAACTGAACTGCATACTGTGTGTCTCCCTTTATGATGTCATCATATGGTGCCCCTGATGATGATGAATCAGGAATATGCATATAATGCATACAAATACATTTTTTTAAATTTAATAAATATAGCTCTACTGACATAATTAAAGTAGAAATTACATATTTTTGAATCAGAAAGCCTACTTTACATGCTAAGAGCATAATTATACAAAAAAGAAGAGGTGAAAAAGCATTTGCAGATTAATGAAGTTGAAGATTATGTATTACATTTTTAAACATTAAGGTGAGTGGTTTATTACTATTCCTAACAGCTTTTATATCTTCTCCAGTCTCTCCACTGCAATCCTCCATCTTACCTCATATGACATATATGCCAGCATACCATAGTCCACAATAACTCACTTCTATATCAAATAAAGCCACACTGAACTCTTACAGCTGAGAAAACACAGATTCCCTTACTAGAAAATAACTTGAAAATTTAGGCTGATTTGGAATAATGTAAAAGTGCTATCAACTCATTGTGCATTCTCATCTGTTTCCCAAATGACAATGCATATTTATTGACAAATCCACATAATGATTGCTATCTCATAACATCTCAAAGATGTTTTCAGTGGGTATTGGTTCCATATACTTTAATATTTTTGGAAGCTGTCTCAACAAGACTCTTCAAAAATGGGGATTTGCCATCTGAATATTCCTTGTAAGAAAGTAAATAAGTAAATAGATAAATATTATAGGTTTTGTGTTATTGCTTATTGAAAAAACTGTGGCAGATAACCTTTCAATTACTTATTTTATTTCACATTTTTTAACAACGTAAGTGGGTTGCTCCATATACCATTCTCAGTCACAACTCGGGTTAACAGGACAAGGGAAAGTACAATGTAAATAGTTTAGTGTAGTCTATCAGGCAGCATGCTTTTGGAAGTTGGGAAGTAACTCTATAGCTCCCATGCAGAGAATGTGCAAATTCCATGCAAACAGTGACTAGAAGTCAGCACTGAACCCATGATCTTAGAGATGACATTTTGTCACTGGCCTACTTTATGTTACCTGCCACAAGGGCTCCTGAACTGTTATAATTGTATCTAAGCCCATTTATGCATTAGCTGAAGTACACAATAGGCTAGAGCTGTGAAACTAAACTGTTTATCCTGGTAAAGGTTACTGCTGGCAAGCAAAGCAATGCAGACAAAAGACTCTATCCTCAGAGATAGTGTCAATCTCATCCTATGGGATCCCAGGTTCTCGCAGACAAGCTGAGAGATATATACAACAAAACAATACAATTCAATTGAGAATTTCCCTTACCTACCTCCCTGATTGTTTTTTTTTTTGTAGACTCCTCTTTACCTGTTGTTCTCGGTGCCTTTTTGTAGACACCGCCTTACCTGTTTGTTCTCGTGCTACCCCGCTCTGTTTGCCCTCACTAATGCTCGGTCTCCCTCCACTCCCCTACCCTGCCCCCATTTCTAACCCACCCCCACTACCTCTAGATTCATACCTCAACTCACCACCTACCTATCATACACCACTCCCCTACACCTTCCCACCCACATACTCCCTCCCACAAAAATGACCCCTCCTCATTATCACAGACCAATCACCATCCTTACATTCAGTCACACCATCCTCATTATGCTAGCATTAGCAAGCTACCTTACCTCCTATCACACCATACCCAATGTTACCTACACACCTCCAACTAAACATACTTCCACCCACATTCCTCCCACCCAGCACTATAGCCTGCACATATCCCCAAGTACATATCACCACACCACTATTCCACCTATCTGAGGAAGAATTCTCCCAACTTCTCCCAAATCTCTTATCACAAACAAGTACATAGTCATCCTATCCAAACGGTTCAAGCCCTTACACCATAATATAAGCCATCAACTAATCCTAGCCTGTGACCTACATTCCAGCCCAGGGCCTGTCCCTTGTATAAACTTCACATCTAAGCCACGTCCCACACCCAATCAAATTCCCATGAATAGACCAAAAAATAGCCTTTTACTATTAAGCTTAAATATCCATAGCATCAATAACAAAGCACACCTACTCCATGCTTTACTATCGTCCTACTCCCCCGATATACTATCATTATCAGAAACCTGGCTAAAGCCCACTACACCCGAGACTGAGTTCCTCCCAACAGGATAGAATGTACTGCACCACGATAGACTGTCTAAAAAAGTGGGAGGGGTAGCATTCATTTACGAAAAAAACCCTACAAATTGACACCATCAACCCTCAAATCCTCCACATTAATAATTCTGAACTCATTCTAGCCAAACTCAAGCTTAGTGACAAAAAATTAATCAATATTATCACTTTACATACCACCAGGTGAGAATATTGCCTCCCGAGAAACTCTCTTACACTGGGTAAATCATAATCTTCCCCAAGAAACCATCATTCTAGGTGATTTCAGTATTGACTGGAACACATACTCAACTACTAACCCCACCACCCATATTAATCTTTACAGCTTCTCCCAAACCATTCAATCTAGCAGTAGACTAGGAAACAATAAAACTAAAGAAAGTCTCCTAGACTGGATCTTAATAAATAAGACCAACACTCCATACCATGAAGGAGTCCTTCCAGACTCCCTTAGTGACCACCAACCCACCTTATTACTAAAATACAAAACCCAAGCCAAATCTACCCCCACTATTACAAATTACCCAGAACAAAAATAACTTCGACCCTTTCAACTTCAGACTTGAACTAAAACACCATAACTGGAACATATTAAAAGTACTACTCCTAGAACAAGCAGTAACCCAATTAAGCAACACTTTGGTACAGATCTTAAACAACCATGCCCCAGCTTGTACAACTATACTCAAAATGAAATCAGCCATCAGGATCACCAAAGAGACTAAAAAAAGATAGCACAAAGGAATAGAGACTGGCATGTATGGAGAACTACTAAAAGTCTAGCAAATAGGGTACAATTCCAAAAACTTAGAAATGAAGCAAAATCACTATTCTTCTGGATAAAAAGAACTATTTCCTACAACTGCAAAACAGGCATCAAAACAACCCCAAAAGGTTCTGGGCAGGAATAAATAAACTGCTCCACCCTGGCAAACCTTCCACCCCATCTCCAACCTCCACCACTGATATCACAGATATATCTGACTCATTCAACAAATACTTCATAGAAACCATCCCCAAACTAGCTCATAACCAACCCACTACTGCCACCACCAATTTCCCCGAACCTGCAATCAGACCAAAAACAACCTTCCAATTCCAACCCATCCCCACCAACTATGTCAAAAAACTACTAACAAAACTTAAACCTACCACCTTAGCAGCCAACTGCATCCCTGCAGAATACCTAGAGCTGGCAGCTAATAAACTCACTTACCCCATCTCTAACCTCCTTAACAGATCCATATCTGAACATACCATCCCAACAATCTGGAAAACCTCCTACATCATCCCTCTACACAAAGGTGGTACATCCACCAACCTCTCCAACTATCACTCAATTGCCATCATGTCCCCACTAACAAAAATACCTGAAAAATGCATACACTACCAACTTATGGCATACTTACTTAATAACCAACTTCTATCTCCCACACAACATGGATTCCACCCTGCCCACAACACAACCACAGCCCTACTCTCTTTCACAAACCACATCAACCAAAACAGACGCTTAGGCAAACTAACATCTGCCATTTTCTTGGACCTGTCAAAAGCCTTTGACATGGTCAGCCATCCTAAACTACTCCACTCCCTCACTGTAATTATGCATTAGCCTGGTTTCAGCACTTACAAGGAAGGCAACAAGAAGTTCGATGGGACAACAATTTATCCTCACTGCTACCCATTACTACAGGAGTCCCACGAGTTAATTCTAGGTCCCCTTCTATTCTCCATTTTCACTAATAATCTCCACAACATCTTCCTAGATGCAACTATAATACAATATGCAGATGACTCAACAGTCATAAGCTCAGCCAATGATCCTCATGAACTCCTCTCTATCACCCAAAAAGCCTTCCAATCTATCGAAACCTGGTTTCTTAACAAAAATCTACTACTTAATCCCAAAAAGTCCAAACTGTTGCTATTCAAACCTAACAAATCCACCACAATGCCCAACTCATTTAACATTATGTCCAGAGATTTGACTATCATCTCTCGAGATACTCAAACAAAATTGCTAGGGGTTACCATTGACAACAACCTCAGATTCGGTATACATATAAATCAAACCATAAAAATCATCCACAGAAAACCCATCAACTCATCAACCTGCTAGAATAGCCATAGCTCAAACTCACCTCTTGTCCACTCTATTCTATGCCACACCCATCTTCACCAACCTATCCAAAACTGAAATTTTCAAGCTCAACATCTGCTACAATCAAACAGCCAAATTTGCTACCTGGGCCCCCTACTGAGCACACCACTGTCACTCACTACATCAACTTAACTGGCTTGAGTTCCCCAATCTCTTGTCATTCCATCAGCTTTCTTTTGCTCACAAACTCCTACTACTTCCATATAAAACCCCAGCACTGTTCAACCTACTAAAACTACAAACCAATCTAGGACAACTTTGCTCTAGTGATAAAAGACTTGCAAGTTGACCAAAAGCAATAACGCAGCAGGTGATTCCCTTTTCCTTTTCCAAAATTGCATAGGAAAAATTTGTAACTCCTTACCTTCTGCCACTACCACTGTCAACTCTAAGGTTTCATTCAAAAAACAATTCATGGATATGCTCCTGCCCCCCCCCGCACCCCCCCCCCGCCCCCAGGCTGACCTCCCACTCCCACCTTCTTCTCTTCTTTTTACTACCTGTTACATCCCCCTTGATGCAAAATAGTAACTCCTACTTATGGTCACCCACCTCCTATCATCTACCCGGACAGTTCAATAGTATTCTCCTTCCATCCTGAACTCTACTACTAGTCACAAACTGAACCCTAACATCTCACCTTACCTCCTCTTACTTAGGTTTGTCTCTGACAATTGAAGTACTGTAATCTCTTAGTAGCTTTTGTATTTTTTTTTTAATTCTCAACTATGTAGCCTTTACCAATTTATTTGCATGTTATGTCATTTAATCTGTTGAGCTTTTCTCCTCAAGTCTCTGCTGAAAATGGACACATATCCAGTCAGACTCTCCCGGTCAACAAATGTAAAACAAAAATAAAATAAAAATAAATAAATGAATAAATATAATCCAGACAATGTGACCTAGGTGTATGTTGGGCCTCCTTTCAGTTGACTATATTTCCTACACTTCCTGTGTAGTGTCCAGGTGTCATGCTCATTTAGGTGCTATTGATTCAGTTCTAGGAAATTCCCTCAATAACTTCCATTATTTTATTTATTTATTTACTTATTTGCTTATTTATTTATTTATTATCATTTGTTAACCGGGTTGGTCCAGATGAGCCAAAGGCCCATTTTCAGTGAAGACCTGAGGAGAAAAGCTCCAGTTACAATTACAATTGTTCAAGACAAAAATTTACATCACAAAAGGCCAATAACAAGAAAAAAAAAAAGAAGTATACATCAGGGTGAAATGACTGAATTTATCAAGTGTGTACATGTTTCAGTGCAGATCTATACATTAACAGCAAGTTATTCTGGATGACAAAGGATTATTTAGAAGAAACAGGGTGTTGGTATGTATTACTCAGGAGATGAGATAGACACTGGGGAAAGAGAAATATATGAGAGAAGAAAAGTAGATTTAGGAGGAGGGTAGCTAGTATCAAGCTGAAGTTTGACAGGGACAGGACCAGATGTTTAGAAGATAGTGCTTAAGTTCAGATTTGAAAACTGGGACTTATGAGGAATACCTCTTATATTATGTGTGAGGGAGTTCCAGAAGTGGCATACTGGGTATTTGTATAGTGACGTCCCAATATTTTTCGTAGGTTTGTAGATGTCCAGAAGATGTTTGTCAGATGTATGAAGATGATGCCTTGGATTGTATAGTGTTACAACATTAGAGATAGAAGGACAGGAGGTGGGGTTGTAGATAACAGAGTGTGTTATATGCAGTTGAAGAAGGAGCAGCTGTTTGGGAATTCAGGCCATTGCAAAGACTTAAGGGCAAGGCAGTGATGAGATTTATATGGGTGATTGGAAGCAAACTTAGCTATTTTATTGTAAATTTGCTCTAGTTTGCTGAGAACAGATGACTGTAGGTTAGTAAGGACATAAGCAGCATACAGAAGACAGAGCAAGAGAGGAGATGTAGCCAGGAAAGGTTTGGAGGAGGGAGAAAGAAACTTACGATTATGGTACAGGAGGCCATGTTTTTGGTGGGTTTTCTTTATGCATTGATTGATATGTATATCAAATTTTAGTTGATCATCGATGGGGACACCAAGTAATTTAGTATGTGAATCTGGCCTGATGATGGTATTGTTAAGGGAGGTGATGGAGAAAGAGGATTTATGTTGTGCTAGTGTTTTAGGAAGGAAAAGTAGAAGTTTAGTTTTCTTAGGATTTAAGATTAGTTGATTAACAGTGAACCAGGTTTCAGTGGAAGAGAAAGTGTTTTGGGTAAGAGAAAGGAGTTCAGGGATACTGTGAGCAGTGGTAACCAGAGTGGAATCATCAGCATATTGTAAGAGTGTTGAGAGGATAGTAGCAGAATGTAAGTTGTTATTGAAGATATTGAACAAGAGGGGACCTAAAATAGAGCCTTGGGGAACACCAGTGTGGAAAGGCAGAAATGAGGAAGTGACAGTTTGTCAGTGTATAGATTGCAGTCTATTGGATAAATAACTAGAGAGCCAGGTTAAGGAGTGGGTAGAGAGGTGAAGGTCAGAAAGTTTAGTTAACAGTTTGGAGTGGGAGACAGTATCAAAAGCCTTTGAGAGATCAAGGAATAGAAAGGAAAGAAGTAGGTTGTTATCACGGGCTTCAGCTATGGTTTGGGTGAATGACAGTAGAGCAGTAGATGTGCTGTGGTGGGGTCTAAAGCCATATTGGGTGAGGGTTAAGAGATTATTATCAAGCAGTTGTTTATGTAGCTGACAATGAACACATTTTTCTAGTACTTTGTAAAGAGGGAATAGTATAGCAATGGGACGATAGTTTGAAGGGTTGTGGAGTTACCACCTTTATGGAGATGGATCATATAAAAGGATTTCCATAATTCTGGGACAACGCACTCAGTAATGGAATGATTAATGAGGATAGAAACTGGGTAGGCTATAGAGTTGGAAGCAATTTTAAGGAAGTGAGGGGGTAAGTTGTCAACAGAGGGAGAGCAGCTTTTGAGTTTACTTAGTTGGGATTTGATAAAGGCAGTGGCAACCGGTTGCAAGGAGAAGGTATTAGATGAAGGAAGACTGGGGGTAGAGTCATAGAAGAGGCATTGGGACTGTGTTGAGTTAATTTTTGGATTGTTTCTATGAAGTAGTTGTTTAATATAGCAGCTGTTTCAGTGGCAGTATTGTGTTGGAAGGGGTTGGGGTTAGAAGGGGTACTGGGGTAGAGGATTGTGTTAATGGTGGACCAGCATTTCTTGGGGTTGGTATGTAGGCTCCAGTGGTTGAAAGTTAAAAATGATTTTTTATCTTTGATTTTTAGTTTTTTACATGTTTCTAAGTTCTTTGTAGTGTTGCAGTAGGGGAGGGGTTTTATTTTTGACCAAGGTATCCAGACAGTGTCCCTCTGGTGCATAACTGTACGTTTGCTTAATGAGCCAGGGAGCACAGTTTGATTTTACTCTATTTTTTCTAGATGGGGCAATGGTGTTTAAAATGTCTAGAAATATTTTTTGCAAGCAGCTATGGCATCATTTAGGGAGAGGTTATAAAGAAAGGTCCAGTTGATATTGGACAGTATAGAGTTAAACTTGTCTGGGCTGAAGTGAGTCAGATTGCGACATACTCTGGAGATGTATTCTTTGGGTGACTGCTGAGAGTACCTTTGGACATAGGTAGGGGAATGGTCACTCAGGGAGTTGGGGAGTGTGCCAGGGTTATGATAGACAGAAGGGATGGAAGTTAGGATCCAGTGTATAATAGATCCAGAGGTAGAGGACTTGTTGGTACTGATAGGGGAGGATATGAGTTGGTGGAAGCCATAAAGACTGGGGCCAAGAGGAGGGGAAGAGGAGGATAGTGAAGCCCAATCAATGTTAATGTCTCCAAGTATAATGGTTTCATAGGCAATGTTTTGGGAGAGCAGAGCTGGGAAAGAAAGTTTTCAAGAATAGAAATGTTGTCATCTGGGTGAATATAGGAGACGATGGCAAATTGTTTATGGGGGTTAAGGTAGCAATTTACGATTAAAGGTTGGTAATGGGGTTGAGAGAGGAGAGATAGTAAGTTGGTTGGAGTATAGCATGGCAACACCTCCGCCTCTCTTATTGACTCTGTCTACACGATAGATGTTGTAGCCTGGGGGTAAGATTTCTGAGTTTGAGATGTGAGGCTTTAACCAGGTTTCAGATAGAGTTAAAAATATGGGAGGAGTCAAGTAAGATCCAAGAGTGAAATTCAGTTGTTTTGTTAACAATACTTTGGATATTTAAAGATCACATATGTAAGGTTTTCGGTGGGGATAGGGGATTGGGGTAAAGACTGAGGGGGAGAGCTGGAATGAGAATGTGTGGAAGAGGTAGAGGTGATTGGTCCTGGGTTGAGATGGACATCACCATCTAGCAGAAGTGTGTCAAAGAAAGTAAGAAGGATGGAGGGAAAGTCTACACTACAGGTGGTTCTAGGTTTATTATTAGTTGAGAGAGATACATTAGGATAAAATTTGACTACAAAGAGGTTGGAGGGTAGAAGTGGAAATAGGAAGAGGGAGATTAGAAGTGTGTGAGGGTTGTTATGTGAGTAATGATTGTAAGAGAGAGTAGGTGTTGGTGTAGGGTAGTAAAGTGATGTGTGGTATGTAGGAGTAGTAAGAGAAGAAGGGGGATAGTAAAATAGTGAGGGGACATCTTGAGGAATTGAAAGGTGACTATTCCTAGATAGAAGGTGTAATGGTTTGTTGGTTAGGAAAATTACATGTCAGAGGATAATTATGCAGATAATAAGGCAGATTGGTAGAGGGAGGGTACAGGAGGTGGTGTAGTGTAAAGTGGAAGGGGGGTGGTTGTTTGGAAGGGAGAGGAAAATGGATGGGCAAGTGGATTGGTTGATGTGAGGTGTGGGAGGAGCTTAGAGTGTATAAAGCTAAGGAAAGTGGGGGTGGGTGGGAGTGGGGGTAGGGTAGAGCAGCAGAGTGAGCCTGAACGCAGTGAGGGCAAACAGAGTGGGTTGACCCAGCTGGGAGCAGGACAAGATTCTATAAAAAACAATCAGATGAGTCAGTGGAGGTGTCTGTAGAGAGGGAATAGAAGTGATCTTAAAGCAGGGCGGGAGAAAACACAAGTTTGGATCTGGAGCTCTGAAAAGTAATAGAAATTGCTTTGGGATGGTGTGCACTGCTTTAACTTAGTAAGAAATAGCAGCTGAAGTGAGCTAGGTGATGCTATGTGTTAAATCACCTACAAGATGGGCTTTGGAAACACTAGAGGGAAACACTGCTCATGTGTTACATATTTTTATATGTTCACAGTACAATAAATGGGCACTGCTAACACAGGAGTGAGGAGTGAGATAGTACTGTATATGTACCGATAGAAACAGCTCTGGGAGATGCAAAAGCTGGAGAGCTATCAAAATCAAGGCAATAGCTCCGGGAGATGCAAAAGCTGGAGAGCTATCAAAATCAAGGCAATACTGCCACATAGTGGCAGAAAGGAGTTATAAAAAAGAGGGAGATATAAATAGAAGTGTAAAAACATTAAAAGGGGGAATAAATGGCAGGGCAAAGAGAAGAAAAAATGGGTATGGGGGGGCTCGGTGCATGTGCAGGCTAGTAAACATTAGTTAACATGGTATCAATAACAGTTAAAGCGATGGCAAAAGTAGGTAAACACCTACATTAGAAGCTTAGCAAGGAAGCACATCCAGTTAATTTTAGTTGTCTTTTAGGTTGGATATTATTCCTCAGGGTTGGAAGTCAACAATGGGCGGCAGAGTAAGCTCAACCGAGGATCATGCTGCAATAAAAAAGTTACAGAAAGTAGTTTTAGCAAAAGAAAAATCTTGTTAAGAGATAAAGTGAATAGTGATTCGGGTAGAGCATGCTTAACAATACAACAACCAGTATTACAGAGGGACAAGCAGCTAAATATGGAAACAGAGGCAACAAGGGAAAGGGCAGTTTGGAGAGGGTGAGCCAGATAAGGGAGTTAGGAAATGTGGCCTGGCAGTGGAAGGCAGGGAAAGAACAGCAGAAAAAGGAAGGAACATGAGAGCAAAGAGATAAGTTAGAGAGGGGGTACGAACTGAAGTACGAGTGAAGGACACAGGGTAAAAAAAGTGGGTATAGATAAAGGGTAAAAGAGAGAGGGAGTGAGAGAGTTGAATAAAAAGAGGGTGCTACTGGTTAAATATAAGAGGTAGCAGATTGAGGGAGTTCAAAGCTTTATATCAGACAATATTATTGTTGTATTACTGATTATATGGTTTTATATTTATTCACATGTCCACCTCTGGTCTATATTTGCTTGTGCACTCATGCATGCTTTTATATAAATGCCTGAATGCCTTTTTTACAGAGTAGTGATTGAAAAGATTACAAGGCAATCAATTTTACTTATTCACTTAACAATCTGTAAATATATAAGTAATAATTTAATTAGGCAAAGCATGGAAGCTGTGTTCCAATGCAACAAATATGGCTGGTGGATTACTGGGATACAGAGAAAGATGCCTCTTTTGTGAAAGTAAGAAATATTTCCCAGGAATTATTGATCTGCTTCATATATGTATTTGTGAGATGATTATGCATGCCAGCAGAAAGAGGTATGCAACTGTGAAGCTTCAACTAGCGATAAACCATAGTCTTAATTGTGAATGTGATGAGTCTTTATCAAGATTTTGTAGCCAGCTGGTGGTGCGAACCTTAACTCTAGATGATTATCACTGTTAAAATGCTACCCTGATTCCATGTGCAAAAATGGGGAATAAGTGGTTGTGGACAGATGGATAGACAATAACGTGGAAGGATTTTGACCATATAAATTTGCTATGTTGCATGAATAATGTCCCAATGGGTTTCTGATGCCCAGCTACTTTTGTGATAAACTTCCAAGAGTCTTAACACATAGTTAAGACACAGGAGGATAAACTAGGATTCTTAAAGGAGAGACTGCTATTACCAGTGAGTGCAATGATGCTGTTTCCCCAATATATAGTTGTACGGCATAACAATGGCCCTGCATAGTTCACTGCAATATCCCTTTCTTCACCCAGGAGACCTACTTCCAGCAGAAGAAGAGTGGATATTCACATCCTGATTCCACCCCCTGCCCAGAAAACCACAGTGAAAAACTTCTCTAAAGCAAATTTCACACTCCTCAAAACCGAAGTGGAATCCTTCAAAGCCCCCGGGCCGGTGGAAAATACGGCCCAGACCACAGAATCCTTTATAAACGCATTCTATGAACACCTTCAGGAATGCATGGATCATGCAATCCCAAATAAAACCAAGACCCAATCCTCCAAAGGCAGGCGTCCTGTCTGGTGGACCCCAGCCATAAACAAACTATACAATAGAAGGAAGAAGCTACTACATGATAGAGCAAAATCCCAAAAGGGGAAGGCATCTCTGATCAGTATTAGTAAAAAACTCCGGGCACTCATAAAATCATCTAAGGCCAACTTCGAGAGAAAAATTGCACAGGACACTAAGGATAATCACAAGGATTTCTTTAGTTATGTTAGGAACCTGGGTGGGAATTCCCAGATATGCTCAGAATTAGTCCAAAATGACAAAAAAATACACTGAACCCACAGACATTGCCAACATTCTAGCTGACAGTTTCAGCGCAAACTTCTCCCCCCCCCTTCCCACCAAAAGTGCAAATATCTATCCCAGCAGAGTGCTGCCCCCCTGACATCTCAGATGCTCAGGTAAGAGCCGCCCTCTCCAAAGCAAAAAACACAGCATCAGTGGGACCAGATGGTGTCCTGGGCTGCGTCCTGCATAAACTCCAAGAAGAGCTAAACCCAAACATAAAACTACTGTTCAATTTCAGCCTTACTACAGGATATGTACCCAAAGAGTGGCGTACAGCAACAGTGGTCCCTCTCCACAAAGGTGGTGCCTCAATGGATCCTGGAAACTATCGCCCCATAAGCCTGACTAGCTTGGTCTGCAAAGCTATGGAAAGGATCATCATGGACCTCATAAATAAAGATATTAGGACCTACAGTCACTGGATCCTATCCAGTTTGGCTTTGTTAAGGGCAGATCCTACCTCTTAAACCTGGTCAATTTCTTTGAAACAGTCACCAAGGCCATTGACGAGGGGAAGGTGGTCCACACAGCCTACCTGGACCTCGCAAAAGCCTTCGATACAATACCCCACTCGGGCATTATAGATAAGCTCACCAGCTTAAATATAAACCCATATGTCACTAGATGGGTTGCAAACTGGCTCAAGGACAGAACCCACATGGTTAGAATTGCTGGAGCCATGTCAGACTCCAAACCAGTTACAAGTGGCATCCCGCAAGGATCACTCCTGGGACCTCTCTTGTTCGGTATATATTTCTCGGAGGTACAGGCCAACACGGAAGGACTGTGGCTGACTAAGTTCGCAGATGACTGTAAACTAGGCACCAAAATCGACTCTCCAGCTGACACAAGCATCCTACAAAAGGGCCTCATAGAAACAGACAACTGGTGCCAGAGTCATGGCCTCAAGCTAAACGCCAAAAAGTGTATAGTCATCCCCTTTGGCAAAAACAAATTGCCCACAAATTACCACATAGGTGGTAATCCATTAAGTACAGAAGAAGTAATTAGGGACCTGGGGACCCAAGTTGATAGCAATCTCTCATTTGAAAACCACATGGCCAAAGTGGTTAGAAAAACATTGTATATAGCCCACCTAATCATGAAGGGATTCACATCTAGATCAGGGGAGGTCATCATGCCTCTTTACTCATCCCTCATCAGGCCCATAATTGAGTACAATGCCCCTTTTGGGATGTACCTTACTAGACACCTGCAGCAACTGGAAAGACCCCAAAAGTACCTCACCAAGAGGATCAAAGGGCTCAAACAGATGCCATATGCTGCCCGGTTAAAGAAACTCCAGCTCTACTCAGTGGCATACTGCCTGCTCAGAGGCGATCTGTGCCTGACGTATAAAGCCATGTCCAACCCGGAATTAATGGACATGCTGCACTTCAGAAAATCCAAATCCCATCGAGTTACGTGCTCGAGATACTTGAACCTCATCACTGAAATAAATAGGACATGCTGGAGGGACAGATTCATAACCCAGAGGCTCCCTTCACTCTGGAATAAAATCTCAGTCCAGGTTAGGCAGAGTCCCTCATTGACTCTCTTCAAGAGGAATCTTGATGAGTGGATGGGAGATCATAGGTTTACCCCAGGTATCACGTCTGTATCACTGTTAGACAGAGGCACAGTATACTAACCTCGAAATAGGGCATAGCAAAATTCATTTAAAATGGGTGGCGAAAGCCAAACACACTCTGGCTAGGCTTATAAATACCCTAGGGCAGATAGCCTAGTATGAACCTATAAAGCTAGTAATCATGAACCACCTTCATCCAGCCTGGAGGAAGAAAAGTGAAATAACCTCCTACCAGGCAGGCTCTTCAGGGAATTAGTTCCTATCAAGAATCAATTTACATTTCTTTCAGAGTAAGAGGAACCATCAACAAGACTATGCTGACATGGATATTGGTCAGCCACAGTCAGGGTCAACAGAAACTTGTAAGTAATAGTTCATTTGGTCCTAAACATATGGCAAAGTATGTGGAAGCAGTCAAAAGGAAGTTATAGATTAAAGTGATTAGAAAGGTCACCAAGACTTAAGCTTATAAATGCAGATTATGATCTACATTCAAGCTTGAAGGCCTTCATGGAATTGCCCTCCATATAACAAAGATTACAT
Source organism: Protopterus annectens (assembly GCF_019279795.1). Lineage (NCBI taxonomy): Eukaryota > Metazoa > Chordata > Ceratodontiformes > Protopteridae > Protopterus > Protopterus annectens. The sequence goes on along the minus strand of NC_056729.1, from coordinate 541,639,883 downwards.
ATAGGGCTAGTTACCCAGTGTTGTGAACATTTGCTGTAAATGATTGTTATGGTTGATGTGACACCCTGACTCCATGTGTTTAAAATGGGAAATGAGTTGTAGGTGGATGGATGGATAGGGATACATGTCAACCCAATTACTGAAATTAAAAAAAAAAAAAACTTCCAGATTCTCAGAGCTATGAATATTGCAGCTTGTGCAATAAACTGTAATGCATTATGTAATGAATAACCTTCTTAGTTTGGTCTTATTAAAGTTTATTAAGAACTTTACATTATTATGTCTCTGGGTATTAGTATTAGTATTAGCTAGTGATTTTAATAATTCTCTTAGAATTACATCATGTTTGAATTTAAATCCTAATGCTGACTTTCTCCATAAGTAGCAATGATGCACAGTGTTTTGGTTTGGATGTTATTTGGGATATTTGGCAGATACGCTATTGTTTATGGATATCAAGACTGATTTTAAGGGATGTGTTTCTAAAGAATACCCAAACAATCCACTCGTGCTGTAGTGAAAAGATCAAAATAATGTCTCAAAGATGCATGTCTAGCATTCCATAACAGTGGTAGCCACAATATACGTTAGGAATATCTGTTAGGAATATTTTTCCACTGTACACTTACTAGGTCATATTTAACTCTGTTATAATTTAGTTCTTTATAATTATACATTTTGTTTTATTTAAGTCTATCCTTTATTTCAAAAGTAGTAGAATTATGGTCTGAATTGCCTAATGAATGTTTGACAGTTATATTATTTACTGTGTTCTCACTCTTTGACAGAACAAGATCCAGCAAGCAGTTGCCAATATTTCTTTTCTTTGATTAACTGATTAAATCCATGGTAAGACATTATATTGATGAATTCATATGTGCATGATGAAGCAACAGTAACATTATCCCAGTTGATTGGTGGGTAATTAAAGTCACCAAGTAAAATGATATGATATTCAAGGCACTTCTCTCAATACAATAAAAAGTCATGATGTGTTATAGCGTACATATTTGGGCTACAATAACAAACTATTATTTGTATGGTGTTTTAGGTTCAAAATGCCAACAATTAGTTTCCCTGGTTGTGTTGGAGAAAGTATAGATTCAGGTAAAGAAACATTATCCTGTCACCTCTAAGCTGATTTCTAAGGCACTCATATTGTACGCAGGAAATGAGATATCCATTGGATTCCAAACCTTGACTATTGCATAATGATAATATTCACCTCTGTATTGGATGGTGATGCTTTTCAGCTGATATTACGAGCAGAAATTTGAGAGATTATACTTGAGTAGTATTTGGCAAGTCTGTGGGGCTGGGCTGTCTGTCTCATCTGAAGACAGCTTGGAGAGTCTGTTAATAATCTATCGTTGCGGCAGAGCTGCTCCTTTGTATTGTGGATTTGTTTTTGTTGTATTTTGTTTCTTGTTTGTGCTGTTGCCCTTTTCATTAAAAGTGTTTAAAGGTTATCATCAAAATGTTTGACTGTGTCACTATTAAAGAGTGGGGACTTCATTCCTTTATTAAAAGGAATGTTGATAGCAATTAGTTAATGAGATTAAAGCCTGATGTTGTCTGTACACAGGAATGCAAAATTACTAAAAGAGGCAGCTGTCTTGTAAGATCTTTCATTCAGGAACAACTTTGTACAGCACAAAGCAGATATGACTGCATTTGTCTAAAACAGGAATGACTATATCTGTGAAGCCAGCAATAGCATGGCAGTTGGTAGAATGCCATGTTATGATATCCAGTACGTTTATAAAAGCAACTTTTAATAAATCAGTGTGAAAGCTGACAACAGGGAAAATACAGTTGTGCAGGCAAAATACCATAATAGTAGCTATTCAAATGATCACTGCTGCAGTAGCATTTGCTATATGAGTTATATTCTACAAGGATATAATATCTGGCCAGCTCCCAAAACTTTACAGGCATATTCCATGCACCCAACCTATTAGTCAGCTCAAGATGAGCTGAATAAAAATCATAGATTGGGCCCCAAGCCCTTACATCTTTCATGACAACTAAGAGAGGGAGGCTAGAGCCCTGAAATATGTCAGTGCTAGGGAAATAAAAATAAAAATCCTCAACCTGGTGATGAAAACATACAAAAATAAAGGGGCTTGAGACAGGGAGTGGCTACTGCAGCAGTGATCATATGAACATCTGCTGTTATGGTAAGTTAGTTGCATAACTGCAGTATATTTATCATTTGATCACTGCTGCAGTACCCTTAGCCATATGGGTAGATTACCATTGCTTATACTAGCTGGAAAGAGGAAGGATGAGGGTCCAGAAGCCCCTGGAGAATTGTCCTAGCAAAGCCTGCTCCAGACCTGCAGACGGAATCTATGTTGTAGTAGTTGTAAAAGTATGCATGGGACCAAGATGCTGCTTCTAGAATACTTCTAGAGTTTAAAACTTTCCAAAAAGCCACAGATGAAGCCAAAGCCCTGGTAGAGTGAGCCTTGACCGTGCCTGGAATGCTCATATTGTGGCAGGTGTAACTAAAGACAATAGCATGAGATACCATTTGGAGATGCCTGCTTTTACTCTTGTTGTTCTTTTTTCCTTACCTTCATAAGAAATGAGTAATGATCAGGGTTTGTGAAAGCTTTATTTATACCAAGATAACATCAGAGTTGTCTGGAGACTTCCAGAGTATGTAGAATCCTTTTTCCCTCATTTTTTTTGGTTCTGGGAAGAAGACAGGGAGATGGATAGCTAGTATCAAAGTAAACTCGGGTACCACTTTAAGCATAAAAGAAGGATTGGTTCTTAAGGGAGCCCTATCTTTGCAGAATGTGCAAAAAGGTTTACACACTATAAGAGCTTGAAGCCCAGACAGTCTTCTATCAGAAGTCAGGGCAATCAGCAAAACTGCTTTCCATGTTAAGAACTTCAAATCAACCTGATGAGTTGGTTCAAATGGAACAAGAGTTAATTTTTCTTAAACAAGGTTAAGATCTCAGTGAGGAGCCACCTGTTGTCTAGGAGGCTGGGAATGTAACATCCCTTTCAAAATATATTAATATGAGAATACATTGAAAGAGGAAGATCCATGGGCCGACATGCTGAAATGACTGACAAATTAATCTCGGAAGAGGAGTAATAAAGGCCAGAGGATAATAACTCATGCAAATATTGTAGAACCAGAGAAATATTAGCTTTAAAAGATTCATGGTTGTTGTTTTGGCACCAACTAGAAAATATTTCCATTTGCTAAAATATAATTTCCTAGTAGCAGGTTTTCTTGTCTCCTTTAATACCTGCTGCACTTCCTCAGGAAAAAAAGTGCCTAAAAATACATTAAAACTCAGGCAGTTAGTTGAAGTTGTTTCAAATTGGCATGTATTAAACACCCCCTGCCTTTTGTAAATAGGTCCAGTCTGTGAGAAAGTTTATTGTAATTGCCCTTGGCCACTGCCAAAAGAAGGGAGGTCAACTGTTACTTGAGCCAGAAGGAAATCACCTCAATGATTTTTGTAGAATCCTTCTGTATCTTCAGAATGACTCCTGATATCAATAGGATGGAAAGGCATACAGGAACATTCCTGTCCAAGGAAAAGAGGCTGCAGCGGTTTTCTGGACCTTCTTGCATGGAATCCTAGAGGAGAATTTTGCCAGTTGATTGTTGGAAATAGAGGCAAATAGATCTATTTGAGGTGTTCCGCACATCTTGATCAATTCCTGGAAGACCTGCTGGTTCAGTTTCTGTTTGTGAGGGTCTGCCCTAATCCTTTTCTGTTTGTCAAGTGCAAAAGTTTGCTCTGACAGGATGCAAAGTGCCAACAGAGTGAGACTGTGCTGAAAGGTATATCACAGGCTACGATGGCTTGTCTGCACAGAGGATAAGATCTGATTACTCCTTGTTTGTTTATGTACCACATTACTGTAGCATTGCCTGTAACCATTTGTAATGGTTCTGGGGCCCTTAGATGACTGAGAGAGATGAGTGCATTCATTACTATCAACATTTCTTTTATGTTTATGTGTCTCAATCAGTCTGTTTTGTTCCAAGAACCTGCACTTTTACTCCTATAGACACCTCTTCCAAAGTTTGAGGTGTCTGTAGTTACAGACTATACAGGAGATGGAAGAGAAATATGTGAGACCTGGATTCAAGTAAAGATGGCCTCTTCAACAAAGAAGTTCCCTTTTCACAAATCTCAAAACAGGAATATGGAATATCAAGGCATGTTGATATTATGACTGTTTTTGTTTTTAAGAACCAGTGAATTTTTCTCATGGGGGGAATTCAATAAAGCCTACCAGTTTTTTAGTTTTCGTGTAGGCATTGTGCTGCGATGCTTACATGAACGTGAACATATTAAGATTCAGTAAGCGCTACTGAGCAGAGTGCACGCATGCACAAACACAGAAAATTCTATGGCATGCAAATAGCCTCATAAGCAGGTGAATCTCATGCAAATGAGGCAGCTAGAGTGATCCAACAAGCAGAAAGGCATCTGTTGAGACCCTGTGTCAGTGTCCATAGTGTGTGTGTGTGTGTCTTTCGGCTTTTCCCGGTTAGGGGTCGCCACAGCGGAACTCCGGTCCGCTAATGATTGGCAGTAGAGTTTTACATGCTGGCTTGCCGGGCCTAACGCACAACCTTCAACGAAGGAACGCCCATTCACGCATGTCGTCACACAGTAGACGCTTTAACTGAGACTCGAACGGGCAACGTCTAACTGTGAGGCGACAACGCTACCGCAGCACCACATAGTGTATGCAGAAAAATTCAGCATACAGGAGTCTAGACAAACAAAAGGGGGTGTAAAACTATAGAAATGTGGTCATAAATCCCCTGAAAATGTAATACCACATAAACATATGAACAAAACTATTATTCTGTATGTCAGAAAGATTAAGGGAATAAGTTAAATTAATAATTTTTTTAATAATCTCAGCATGTTTGCACTACTTGCCACAGTGTGCAAACATGCTTAATAGAAAAAAAATAGGAAAAAAAATAATTTTATACTATGTGACAGAAATGTATTATAGGACCTTGTGTGGGGTCAGTACAATGGTACATTGCTGCTGTTGCTAAGGTAATAGGGCTATGAAGCTTGTAGTTTCCAGGCTGTCAGTGTGGATATGTATGCAAATGAGGTGGAGTACTTGAATAGCAGAAAGGAGTAATCGTGTCCGCATAACCCCTTCGTTTAGGATCTTAGACCATGTTGATGTTTACACAGGATGTCGCTGACATTGGGGGGGAGGGGTGAGCCCTCTCACTTCTAGGCTCTTTTAAGCTCAGATGCTCATGTTTTCATGGCACATTGCAGCTGTACCAGATGTTTGCTAGGGGGGACATCCCACATGGCCATTTACTGGGGGATGCTGGCTATGCCCTGGAACCCTGGATGATGACACCCATCCGAAATGCACACATATCCATGGAAGAATGCCATAATGAGGCACACGCACAAACTAGGAACATCATAGAGTATGTGTTTGGACTTCTGAAGTCACGGTTTTGGTGCCTCGATATATCTTGTGGAGCCCTGCAGTACTCTCTAGCCACATGTGCACACATGTTCACAGTATGTGCTATGCTACACAATATGCTCCTGTGGAAACAGCTGCAGCAGGATCAGCAAATGGAAGGGATACACAGCCCCCCACCAGTGCCTATGTCACCACAGTCACAGGAGGAGGAACCCTCTGCTGATGTCCCTGTAGGCAGATGTAGGCATGCTCAGTACACCCTGGCTTTGGCTAAGAGACAATGCATAGCACATTCACTGGCAGCTTAGGGAACTAGAGACTGACACCTTACTCCTACTTACATACGTATGTTAAACTCGATGCCAGGCAACCCACACAACCTGTACCTATCCATGTATTGGCTGTGTACTGCTTGCATCACATAGAGTCAGCCCTGAGCTACAGTTCTGTCAACTGCTGCATTTGCAAGGTAGATCTCTATCCTATACTGTACTTGTAAGGATTAGTATGATATGGCATTGTATGTATGTATCTGCTACATTTATGAAGTAAATATAGTGGGCTATTTTGCCTGAAGTAACATCCACATGGGACGACAGATACCCAGTCCACTATCATGTGTGCTTCAATAATCACTAGGCCTCATGCATGGAATATTCACTACATCAGTCAAGGGAGATGTTACACAATGGGGTTACATGATATTTGGACTACTGTGTATCCCAGCAGAACATGCAGTGTTGTTCCGCCACCCCCAACATAGCAGTGTTCCCATATAACTGCTTTAACAGTAACTCATCAATGGTATATCAGCATTCCAGGCAATCTCAGCGCATTAACATAGAAATGTCATGCATTGTATATATCACTTAACGCAGGAATAACAACATACTTATTTATGCTGTTGACTGTGTGATGAATGACTCTTCTGATTCTGGCAGCTTGTGTGGCTCAGTGGACTGAGGAAAGGAGCATGGGTAATGGCATTGATGGTTCTAATCTGGAAGTATCCTCATCTTTTGGATGTGAGGTATTATTATGTTGTTTATATTACAGATTGTCAGTCTGTGTGTGGTGTAACATTATTAACTTATGTCACATATTAATTACATCAGGCAGCTGAAGAATGGTGTAGACAATCTGAGTGAAGTGTAATACTGTAGAAACAGATACAGATGTCATTGTCTGTAACACACAAATCCTGGACTGGAGTACAGGTAGGTGTGGACTGGAGTACAGGTAGGTGTGGACTGGAGTCAGTTTATAAGTACTGACAATCCCACTGGGCATGCTCACGCACTTAGTTAAACAGAGCACAATTCTGTTTCTCCTTGCTCAAAATGACCTGTTATGTATAGATATGTCTATGTATACATATATGTCTGCCACTATCTCTCTCTTCCATAGATAATGTATCTAGCTGTATGTATACACAATTAAATCTATACCTATATACCTATATATATATATATATATATATATATATATATATATATATATATATATATATATACATACACATATGCATACATCTCAGTCTGGCCTATATATCTACATAACGCATATATATCATACACACACTCACAGCGACATTTATATATACATCCCTGTTATATATATAAATATGTGTGTGGATATTTGTATTATCCTAAATACCATGATAATGGTGAGTAAAGCTGCACTATCACACATCTATAAGGTTGCTCAAAGAATCCAAAGTATAGGCCTAACAGTATATAATGCACTTACCTGTGCCTGCTGGATGTCACCACACATACAACAACAGGTGAGCAGGTGGTGTAATGTATAATGTTGTCTATGCATGTATGGAGGGGGCACATTGTTCCTGCCCACAGGCTTGCCCATCCAAATGCAAACAGCCACATATGGCAATGGTTATGCACTTTTTGGCCCTGTAAGTTGCTGCCAGCTTGCAAATTGCCCTCCTCTACAAGGCCTGTTGATGTGATCTACCTTAAGACTACCAGCTGCCATTGTAATGTCAGACAAACTGTGCTGCGTGTGATAACTACTGTGATCTGCAGTGTATAACACCTAAACATGTGAGGTTCTAACCTCACTCCAGGCCACTCAGTGTGTGTGTGTGTGTGTGTGTGTGTGTGTGTGTGTGTGTGTGTGTGTGTGTGTGTGTGTGTGTGTGTGTGTGTGTGTGTGTGTGTGTGTGTGTGTATTTACGTACAACATAAATATGGTTACCTCAGTAACTTAGAAAGAGATAGTGCTTGCAGTATTTTGGTTGTAGCAGGTGATGTGGGCCTCCAAATGCCTGACCACAGCTAGGCCTGCTGATGTCATCAAGCATAAGATGTTCTAAAGAGATAGTAATAGCAGATTTGATGTGTAGCATGTGTCATGTACTGTGATCTGTAGTGTGCACCATTAGATAGGTAAGTGTACTAATCTACGTGCCGCCAACTTGTAGTGTGTGTATGCATGTGTGTGCGTGTCTGTGTATGTGTGTGTGTGTGTGTGTGTGTGTGTGTGTGTGTGTGTGCGTGCGTGTGTGCGTGCGTGTGTGCGTGTGTGTGTGTGTGTGTGTGTGTGTGTGTGTGTGTGTGTGTGTGTGTGTGTGTGCCATGTCCTGTAAACAGTAATTGGAAGTGGTGCTATCCTCAATGTAGCCAGGCTTGCATGTGTGGCTTAGAGCATTTTACACCAGCTTATGGAATTGTAGGATCTTTGAACTTTAGTAGCATAATGGCCCTACAGCACTTACAATTTTAGCCAAGTTTATACCCTTATTTACATGATCAGCACATATTGACCTTGTCCACAAGGGACGCAGACAGAAGACATGTGGTAAAATGACAGTCACCCAGCCAGACATACAGATGGCACCTGACAAGGTCCACTGAGGTGCTGTGTTTGCCATTAGGCAGGATTCTGTTTCAATGGTGTGTTAAAGTCTGCGAGACAGATCTCTCCCACCAACATGTATTATTATTGTCACATACCATGTTAATGTCCTTAGAGTGAGTAATCCACGTACCATGTCACCTACAGATATGCATCATTTCCAATCAAGCAGGGTCAAACATTCCCCGTATGCAAGGCAGAGATCACCTCTGAATAGTCCATATGCCAGGGGCTACAATGACATTGATTTCAGATGATCCCCATTGAACAGATACTGAAGATGTGAACTTCCCTTGTGAGGGACCATTGTGTTGCGTGCAATTGACAGTAGTGCTTGGAAAGGACATTACCAAATGACCATTGCACTCAAATATTGGCATGCTGAGGGAAAAGTACATGGAGGTTATGAGTATGTCAATTTTAGGTGACTGTGCCCTCAGTTATGATATATGATTCCCATCTTACCACTGGGGAGACATGGTGATCTCAAGTACATTAGGTGTAAACCTGTGTGGCCAGGTCTGTGTGCCCAGGTCTATAATCCCTGAGTATGTACATCACATGTTGTGACTGATGTGCTACTTACCAGGAACATAGGTGTTACTGATGGAAATGATGCTACATATATAAAACTACATATATATTTGCATGGAGTTTACAGACATTAGTATGTCAACAGGCATTTGTTCATCAATACCCTCTTGTAAGATATTGACATAAATCACAGAGTCTATGACCACTCACAGTTTGTAGGCATCACCCAATGTTGTCAGCCACAACCTTCAGTATTCATTTGTGTCGTGGTTAAATAGATTCCAAGCAGTAGAGGACCAGGAGTGAGCCCTGTTGAACACTGCTGCTCAGCTACTAGAGGTGGTGTTTCCTGTTTTAAGTATGTGTGCCATCACTGAGCCACTTAGTGACCCCTATAATGATATTACCATGGATGTCTAAGTGGGTGTTTTGTCAATGATGCCTGAAGGGGGGATATGGTCACACAGCTTGGCTAAGTCCAGAGGGTTGTATGCCCTGATGTCCCCTCACCCAGGTCCTTGGTGACTGCCTCTGACATGTCCTCCATGTTTAACAGCCATGATTTCCCTGGCAACTGTTTGTAGATTACATATATGTTTACTGATCAACTTCATGATGATTTGCCACACGGGCATAAAGATATGGATACCAGTTCCAGTGGTTGGTGGATGCATGACCTCTGTGCAAGGGGATAACAGTTGCCACTGTCCAGTCAGCTGAGAAGAAGCCCGTGGTTACAGCATGATTGCAAGGAGTTCCCAATGGTGTTAGTAATCCTTATTGGATCCCATATAGGATGCAGGCTGGGATGTTAACATGTCCAATAGATGCTGTGTATCCCCCATAGAGAGGCCAATTATGACCTGCTCTGCTGAAACACCTTTTGATTTAATTCCAGCATTCAGTCTTCTTGGGTAGGAGTCTTATCAGCATGGCACATCTTGATTTGGCAATATTTGCCCACTCTTCCTTGCAAAAGCACTCCAAATCTGTTAGATTGCAAGATAATCTCTTGTGCACGGATTGGTCACCCAACAGATTTTCTATTGGATTTTGGTCTGGGCTCTGGCTGAGCCATTCCAAAACTTTAATTTTCTTATGGTGAAGCCATTCTTTTGTTGATTTGGATGTATGCTTGGAGTCATTTTCATGTTGAAAGGTGAAATTCCCCTTCATCTTCAGCTTTCTAGCAGATGCCTGAATTTTTGGGCCAAAAGTGACTGGTATTTGGAACTGTTCATAATTCCCTCGATCTTGACTAAAGCCCCAGTTCCAGCTGAAGAAAAGCAGCCCCAAAGCATGATACTGCCTCCACCATATTTCACCATGGGGGTGGTGTTCTTTTGGTGATGTGAAGTGTTGTTTTTGCGCCAAACGTATTTTTTGGAATTGTGGCCAGAAAGTTCAGCCTTGATCTCATCAGACCATAACACATTTTCCCACATGCTTTTGGGAGACTTGATGTATTGTTTTGCAAATTTTAGCTTAGTCTGGATGTTTTTCTGTGTAAGAAAAGGCTTCCGTCTTGCAATCCTACCCCATAGCCCAGACATATGGAGAATACTGGAAAATGTTGTCATATAGTACACAACCAGAAATTCCTGCAGCTCCTTCAGTGTTGCTGTAGGTCTTTTGGCAGCCTCCCTGGCCAGTCTTGTCTTTTCATTAATTTTGGAGGGACGTCCAATTCTTAGCGATGTCACTGTTGTCCCATATTTTCTCCACTTTTTGATGACTGTCTTCACTGTGTTCCATGCTATATCCAATGCTATGGAAATTTTTTGTACCCTTCTCCTGACTGATACCTTTCAACAACAAGATCCCTTTGATGCTTTGTAAGCTCTCTGTGAACCATGACTTTTGCTGTAGCAGGCAACTGAGTAAATGTCAAGAAAATCCTACTAGGACAGCTGTACTTTATTTGGGGTTAATCAGTCTCTTTAATTGACTGCAGGTGTGTACCCAAGAAGACTGAATGATGTAATTAAATCAAAAGTTGCTTCAACAAAGTATTAGTTTAAGTGTGTGCACACTTATGCAACCAGCTTATTGTAATTTTTTTATATTTTTCCCCCTAACAGATTTGTTTGTTTTCTTTTGAATTGTACAGATTATAGGTCACATTAAAGGTGGGAAAAGTTTTGAAATGATTTATTTTGGTCTCATTTTTTATATCACAAAAACCTGGCATTTTAACAGGGTTGTTCAAACTTTTTATATTCACTGTACATGTGTCAATAATGCATTATATAAACTCATTACAATGTATGTAGGTTATAAAATATTTGTATCATCTGTCTTGTATGTTGTTCTTTTGAACCAGATTTAAGGAGATTTTAAGACCATTTTAGAAGAAAAAGAATTGTACTGGCAACTTGAATTGAATGCTGATAGTTTTTCCTGAGACTTAATGACCAAATTAGTATAAAAAAGACTTTTAAAGATGAGACCTTTAAGAAATTAATTTTAATTTTTGCACAGTGCTTTGGTCATGTGATCATTAGGGTATGAAATGTATGTTTGTGTACTTTGTTATTCATTCTATGAAGTTCATGGTTTTATATCTGGGGATGAAAGCACTACATAAAATTTTAACTATTCTGGTTAAGGTGCCTGTTTTTCTTTTCTTTTACCAAAAGTTTTTTTTTTGTGTACCCTGTGTGTACCACTGTGATGACAGACTACAATTAAATCAAGATAACAGATGGCTGCAATAACATTTTTCATCCTATTGCTGTCATAAACCCAGCATGCCTCTTCCCCACTTCTCCCAGATGATGGGCACCTTCTGCACATATCTTCAATGTGTTATTGTAAAGAAAGTTTAAGAAATAACAAACTTGAACCTGACCATGCATATGGTGTTGCTTCTGCAAGGTCCAAGCTCAGTTACTAGACACTTTGTTAATAGTCCTATGCTGTATTTGTAAAGGTTTTGCTATTGTATTGAATAATGTATGAAATGGTAAACATTTGATGTTCTGAGACTCATAACTGCGAGTCATGTGACAATGAAACTGAATAAGCAAAAATGTGGAGTTTGTGTATATCAAGTCTGAGATTGCTCTCTTGGGGAGCATTCCCTTTTCTCCAAGGTTTGGAGATCTCAAAGTTAGTATGTATAAGTTTAGGGGGTATGGGAGGCTTGAACCCAAATTGGGGAATGCAGTGGGGCTTGCCCCTTGCAAAAACAACTAAGCTTTATAGTTTGTTTTTAAATTGTATGCAAGCTTTGTATTCTACTGATCTGAAAATTTTAACTTCTGTAAGGGGCTTTTCACCTTGGGCCTCCGCTAAATATGGGCCTCAGCTCAGGCAGACTTTCCTGGTCAACAAATATCAAAATAAATAAATTAATAAATAAACAGTGATATATGAAATTCGCTGTTCTATATTTTTGCACATTTTATCATACTTCTGGGACTCACAGTTATGAGTCTCTGAATTGCAACTGAGAGCCATATGAACCCCTAAATAGATCTGCCTTGGTAAAGAAAGTCAGGAAAGTTGGAAGGAGCATGGCTAAATCTGAATATGAGAGCAAACTTGTAGTACTATGTACAACAATTATCATGGGCTGCTTGCTGCATTGATAGTTGTAGTTTTGTAAAACTGCTAGCTCAAAAGAGTGTTTTGTTTAATATTGACTCCATAAAGAAGCATCATATTATACCATTATGCCATCTTTCTAAATTAAAATAGTACTGATAGTACCGTTACATTTTATAAATGTTTGCACTCCCAAGTTCTGTACTCATCTTTAATTATTTTCGGGACTCCAGCATTGTACTTGTGCATGCCTTTGAACCTGGTGACACATTTGAAGTACATCCTTTAGTACAATGTGTGTGGCACTAGTAATGTGGCTGTTCTATGCATATTTTGCCTGTGAAATCTGGAGATTCTACTCCTCAATGAGTACCAAATAATTTAAGTTTCCATCTAGATGAGTTCAGTTCTCCATTGCTGAACTCACAGATCACTTTTTCTGGTGAAAATCAGTGCTGTTGCAGTTTTAAAGCATGCGTCAGCAGTTATTCCATTTTTTTGCAAGAATTTAACTTTTCTTGTTTTGTAGTCATTGTTATCATATGCAAGGTTGGATGGTGTGGGGGAAAGACCCCTATGTGATGTCTCCATGCTGGGCCAGTAATCAAGGAGTCTGATTCCTCACCGCTGACACTGGAGAGGGACATGCACTTGGAATGCAAATGGATACACCCAGTATTTCCAGATGCAGACCTCTCTGCATCAAGTACACTTTTCCTTATGTGCACACAGGGAACACACTCACCTCAGGGTCTGGATTTCTCTATATCTGCCTCCCTCCAGTAAGATTCCCTACTGGTACAGCTGTAGGGTTAGGTCCTCAGCCGCATGTCCAAGCCAAGTCCTCCAGCACCCTCTCTGTGAACCCAGTGTGTGTCCCTGCCTCAAGCAACTGACGCACACACTCTTTGAGATTTAATTTTCACACACACACACACACACACACACACACACACACACACACACACACACACACACACACACACACACACACACCTTGGAAAGACTGGCAGAGATTTACCTGCAGTGTCCCCTTCTGCCCAGAGTATAAGGTAGTTATCACTGCCACCAGACACTCCACAATCAGCTACTCTAAGGCCCTTAACAAAGGACGTCCATTAATACTGTGTAATATTAATACTAATACAAATGATAGCAGTTCAACATGACAGCTATGCCTTCTGGAGTGGCCCACACAGTGTCGCAAAATAAATATAAGCACTCTCAAAGGTTAAATACTTTCTACAAGGACCAGTCACAATAAATGTTTTAAATATATTTAATAATAATTAACAGAAGAGCTTAAAATACTGAATATATATTTACAGTAAACAACAGAGTTCAAATCACAGGGAATAGTAAAAATAACATTGATGGACAGACTCATAAAAATCAAGAAAAAAAATCTCTAAACTAAGCTTCACTGTATTCCTGACTGAATCTAGGATAATTACTATTCGCTAATAACTTACTTGATAGAGCAAGGCACAATGAAATACTTGAGCAGTCTTTCTACTCAGGTTCCCCAAAAACAGAATACTCAATGCTCAGAGATTACTCCCTGTAAAATATAATATCTAAGATGACTTGCAGAATGACTTCATCTGGTCACCTTTGAACCTGCGACAGGAATTTAGCATAGAAGGCTACAATACACATCTAAATGTTTATGGCAGTGGATGGGGCTTCCCCTCTTTTTACTGAGCTAATGAACAGAGGCTTCTTCCAGACCCACCATCTCCAGTCCTATTCAGCACTGTGGGGTGACGTTTTAATGGTTTAATATCTTATTTACATTTCCCTTATTTTTCTTAAAGTAAGCTAGTTAGTTAATCTCTGCTGCCCCAGTATCCCTCTATTAAAACATATACATTTAATTCAGTTACAGTAATACATGTACATTTCTTTTTATTCCAGCAGGGTGCACTGTTGATACATTTTAACACAAGCAAACCTCACAAATGCATTTTCAGCAGAAGCATCTGTAGAAATCAGGTTGATATACAAATGACATATAATTATTTAGTCCAGCTAGCTGTGCTGGCACAAGTCATACATCCACTGCCCTACATCTCCTGGTATGGTTGGCAGTACTTCCTGTCATCACACCTTTCCCCCCATTGATGGCTCAAGATAGTTTTCAAGTATCCCTTGAGAAATGTGACTTGAGAAATAAGTCTAACTGGGAATATGTTACCCCACTGACTGTCCTAAGAGCCTATCTGCATTGTCATTGCTGACCCCACTATGGTGTTGCACTGTCATGGCATGTGCCTGCAATCCTAAGCTCCACCTTAATAACTTGGTATTTTGCTGGCTGGCTGTATGTAGCCATGTTAAGGGATTGTGGTCTGTAACTGCAGTGAATTTCTTTCCATACATATAAGGCTGAAGTTTTTGCAGTGCCCATACTATGGCTAAACATTCCTTTTATACAGCTGTATAACAATCCTCCCTGGGTTGGAGTCTACAGTTGAGATATACCACTGGGTGCTCTTCTATCTGTGAGGAAACCTGGTTATGTACAGCCCCCACCCCATGGTTTGAAGCATCCACCTGCACTACAAATTATTTGCTGTAATCTGGACTGGCTAACATGGGGGTGGGGGTCCTCCCAAAGCTCCTTTAATCTTCTGGAATGCCTGGTCAAATGCTGGGGTCCACACTACCTTATCTGGCCTGTTTTTCCTTCTCAGGTCTGTGAGGTGAGCAGCTATTGTACTATAATTGGGAACAAGCTTTCTATAGTACCCTGCTGTTGCTAAGAATGTCCTCACCTGCTTTTTGTTAACAGGGGCAGGCCATGCCTGAATGGCTTCCACGTTGGCAGGTTCTGGCCTGATCTTACCACTCCCTACTCTATGTTCCAGACAGGATACCTCCGCCATACCCACTTGACACTTACTGGGCTTAATGGTCAACCTTGCCCTTTGCAGTCTGCCCAGCACCTCCCTGACATGCTGAAGGTGCTCTTGCCAGGAATGGCTGTAGATGGCAGTATCATCCAAGTAAGCAAGGGCATAATCTCCTGCTCCTGCAAGAATACAAGCTACCAGCCTCTGGAAAGTCACTGGAGCATTTTTCATCTCAAATGGCATCTTTGTGAACTCATACAAGCTGAAAGGAGTCACAAAGGCCAACCTCTCTCTATCGCTGGCAGTCAAAGGCAGCTTCCAGTAGTCCTTGGTCAGATCAATAGTGGTCAGATATTTAGCCTTACCCAGCTTCTCTAAGGCTTTATCTGTCCTAAGCATGGGTAGGCATCTGACTCTGTATGACTATTTAGTCTTATGTAGTCCACACAGAACCTGGTGCTGCCATCCTTCTTTGGTACCAGTACCACTGGGATGGCCCAGGGAATGCTGGACTGCTGGATTGCCCCTAGTTCCAACATTTCCTGTATCTCCTCCCTCAGAGTCTGTTTGACTCTCTCAGGCACCCTATAAGGGTCTTGCTTAATAGGCCTTTGGAGTCCTGTATCCACATGGTGCTGCACCAGGAGGGTGCACCCAGGTTTCCCAGTCAACATGGCCCCAAACTCTTATAACACTGCTTGGATTTATCAAACCTGGATAGGGGATAGTAGCTGGGACATTGCTACCCCTTCCACTGAGGTGTCAAGTTTGAGCCTCACTGAGATGATTAGTCACCAGATCCCCCTCAGACTCCTCCTCCTGCCATCCACTGCAAATACTCAGCAGAAAGACCTCCCTATCATGGTAAGGCTGCATCATATTAACATGGTACAACTTGTGCCCCTGCCTCCTGCCTAGCAGTTCTGCCATGTAGTTAACATCACTGACCTTCCTTACCACTTTGAAGGGTTCCTCCCAAGCTGCATGCAGCTTATTGTGCCTGACAGGAATGAGCACCATCACCGACTGTCTCACAGCATATTCTCTGACTCAAGCATTCCTGTCATACCAGACCTTTTTTCTGCTGTCGGCCTCCTGCCTGGTTCTCCTAGGCCAAGCCCAAGAGGTCTTTAAGCCTTGTCTTGTGTTGTAGGACATGTGCCACAAAAGACTCCTTGTGGGATTCATACTCACCCTCCCACTCATCATGAATCAAATCTAAAGGTCCTCTCACCCTTTGCCCATATAACAACTCAAAGGTTGAAAATCCTGTGGATTCTTGAGGTAACTCTTTGCATGCAAATAGCAGATGGGGCAAATATTTGTCCCACTCTCTCTTAAACAGGTCTGCAAATGGCTGTAGCATTATCTTTAGTGTAGTTTGACCTCTCCGCAGAACCATTAATCTGGGGATGGTAGGGGGTTGTCTTTAGGAGCTTCATCCCACAGTGATCCCACAGACAAACCAGCAGGTCGGACATGAAACTGGCACCTCTGTCAGTCAGTATTTCTCATGGAAAACCTACCCTGCTGAAAATTCCTAGCAAAGCATTTGCCACCTTCTCTGCCATGATGGAGGACAGAGCTACTGCCTGAGGTTACCTAGTACCATAATCTATTACCACTAAGATATACTTCTTCCCTGTAGAACTTGGGTTACTCAGAGATCCCACAATATCCATAGCCACCCTCTGAAATGTCTCCTCAGTCACAGGTAAATGCATCAAAGGAGGTTTGACCTTGTCTCCTGCCTTGCTTACTTTTTGGCACTACTCACAGGTCTTGCAGTACCTGGTTATATCCCTGACAATCCCAGGCCAATAAAAGTTGTGCATAATACATCTTTTGTTATGCTTTATGCCTATATGACCTGCAAAAGGAATTTTCTGGGCTATGGCTAGAAGTGCTAGGCAGTAGGCTGTGGGCACTACCAACTGCTGTATTACCTCACCTTCTAGAACCGCCTCAGGGGACCACTCTCTATACAGTAACCTTTTGCTCCAGTATACAGACTCCTCTTTTCTTTGAGAATCAGGCACATCCCTAGCTATCACCATGTAGGGTCTGAAAGCTGAGCCTCTCTCAACTCTACCTATGTGGATTTTCCCAGCTCCCCTTCCACAGGAAGTCTGGTATCTTCTGACAGTGGTGCCTTACTGTCGGCCTGGGTACTACCACTCACCTCTGCCCTTGCAGTCACTTTGTCCAAGGGAACTAGCAGCTGGGGCTCATCTTCAGGCTCACTGCTACAGGGTATCCCCCTCCTGAATTAGCCATATCACCAGTCCTGGCTTCAGGGATGCGATCTGTCTGAGTCTCCTCCAGGCTACCAGACCAACATGCCTGTCTCCAAGCCTGACTGCATGTCACTGCATGCACACGAGATACAGTATTATCAAAATCATTCCATATCAAGACATCTGCAGGGATATCCTTAAACACGCCTACTTGCTTGCATCCTTTTCCACCCTCCCAGTCAAGGTGAACTTTGGCCAAAAAGCATTTGGAATGGGATTCCTCCTAAAGCTCTGAATGGAATGGACTGCCCAAGCAAGTACTACTCCTCTTTAACCAATGCAGGCTTCATAATAGTTATATCAGAGGCAGCGTCTCTCTTGGCAGTGGGTTATTTTCCATCCAGCAAGATAGGATACAAACTCTAGTGGTAGTTTGGTACCCCTGTTGTCTCCAGACAACTTACCGGTGGCATTCTGTTATTCCCACTAATGGCTCCCCCGCCTATTTTTCCCCACCTTGCCTCCATGGACATCTATATGCTACATAGCCCCACTGTTTACATTTAAAGCATTTAACCCTTGATCCTGGCCATGTACCTGAATTAGTGGCTTCCCCTGTTATTGGCAGAATATGTTGGGGCTGCCCACCATGGGTTCCCTTACATCCATGTGCAACAGTGGGTATCCCTTTCCTGTGCAGTGATGCCCTGCTTTGCTAAGTAGAGATCCCCTTTTTTCCTGAGCTCATCTGCAGAGTTGCATTCACGTGTCTGTCAAC
Source organism: Protopterus annectens (assembly GCF_019279795.1). NCBI lineage: Eukaryota > Metazoa > Chordata > Ceratodontiformes > Protopteridae > Protopterus > Protopterus annectens. The sequence goes on along the minus strand of NC_056729.1, from coordinate 541,621,593 downwards.
CAGATTCTCAAGTCTTCAATTGAAGTGATAAAAGCTTGTTCCCTCACCAAAAGGTCTGTCAGATTTTCAAAAGTGGTGACCTGACACCCACTCACCCACCTATGAAAATAAGTGCTTAGTTCAGCAATATAATCACATACACTTTCATCTGGCTTGCGTCTATGCTCATGAAAACTTTTTCTATAAGCTTCAGGTATTAATTTAAAATAGTCCAATAAACATTTTTAACTCTGTCATAGTTTAAGCAATCAGTATCAGACAATTTAGAAACAGCAGTTACAGCTTTACTATGGAGTAAGGGGGTCAGGAATCATAACCAGAGCACTTGGTCAACATTATACTGTTTACATACCCTTTCAAATATATAAATAAAACTATCAAAAGCATCACCCTCTGTAAATTCTGGAAGAACTTTACTGACCTTTATTGCTTCTGGGGTTTGGTTATTCCATTCCCCATTGCCTTCATAACTCTGGTGAAGAGTCAGCATCTCCCTCTCTTGTTGATGGTGCTTCTCCTTTTCTTCGGCCTCCAAATGTCACAGTCTCTCATTTTGTTCGGCCTCCAAATGCTACAATTTCTCATTTTCTTCAGCCTCCAAACACTGCAGTCTCTCTAATGATTCTAGTTCCAAGCATTTGGCTTCCAGTTCAAGTCTCTTTGACTCCAGATGGATTTTTAAGTCCTCTGAGAAAAAGTTGAACTGTCCCTTTTCTGAGAGATGTACATCCTCAATGCCAGACTTGTTGCCTTCCTGGTTGCTGGTCTGTGCTGCAGCTGTGATTAAGGCTGCAATCATTTTCCCTTTAGTCAGGATGGCATGTACCAGTCTTTTGTCTTGGCACATCTCAGCCAAATGGTTCCTTTTCAGCTTGCCATAATCCTTGGCTGGCATCCTTGCCTGCTCTCCCTGACTAACTAAGCTAAGCAAAGTGAATAAATAAAACTATTGTGATATGAAACTCTGAATGCCTACTTTGTGGCTGCTTGAGTGACAACTGCTTACAGGCTACAGGAGTTCGATTAATATCCCATTACTGCTTACTAATATGCGATGACCCAATGCTGGGACAGTAATCAAGGAGCCTGAGTCCTCTCCATTTACATTGGAGAGGGACGTGCACTTGGAATACAAATGGATACACTCAGTATTCCCAGATGCAGACCTCTTTGCATCAAGTGCAATTTCCATTAAGAGTACACAGGGAACACACTCAGCCTGAGGTCTGGATTTCTCTACCTCTGCCGATTCTGCCTCCCTCCAGGTCCCCTGTAAGATTCCCCACTGGTACAGCTGTTGGGTAAGGTCCTCAGTCGAGTGTCCAAGCCAAGTCCTCCAGCACCTTCTCTGTGAACCTAGTGCTTCCTGTCCCTGCCCCAAGTAGCTGACAGACACACACACACACACACACACACACACACACACACACACACACACACACACACACACACACACACACACACACACACACACACACTCTTTGAGATTTAATTATCACACACACACACACACACACACACACACACACACACACACACACACACACACACACACACAAACAAACACACACTCTTTGAGATTTAATTTTCACACACACACACACACACACACACACACACACACACACACACACACACACACACACACACACACACACACACACACACACACACACACACACACACATTTGTGAAGGGCTGGCACAGATTTACCTGCTGTGCCCCCTCCTTCCTAGAGTATAAACTAGTTATCTCCACCACCACCAAACACTTCACAATCAGCTACTCTAAGGCCCTTAACAAAGGGTGTCCAATTATACTGTGTAATATTAATACTAATACAAATGTTGACCAAGACAGCTAGGCCTTCTGGGGTGGCCCACACAGCATCACCAATTAAATATAAGCACTCTCAAAGGTTAAATACTTTCTCAAAGGACCAGTCACAATAAAAGTTTTAAATATATTTAATAATAAATAATATAAGAGCATGAGAATACTGAATATATATTTACAGTAAACTTGTGACTTTCGGCTTTTCCTGATTAGGAGTCGCCACAGCGGAACTCTGGTCCGCTAATGATTGGCAGTTGATTTTTACATACCGAGTTGCCAGCCCTGATGCACAACCTTCAACGAAGGTATGCCCATTCACGCATGTCTCCACGCAGAAGACGCTCTAACTGAGAGTCGAACCGGACAGCGTCTTACTGTGAGGCGACAACGCTACTGCAGCACCACCACCACAGATCATATATTTACAGTAAACTACAGAGTTCAAATCACAGGGAATAGAGTAAATAACATTAATGGACAGACTCAAGAAAAACAATCCCTAAACCAAGCTTCACTATATTCCTGACTGAATCTAGGAGAATTACTATTCCCTAATAACTTACTTGATAAAGTAAGGCACAATGAAATACGTGAGCAGTCTTTCTAGTCAGGTTCCCCAAAACAGAATACTCAATACTCAGAGATTACTCCCTATAAAATATAATATCCAAGCTGACACGCAAAATGATCTCATCTGGTCACCTGACTCTAGGTTCTCACAATATTCCCTCTTTGAAGCTGAGAAAGAAATTTAGCATGGCTGGCCACATTACACATCTAAATGTTTATGGCAGTGGCTGGGGCTTCCCCTCATTTTACTGAGATAATGAACAAAGGCTTCTTGCAGACTCACTGTCTCCAGTCCTATTCAGCACTGTGGGGTACCCTTTTAATGGTGTAACAGCTCATTTACATTTCCTTTATTGTTATTAAAGTAAGCTAGCTGGTTAACCTTTGCTGTCCCAATATCCTCTATTAAAACATATATATTTAATTCAGTTACAATAATACATGTACATTTCTTGTTATTCCAGCAGGGTGCACTGTTGATACATTTTAACACAGCCAAATCTCACAAATAAATTTTCATCACAAGCATCTGTACAAATCAGTTTGATATACAAATGGCATATAATTATTTACAATATTTCAGTTAGCTATGCTGGCACAAGTCATACATCTTCTGTCCTGCTTCTAGTTGGCAGTACCTTCTATAATCACATCCTACATGGAGTTGTGGAAGAGCCCACCTTATTTAAAAATATCTCTTATTTTGCATTTATTTATTGCACTCATAGGTTAGTACTAAGCTAACTGCCCTTGCGAGCCATTTTAAGCCTAGCCAATCATCCCTTATGAAACTCAAACCCTGCACCTTGTGTTTGGAAGGCAAACACCGTAACCATTAAGCCACCCTTCCTACCCCATTGAGTTGAGTTTTCATTGATTGCAGTACTCATCCAGTTGGAACTCAAATAATCCAAAGTGAAACATATCTCAAAGCTTTGTAGGTACCACTTATAAAGAGATATGTTTGTTTACAAATCTGTTGCATTTTGTGGGTTAGTTTAATCTCTCAGTGTTGAAAGAAAGCACAAGTTGTCTTTTGTTGATTTTTAGTTACACAATTTCTGTTTCATTGTGGCCACTAGCCACATTCATGGGATATAACTTGTTTGCCCCCTGAATGGAGTGAAATGCATTCCTAATAGAGGTACAATTTTATTATTGTGTGAAAGTATAATAAAGGTGTGTGGCTATGCAGGTGGCTAGAATGTTTTTTCACAGTCTGTCTCTCTTACCATCTGTAGAAAGGGCTTAAGAAACTTAAAAAAGTCTCATGTGATTATGTAATGAAAGCCACTATTATAGGTACAAGGTTTGCAGTATACTTTTGCTGTCTGGAAGACCGGTGTTGCATATGGGAACATTTTCAAATATGAATTATTAGCAAATGTTCAAAATACCTTTTGCTAAAATTCCAAAATGGAAAGAAAATAGTAGCATGCAGACTTTATGATGTAATTTGTGCAACTGTTAATACATTTCCAGTACCATAGATTGCCTTTGAAAATAGTAGGTATTTAAAGGACTTAATTGTGTCTATAGTTTAAGTAGCTGAAATCTAGTGTATATTTCTGTTTGGCAACCATAATCCCTACACTGAAATATCCAATGGGATGGCAACTTACCATAAATTTTAATTTGACATTTTGTCTAGGACAGGCCAATCTGTTTTTTAGACTGTGTTGTATGCTGTAAAATGCAAAATAAAGATTTTTTATATAGCAAGAACTGTTATATGCAAATTACTTTATGGCTACAATATGTATATATTTATGGGCACACACACACACACACACACACATATAATATATATATATATATATATATATATATATATATATATATATATATATATATATAGCAAAGACAAATGTTAGAATCACAAGTGTATCGAGGGACATGAGCTTACAGTTCTTGAATCTGAATCCAGGGATATGTAATAAATTCCTGATAAATAATATAATCGTTACCTCACTTGGTGAGAAAAAAAATATTCAAATCCACCTCAGCTAGTCGTACAACTAACAGAGGCACAATAAATGAACAAGGCAACACTTCAGCCTGACTGTCCTATGTGAATTCACTTTTATTTATTAGTTTTTGTTTCACTACCTGGTTATGCAGGGCTTTTCTAGGATGCTCTTTCTACATGTGAAAGCCAGATCAATTTAAAAGCAAGAAAGAAAACATAAGACATTTAAATGTAATAAATATAAGATCCTTAAGGTACCACAGCATTTACGCTATAATCAGATCACTTTTATTCTCACAGCTCAAATGCAGCTGTAAAGTACATTATTGGCCCAAGGCCACATCTTCCTTACATGCACATTGCTTGTTGTACAGATTCACTGTAAATAGAAAGGCATGTTCTGTACATTAAAATTAGTTTGCAAAACAGATGCTACAAAAAGAGAAAGCCAGACGTAACCAGAAATAGCTCTTTCCAGTATGAGTTACTGTGGGGGTAAACTTATTTTTCTAAAAAAAAGCTATGTACTAAGCATAATTCATGTATTTGAACATCTAGTTAAAACATATTTTTGCATTTGATATTCACTGCAAAGAATGTGGAGTTCTGTGAGTAATTAATTTAAAATGGCTTCTTTGTCATTATTTTTTATCATTGATGGATCTATTTTCTGTACAATGGAAATGATGATGTCTTGGTCATGTTTAGTTAATTGAAATGCCTCGTCTTCATTTTTGTGTATAAATGTGGAATAAATGTGTAATGATATGCATCAGGGTGCAGGACTGCACTAAGAAAATATATTGACTGATTTGATGAAATTTCTTCAGCTGAGCTCTCATCCTAACTCTGAATGTTGTCATTTATACTTGTAGACATTTTGTAAATGTCCTTTTCTTAAGAGCTACTGAGTGTAAACAAGGTAGGACATAAGGATGGTTGCCAGGACAATGACCTGAATGGATAGACTGGTTAAGGGGGGGGGGGTGGTTGGCAGGCACATGAAGAAAAACATAAGAGGAAAGAAAGGAATGATGATGAAGTCACATTTTGAACACTGTCACTGTAACCCAATGCTTGTGTCTGAAGATGAGATGAAAAGGAGAAGTTTCAGGAGTTGTGGATAGTGGGCTAATGCCACCAGAAGTATGGCTTTTAATGAGGAACTTTTAACAATGTCTGAACATTAGTATCAAGAGTTTACTGGGTATGATTATGGTATGAATACAATTAAAGAAACATGATAGGGAGTTAGGGAAAGGGGAGTTATGCATGCCAACATATGGGATATTAGCACAGTTTTAAAAATTAACCATTTTATTTTAGCTCAGTAGAGAAAGATGGTGAGGTTATTTCTTTTTTATTCTGATATTAGTGCAAAAGAGGAATAAATGCTCAAATGTCCAAATCGTATAATTAATTAGTTATTTTCAACTGCATAACTCAGACTATGACAAATTAAACTACAATTAAATTTGGTGAATTCAACTTTAATGTTCCTTTGCTAAGTGCCATTTATAGTGTGGAAAAGCAATATGTCTAATAATTAAATGTGGTGTAAATCTACATGAAATTCCCATATCCTGTATACTTACATTTGTGGTTTGAAGGTTTATCGTTGTGCAGATGGGATATGTTTTATTTGGCAAAATCTAATTTTAGATTAATGACAGAGTTGTCAAATGTTATATGTTTTAATAACCCTCAAACAGAACAGCAGCCATGAAATGAATTTTTCAGACAGATGTTACCCCTGTAGCTGCAATTTTAGGATATGAAAAGGAAACAAGCTGGAAAATACATCAGAAGGGGGTTGTTTTACCTATTTGAAAATGTAAGTATGATATTTTCCTGAGATACAGACCCTGCAGTTCACTCTTTTTAGATTAATTATGTCTCTGTTTTTGTAGTTTTATATGACAGTTAGGAATAGGGTTAAATGGGATAGAAATCTTCCAAGGACTTAGCCCTTCCTTCTCTGGTCCATTAGCTACAGACTATTTCATAAGAGGTCTACCTTGGAGAGATGAAAGTTTATTCTCCTAAAAATATAAGGTTTGCAGTTTTGCTGCCTTAACCTGTTTACGACAGAGCTACTTGCTAAGCAAACATTGAGTCTGTAGTTCAAAATGCTGTGCATCTTCTTCCAAGGGGAATAGCCAGAGTATTTAGAACAATGGATGCTGTGGTGGTATGGCGGTAGTGTTGTTACCTCACAGCAAGAGGTTCTCCCGTTCGATTCTTGGCTGGGCTTGGGAGTGCCTTCTGTGTGGAGTCTGCATGTCCTCCCTACGGTTGGGTAGCGTTCGAAAGACATGCATGCGTAAATGGGCATGCCTTCATTTAGCATCGAGCTGGCACCTCAGCGTTTCGTAAAAATCTACTGCCAATCATTAGCGGACCAGAGTTCTGCTGTGGCGACCCCTTACCGGGAAAAGCCAAAAGACAAACAACAACTACACTATATTTTACATAGTTTCCTGCAATAATGCCTGTGGCACAGAGTCGATCTGAGGGAAAAATGAGAGCTGTCAGTGAGAGGAAATATGGTAAAGCAGAGGCAGACTGACAAAAATGTAAACAGAATGCTCTTAGCAGGTGGTGAAACCTCATCACTGACTGCATTTATGAGCAGGGTGTAAGGAACAACGGATGTAACTATTATTGCAATAATTCTGGGTATCGCAGTTGAATTCCATAATATAAGCAGTTCACTTACAGATAATAGCCATAGCTGTTCTACAAGGTGGTCAGAAAAATAACAACTGGCACTCACTGTCAAAATAAACAAGGCAATGCACTTTGAAAAAGACCCAGGGGATGGTTACTCAGGAAGGAAACAGCTTGATGGAACCAGGAAGAAAATATTTATTTATTTACTTACTTATTTTTAAATTCTTAGCCAACCAAGTATCAAGCCCAAAATGCATCTTTTTATTGATTTATTTCTTTTGACATTTGTTAGCCTGTCCAACTGGGCAAGGAACCCATTTTCAGTAGATTCCGGGGAGAAAAGCCCCATACATATACATAACAGATTACACTAATTCTCATCACACAAATAACTAATTTTTACATAGCATAGCTGTTTAAAAAAAAATTACAGAACAGAGGAGGCCTGGGGAAGAGCCCAGTGCATATAAACAGCAGGTTACATTTATTAACACGCAAATAACAATTTTTACATTGAATAATCAAGTTGTATAATAATGTTTACAAAACAAGATTTTTAATTAGCTTAGTAGTGTCAAATAATGTAATAGAAGAGTGCATTGGGGTAGCATTTGTTACAGGAAGTATTTTTTACATTGAACTTAAATAATGAGCAGTTCTAGCTAGGAGTTAGTAGGCAGTGAGTAGAGATTCTAGAAGCAATAGATGGCAATTGCTTCTCTAGAGATAAGTTGAGAGTGGAGTAGTAGAGTACTTTTGGAAGGTAGGTTAGGAATGGAATAGTTACAAAGGGGTAAGCAGTTTATACGGGGGTAGGGTATAAAGGTGGAGGAAAGAGTGAGCGGTGGTGTATAAGGAGATCAGGGAAGAGGTGGAAGGACAGGAGGATGGTTTGTTAAGAATGGAATGAATGAGTGTCAATTGAGGGAGTAGAAGTTGGTTGGAAAATTCTAGACAGTGTAGAGATTGTAGCGATAGGCAGTGGTGAGAGATGTAGGGTTGATTAGCTGCAAATCAGGCAATTTTGTTGTAGGTGAGCTCAAGTTTGGTTTTGAAAGAGGATTGTAAGTTGGTCATGATAGCAGGGGCATAGAGAAGGGTGGGGAGCAGGTAGGCATGTGCAAGACAATTGCCTGTGAGAAATGTTTTATTTCTGTAGAGTAGTCCTAGCTATTAATGTGTCTTCTTGATACAGTTTGATATATGGAGGTCAAAGTTTAGATAGTCGTTAATGATTGTAGAGTTTTGTGTGAGTGTCTAAGTTTAGTACTGCGTTATTTAGTGACGTGATGGTAAACACAGATTTGTGATGGGTGAGTGTTTTGGGCAGAAAGAGCAGGTGTTTTGTTTTATTAGGGTTAAGTATGAGCTAGTTGTTAGTGAGCCAGTTTTCAAGAGAGAAGAAGGAGTTCTGAGTTAGTGTATATAGGTCTGAGATATTATCTGAGATGGATATGATAGCAGAGTCATCAGCATACTGAATGACTGTGGGCAGGAAGTGTGGAGGTGGTTGGTAAAAATGTTGAATAGAACTGGTCCTAGAATGAAGCCTTATGGGACTCCTTTGGGGACTGAGAGGAAGGGAGAGTAGGAGGAGAGCCTTTAAAATGATTGTTGCCTGTTGGTGAGGTAGCTAGAGAACCAGGTTAGTGAGGAATTAGAGAAGTTAAGGTTGGATATTTTGGTGAGAAGCTTGGGATGGGAGATGGTGTCAAGTGCTTTGGAGAGATCTAGGAATAGGCAGGAGACTAGTTTGTTGCTATCTCTACCATGTGCTACAGTTTGCATGAATGAGATGAGAGCTGTGGATGTGCTATGGTCTGGGCAGAACCCATGTTGGGTGGGAGTGAGGAGATTTTCCTGGAGTAGAAATGAAGGAGTTACTTGTGGATACATTTTTCTAGTAGCTTTGAGAGGGGAGAGTATAGAAATGGGGCGGAAAGTAGAGATGTCAGCAGAGAGCCCACCTTTTTGGATAAAAATCATGTAGAATTGTTTCCAGATGGTGGGCACAGTGGGTTCTTGTATCAAAATGGTTGACAAGGATGGAAACAAGATATTCAATAGAGTTGTAGAAAGCTTGAGGAAGTAGGGAGGAAGGTTGCCAGCTGAGGGAGAGCAAGTCCTGAGTTTGTGTAGGAGGGATTTTATGTAGTTGATGGGGACAGGTTTAAGTAAGAATGTAGTTGAAACAGTTGAGGGTGTGTGTGAGAGGTTGTTAGTGCTACTATTGAGGGTTAGTTTGGTGATAGAGTCTATAAAGTAGGAGTTAAAGATAGAGGCAGTTTCAGTGAGGGTATTGCTAGGGCAATGGTTTGGGGAGGAAGGAGTTCCTGGGTGTAGGATGTTACTGACACTGTTCCAGAATTATTTTGGATTGTTATGGTATTCAGATTGGGGCAGTGAATTGAAGTTTTTCTTGTCCATGGTGATCTGTTTTTTGGTATGGTTGTAGAGTTGTTCATATTCTTGCAGGTGTACCAGGGATTTCAATTGAGTCCAAGTTTCCCTTGCTTTATCCCTTTGTAGCATGAGGGAGCAGGTGGACTTAGGGAGCTAAAGTTTTGGGTGGGACTTTGTTCTAGTTTGTCTGGGGGGAGCTAGTGAGTTTAGGACATCCAGGAATATGGTGTTAAATTTAGTTACTGCTTCATCAAGTGGTAGATGTTGAAGAGGGCTCCAGTTAATGGAGGAGAGTATGTCATTAAATCTGTTGGGATCAAAGTTGGTAAGGGAACAATGATCTTTATATTTGTATGATTTACAGTGTTGTTGGGTGTATCACTGGACATAGATAGGAGTGTGATCACTGAGTGTGTCTGGCAGGGTTTTGGCATTATGGTATAGGTCTGGATTGGAGACAAGGATCTAGTCCAGGATAATGCCTGAGTTGGCTGGCTTAACAGTGTGAGTGGGGGTAATGATGAGTTGGGTGAAGCCATAGTGGTTTATGGAGGAGTTAGGATAGTCTGGAGTGAAGGTTTGCCAGTCTATATTGACATCTCCAATAATTATGGTTTCATTAGGTATGGAGTGAGTCATCCAGGATATAATTTGTTCAAGAAAGAGGATGTTGTTGCCTGAGGGAATATAAATAGTGGCAATGCTGAGTTTTTTATAGCTGTTGAGTTTACAGCAGACTAGTAAGATTTCAGCTGGGTGAAAGTTGGGGTTGGTGATATTTAGGGGGAATATGTTAATGTGATTGGTGTAGAGTAAGGCTACACCTCCACCTTTTTGTGGGCCCTATCTAAGCAGAAGATGCTGTATTTAGGGGAATAATTTAATTGTTAGAGATGTCTAAGCCATGTTTCTGTTATAACTATGATGTCTGGGATGTACTATGATATCCAGGAATGGAATTCACTGATTTTATTAAGGAGGCTGCAGATGTTTAGTGAGTATAGATTTAGGAGTTTGGAGAGTGAAGTGGGGGGAGGGGGGAATTTTAGATGAGATATTAGTGATGGGTCCAGGGTTGAGGTAGCTATCACCAGATAGGAGAAATCTTTTAGAAATACATTTTTGCCTAGTAATTTTAAAGTCTAGGGTTTGATATTTGGTTCAGTTTTTTAGTGGATGTGTAAGTTGAAGGACTATCTTCATTTTGAGAGAGAGCGAGTGAGTAAGGGTGATGATGGAGGGTGACATTTCAAATGTGTGTGGAGTGTGTGGGTTGGAGTGTGCTTCTGTTATACTTGGAGAGAAATCTCTGGGTGCTATTATATTTTGATTGGATGAGAGCTGAGTTAGTGAGAGAAGAAGAGGTAATAAGATGAAGAGCTGAAGCATTTTGAGGTGGGTAAGTATTGTTTTGAGAGAGGGAGAAGAAGAGGGATTAATTGGTGGAGGAGAGTAGAAAAATAGATATGTGAGTTTAGGACTAGGTGGGAAATAGAAGAGGAGTAGGTGTGTGAGATTAGAGCAAGTTTAGAGGAGTGTGGTAGGCTAGGTCATGTGCTGGCTTGGGATGCAGCAGTGTGAAAAAGTGTTAAGTACTGTCAGGAGAGAAGGAAGCAGTTCGGAGTTAGAGGAGGGTGAGTCATAGGTGGAGTAGGGAGAGTAGTGAGGGAAGGGGGTGGCTAGGTAGACAGGTTTAAGAGGGAGGAGTGGTAAGGTAGTGCGATGGGAAAAACTGTGATTGGTAATTAAGAGGAGGGAGACAGAGAGATTTGTGGGAATGGTAGAATGGTGAGAAGTATAAATGTAGAGTAAGTGGGGGTGTGTGGGAATGGGGGTAGGGTAGGGGAGCAGAGTGAGCTCAAGCAAAGCAAGGGGGAAACAGAGTGGGTAGCAACTAGCTAGACTGAGAACCAGGAAAAAATAATCAGTAACTGCTGGACCCCACAAGAACATGCATTTAAGCTGTGCCAAGATCTTAAGCAGGAAGCTGTGCACTAATGGGTTAAGCTGTTAATAATAAGTATCTCATATAAGATAAATTGGAAAGGGAAGGAAATTTAAAGTTAGCAGTGTAAGGCTGATATGAACAAAGTACAGGAGTTGGGGGGTGTCGCGGTGATGTGGTGTAACTACTATAGTATATTATTTATATTGCAAAGCAAGTTAAAGAAACTTTTGAATATAAACATACATTGCTTTCTTGTACTACTTAATGTTAGTAGCTGGAGGTAGCATGAATGTATTGCTAGTGGTGCGGCACTTTTAGCAGCCAGGAGAAATATGCAGAACAGCCATGCTATAGAATGAAGTACCTAGCGAGAGAGAGAGAGAAAAGTAAAAAAATATATATTCTAGTTACACTTGTTACAACAGGCTAGGCTATTTCATATTTCACGTGGAAAGTAAAGGAGACGGGAGAAGAGCAGACAGTATTGTATAGTGATAGAGATGAGTAGAGCAATGGAATTATGAGGATAGAGCAGGTTAGAAGAAGAACACTTCCAGGTTGGTTTAGAGTTGTGGGAATATATGGAAATGTAGGAAGGGAGTCAAAGTACGGAGACCCTTGACCAAAGACAGCAGCATAGATGAGAGAGAGAGTGACACGGAGAGAGAGAGCAAGGTGAGGGAATAGTTACAGGTTAGAGACCCAGAATTAGGTAGTATAGGAGCTTAGTGGTGAATAACAACAAATAAAAACTATAATGGACACTAAAAGCATCAATTGAGTAAACAGTGTGCCTTCAGTCAAATGCAATTAAACATTTGTAGCAAAAAGCAGTATATATAATCAGTTAACTCTATTGCAATTCACTGCCGCGACTGCTGCTTAATATCACATGAGTAGCAAGTAATATCATTGTGTCTTTGAAGCCTAGTTGTTTAACAGTGCTTTAGACATCACAAAGAAATACAGTTTAATCATCCAGTAGCAGGTAATACCCTTGTAGCTACAAAGTCTAGTTATTTAACAGAACTTTGGGCATTACAATAATATATTTTTTTCCATCCAGTAACATCCAGTATGCAGAGCAGGTTTAGAAAAAAATGAGGTGTTATAAGCAGTTAAAGTATGATTATAATGTTGTACATGGCTAAGGCAGTAAAAAGAAGGAAAAGAAGGGAACCTTGGATAGTTAGTCATTGGGCTCAAAGAAACGAATACGAACACAGACTAGTTCCCAGTCATTGAAAAGCTTAAATCCCAATATACTATCCTGTAGCAGTAAAGTTTATGTACCCCAATACAAAAGTAGCAGTATAACTTATTTACCTTAAATTAAAATGTAGAATGGGATTGCATGATATATAATACCAAAAACAAGATGAGTACAGCCACATCACCAGATGAGTCAGGATGGTAGAATGCTGTGGAAAAGCTTGCGTGGAACACCAGGAAGGGTTTTAAATTCCACAATGTATCTTGGGAGTACAGATTGTGTGAACCACAGTAAGGGCCATAAGGAGACTGAAAAAATAGCAGTAATATTTTCATTAATGACTCATCATTACTGCTTTGTGAATAATTTACTCAGAGTCATTTAGTAAGTAAATAAATAATTGAACCAAGGACTAGGAGGTAATACCTCTTAAAAGCTCATAGCCTTAATTTGCCATACATAACAAGACTAAATAGACTTACAGTAAAACAAGGGAGAAAGAGCAACTCTGCTTACCATAGAATGGCAACAGCAGCGGATATAAAGCTCTCTGTAGAGTTAGCAAATTGTTACAAATCAGGAGGTAATTATTTATGGAGGCTAGTCATCAAGTCACATCTGTAATACCTGATACAACTGTGGTGTGTTTGTACCTGGAAAAGGATAGCTGATGGTTTGTGGCAATGCATAGCATGAGAATGAAGACAGGGACCTACTGCACATCATAATGTCAAACAGTATCAGAAACAATTGATCCTGAGATCTGAACCTGTTCTGCAACATTAACAGAATTGTTTGAAGGGACAGGTATATCTCACAGAGGTACTATTGTTCTGGAACAGACTTTCTATCCATGTAAAACAAAACTCATCCCTGTCCATATTCAAGCATATCTTGGATTTATAGATGGGTAATAGGAAATTTACTCTAAGGCTCCCCCTTTACTGTATGGACAGTGGCAACTCCTAAAAGATTTAATCCATGGTTGGGAACTTTCTAAATATCTGTGGTATGATCCTAGTTGTTAACACTAGAGATAGTATAAATATATTCCATGAATGAATAAAGTTAATTTAAACACTAGACAAAATAAATAATTCAAAACAACAAATGGGAAATTTGACTACTCTTAAAATGGTCCACAAGGGCAGCTAGCCTAGTACTAACCTATATGTAAGAACCTTAAGACTGCACCAGAAATGAAAGAAACCATAAGGGTGCACCCGTAAGTAATAACAGAGTACTAAGGTTGCATTAGACAAGTAATAGTGAATTCATGATACAGCACTAAGGCTGCATTGGATAAGTAACAGTGAATTCATAAGAGTGTTCAGGATGCATCACATGAATAATAGTAAGTTCACGATATAGCTGTAAGGCTGTATTGGATAAGTAATAGTGAATTCATAATAGAGTGCTAGAGATACATCATTTTAGTAATCGTGAATTTATGTAGGTAGTACTAAAGCTTCACAGGATGAGTAATAGTGAATTCACAAGACAGCACTAAGCCTGTATAAGATGAAATATGCATTCTGGAAGAGAGGCAAGTGGTTTTGGAAATAAAGGTGTGTGACTATGATTATTAAGTACCTAAAAAGAATTTAGAAAGAACATTTTGTAATTTAAAAAGGCAGTTAGAAAGGCATAGAAATAAGAGGGGTACCCGCGGTGGTGGTGCTGCGGTAGTGTTGTCGCCTCACAGTAAGACGCTGTCCGGTTCGATTCTCAGCTAGAGCGTCTTCTGCATGGAGACATGCGTGGATGGGCATGCCTTCGTTGAAGGTTGTGCATCAGAGCTGGTAACTCGGTACGTAAAAATCAACTACCAATCATTAGCGGACCGGAGTTCCGCTGTGGCGACCCCTAACCGGGAAAAGCCGAAAGACACAGACAGACAGAATAGAAATAAGAGGGATGTATCAGAGTGCAATGGAGAGGATTCTGGAGGGATGTGAAACAAAATTATTTATAGAAAAGTGGTAAAAAGTTATGTATTCTACACTGCAATTGGTGTGGACACTTAGACATTAATAAGCTTTAAGGGGGATATTAAAAGGGAGTATAAGCCCATTGATGGGTGCAATGAAAAAAAAATGCTGCGGAATATTGACTAAACTGATTAGTAATACAGGACAGTCAGAGCATAAGACCCGTATAAGCAAGCTTATTTATATGTATATATGTTCATTTGTATTCAGTTAAAGTGAAACTATCATTAACTAATCCTGTATTTGTGCAATAAGCCCAAGCTAGTGCACTTAAATCAACAAAGTCCAAAGGTTTTGGTAAATGATAAATGGGTTTTAAAAATAGTTAAATATATTTAACAATAACAGAATATGCCTAGATCCTGGTAATTTCTACTCAAGATATAGTTGATTAGTAAAATATATTTACGGATGATTATCACCATTAACATTTCCATTTTTTACATGAGGTTGTGGTGTGGCTTCAAATTTCACCACCTTTCTCCATTCAAAGCCACTGTCCTACCTTCTTTAACAGTCATGCCCAACTGTCACAGGTTTTCTGTCACTCAATCCATCCATATCCATCTCTTGGATGGGCATCATTGTCTCCTCTTGCCTTCATCTTGCCTCTTCCAAATCTGCTATACCTAATTGTCTTCTTTTTTCCTGCGCAAGTGACCAAAATATTGTAATCTGTTCTTCTTAACCTTCTCTGCAACTGGGGTTATTCTGGCTTCCACTCATCCTTATTACTTTGCCCCATAGTGTACATCTTAGTAAACATCTCAGGCACTTTGTCTGCATCACCTCAAGCTTCTTCAGCTGCTCTACCTTCATTACTCATGTTTCTGTGCCATACAGCAACACTGTCTGCACCATTGTTTTAAACAACTTATGTTTCAGCTACTTTGACATTCACTTCTGTCACACACTAAACCTGACACTTCATGCCACTTTGCTGGACCATCTCTGGTCTAGCTTTAACATCCTCATTCAGACTTTCCATCTCCTCAGTTAGATATGTGAGCTGTTAACATATTACACTATTTTCTCTTCTGTCTTAACGTTTGGCTTTTGTGATTTTTCCATTTGCTGTCATATCCACTGCCTTGTCTGACTAAGTTTTATCCCATAGGCCTTCAGTCCCCAGTCATTTGTTGACGCTCTTGTTCAAAGTCTGCTTCTAGTGCTACATTGTCTGTATACAGCAGCTATGTTGATATGCCTCTCTAACCTGTTTACTGATTTAGTCCATCACTGGTATGAAAAGAAGAGGGTTCAGAGCTGCACCCTGATGCTCACCCACTCCCATTGGGAATCATGTTGTGAGTTAAAATACTGTTTTTACTTGTGTTATTGGTTTCTTGCACATTTCTGCACTAATTCTACTGATGTCTCAAGGAATTCAAATAATCCCAGGACTGCCCATATCAGCATTATTGGCACCTTGTCACATGCTTTCTCCAATAATTGCATGTGTGTGAGGCAGGATGGGTAACATGAGGTGTACTGTGTGTGAGTCTGCAGGAACACAGCCATAAGAGTTGCGTTAGCACTATGCCTTGGCATCCTGGGCAGGTGTGAACCATGCATGGTAGAGTATTCAGTTCACCATTGCTGCTCCTGACCATGTGAACTACCTCTGCCAGGAGTTGCACTGCTCATACAATGACCCTGGCTAGAAGTCAGGGTGCTACCTGAAAGTGAACAATATGTATTGCACAAGCATTCATCATAATTATATCCATGTCCATGACCATGCTACTATGTCTGTATGTGGACACCTCTACCACTGATGGAGCAGTAGAAGTAGTACCACTACTGGAGTGGGATCTGGCATGGCCGTGGCCACATCTGATAATGTACTGGTTCTTCTGCCTCATTGATGCTGTCCCATCCCTGGCAGATATTCTATAATAAGCACTGCATAGTCCATTATGTCATTCATCCAATAGAAGGAACCACACACACACACACACACACACACACACACACACACACACACACACACACACACACACAGACACACACACACACACACACACACACACACACACACACACACACACACACACACACACACACACACACGTCATGCAGTCTTGCACATCACAATGCACAACATGCAGTACTCTGTCTGTCTCTTCTGAGGCCCTAGTGGAACTTGCCTGTGTCTCTGTGAGGGCCCTACACATTCACTGGGTGATAGATACTGACACACCGTCTTCAGGGCAGAGCAGTAGGCATGGATCCTCTGAGCACCTCTAACAACACCCCTGTGTGGGACTTCACCTTCACTATGGCTGTGTCAGATATACTCTCTGCATCCCCAGACTTGTGCCTGTTCATCATCACCATCATCATCAGAAGCTCCTGATCTTCTAACATGCATTGGTCAGAGCTCCACTGTGCTGGTGCCAGCCTAAATTGTGATTATACCAAGAAAACAGAAAAACAAATGCAAGAAAATGATCAGAATGTGCTACCTAAACCAGAATAAAGCTACAATAAATGCAAATAAACAGCAAATGGAACATCCACAAATGTTCCTTACAAAAATAATGCAGGGAGTAAACAAAATGTTCCATACTGATTCCTTCAAAGCCCTGTCTCTTTACTCTGTATCATACCGACTACAGTAGGGTGATCTTTGCTTGGCATACAAGACATCTCTGGACCATGGTTTGATGAACCTTTTGCACAGTCGCAAAACAAACAGCATCAGAATTACTAGATCAAAAGACCTAAATTTTGCTTGTGACATAAATAAGATATGTTGTAGAGACAGATGTGTTTCTCAGAGAATTCTCATGCTCTGGAACAGGCTCCCCATCCATGTGAATCCGAGTTCCTCCCTAACCATATTTAAGTACAACTTGGACTAATGGATGGGTAATCAAAAATTCACCCTGATCTGGCACTTATGTCTCTGATGGACAGAGGCAGTCAGTAAATCATCACCTATCAAATTTTGGGTTCCATTTTGATTGAATGGCAAGGCCATAAAAGCCCTAGTAGTAATTAGCCTAATATACACCTGTGAACTTTGTACTATATATATTATATATAGTATAAATATAAGCAAATAACTTGTTTCCCATAGCATGTGCAGGTGGTCATTGAACCTTAATGCCAGATGTCTGTGGGCACACAAAATTGCAATTGTTAGAGATATGATGAGCATTAAACAGAAGTTTACCACTTAAAATATTATTATAGCTTTATACCATTTTATATTTATTTATTTATTTATTTATTGACATTTGTTGATTGGGAAAGTCCGACTGGGTCAGGAACCCATTTTCAATGGAGGCACAGGGAGAAAACCTCCATAAGGTAAAAACATTTGACAAAAAGAAGGTACAGTGATAATTTCATTTACATGTAGGAGTATAGCTTACAGAATTACAAAGTAGCTCTATTTACATACTATCAGCTGGTATTCATTTATAGCAGTATTTATTGCAATCAAGAAATACATAGATATAAGTTGATACAGTTAGTTTATCTAATTACAATCATTTTAGGAGGCTGATTGTACATATTACTATGATAGTTTATATAGTTTGAGAAATGTCTACGAGGATTTTTAGGTAGACTGTAGGCAGACCTTTGGAAAAAAGAGGTTAAAAGAAAGCAAAGGCTAGCGAATATACATTAGTAAGACTAGCAGCTAATTTGCAGAGAGAAATGGGGAGCTTAGTATTTGTGGTCAGCATTCAATAGATCAGGCTGCTGAGTCTTTTGAGGGGGGAGGGAAGAAAGGATGGTAGGTTATAGTAACTTAAGAAGAAAAAAGGGAGGAGAGGGGCAGGAGTGAAGGAAGGAGGAATTTATAGAAGAGTTAAATAAGTGGCAGGTGGGGGGTAGGAAGTGGGGGAGCTAGGTTGATTAGGACAGGGGTTGCTGGGTTGTTTTGGAACAGGGGCAAATGCTTGTATTTTAGAGTTTTTTTTTAGAGTGAGTTTAAATTTTTTGTGGTTTGTAATTGCTCTGATGCTGGTTGGTAAGTCATTCCAGAGTTTTACTACAGTATAGGAATATAGACGCTGTCCAGCTCTTTTGTTTGGTCTGTGTAGGGTTACTAGTTGCTTGACTTCAGATCGGAGTGTTCGGGTGGGCATGTAGGCTTGGAGGAGTTTGTTTAGTGCTGGGCAGTTTTTTTGGTTGTTATATGACTTTGTATGCCAAATTGAATTGTAGTGGTCTAGGAGATGTAAAAGTTTGAGCCAGTTGAGGGTACTCAGTACTGCGCAGTGGTGTGTGTAATGGGGTACATTTATAGTGAATTTAGCAATTTTGTTGTAGCAGGACTTCAGTTTGTTTTTTAGGGTAATCTGAATGTTTGCCAGAATGGGAGCACAATAGATAAGACAGCAGAGTAGGTAAATATTGGCCAGGATGGTTATAGTGGTTGAGTTCATTAATTTTTTGTGGTGGTATAGCATTCCTAGTTTGTAGTGAGTTTTTTTATTGTATTGTGAATATGTAGTTCAAAAGAGAGCTTATTGTCTATGGTTACTCCTAGTAGTTTGGCTTGGGAAACAACTTCTAGTTGAGTGTTGTTTAATGAAGTGATCTTAAATTTGGCTGAGAGATTTTTAGGTATGAAAAGGAAAAGTTTAGTTTTATTTGGGTTCAGCAGGAGCTGTGCAATGTTTAGCCAGGTCTCTATGGAAGTAAAGGCAGTTTGGGTTAGATACTGAAGGTGTTTTATGTTGTTGGTGGAGGAAATGATAGTAGAATCGTCGGCATATTGAATTAGGGAGCATTTGTGGGAGGCAGAGTGAAGGATATTGACAAAGATATTAAACAATAATGGTCCAAAAATGGACCCTTGAGGAATTCTAGTGCTGTTAGGTAGGTAGTTTGATGAGATTCCCTATCATTTAAGGCACTGTTGTCTCCCTGTTAATTAACTGTTAAACCATAGTAGAGTAACAAGGGGAAAAACCAAGAGTAGAGAGTTGTAGCAGTTTTTGTGTGGGAAGCAGTGTTGAAGACCTTGGATAGATCAAGAAATATCACAGATGTTAGTAGTCCGGTATCCCTAGCTTTGTTGCCTGTGCCTGTGAAGGAGACTAATGCAGTAGTTGTACTGTGTGAAGGTCTGAAGCCATGTTGGGTAGAGATAAGTAAATTGTTTTTTAGGGTATGATTAAGTAGCTGTTTATGTAATCATTTTTCTAGGAGTTTGGATATGGGAGATAGTATAGTGATGGGGTGATAATTTGTAATGTTATTGCACTTACCACCTTTGTGTAGGGGGGTTATTATGGATTTTTTCCAGAGGGTGGGGATGTAGGATTCTGAGATGGATCAGTTGATGAGTATACTGACTGGATAAGCTATAACATCAGTGGCATATTTTAAGAACTCTGGTGGAAGGTTGTTAGAGCAAGGAGAAAAAGATTTTAGTTTAAGGAGTAACCTAAGTATGTGGTAGGTGGGTACATGTTGGAGAATAAGGAGAAGAAGATGTTGGTGAGTAGTGGTAGTGTCCTGTGGGAGATCAGAAAGATGAGGAGGGGTGTTTAGTAATAGTTTGGGAGGGGCTGGGATTGTGTATGAGGCGAGAGATTGAGGGGACATTGTAAGGAATGAGTAAATTAAGTATGCTGTCTATGAAATGTGTGTTAAAAGTTTCTGCTACTTGGGAAGGGGTTTTATTGGTGTAAGGGGATAGGTTTTCTTTGGTTCTGGGGGTAAGGAGCTGAGAAATGATATGCCAGAATTTTTGGGGGGTTTTTTTGCGAGGTTAGTTGTTGGCAGAAATAGTGCTTCTTGGCATTGTTTATCATTTTTTGCTTGGCTGCATAGCTGTCTATACTTTTGTTGATTTGGGTCATTTTTGTTTTTTGCCATTCCTGCCAGGCTTTGTCTCTTGTTACTAGTACATTTTGGTAGCCTTGGTTAGCTAGGGAGCATAGCTAGGTTTTATTCTTTTTGTATGGAGGGGGCTAGGTTAATGGTGTCTAGGAATGCTTTGTTGAAGTGACTGATGGCATTGTCTAATGGTAGGGATTTTAGTATAGAACAGTTTATAGTTTTAGTATTGAGTTAAATTGGTTTTGGGTGAAGTTAGACAAGCTGTGTGAGGTTCTATAGATGTGGTTTTTGGTGGTGTGGGATATGGATCTGTTGGTGTAGGTGGGTAGGTGGTCACTTAAATTATTTGGTACGGTTCTGGAGTTGGTGTATTTGTAGGAATCTGAAACTAGGATCTGGTCTAATGTGATTCCTTGGTCTTTATTTTTTTGGAATTCTAGTTGGAGCAGTGATACATTGAGTAAAACCATGAAGGTTTATGCAATTGGTGCTATAGTCGGAGTTTAGATTTTGCCAGTTTATGTTGGTATCCCCCATGATGATGGTTTTGTTGGATATGTTTTGGGAGATCCAGGATAGGATGTCTTCTAGTATGGGGATGTTATTACCTGGTGGGATATATAGGACTGCAATGCATAGTTATTTTGTATCATTGATTTTAAAGGAGGCTAAGAGAATTTCAGGAGTATAAAAGGAGGGAATGGGTTTGGGATACGGGAGTAGGGTGAGGGTGTTAGGCTAGATTAGGGCTACACCTCCCCCTTTTTTTCAGTTCAGTCTACTCTAATTGTGTTGTACCTGGTGCGAGTAGTTCAGTATCTTTAATATGTGGTCTGTGCCATGTTCCACTGAGTGCAAGTACATCAGGGAAGTGCTGGGTTAGCCATGCGTGGAGTTCTGTAGTTTTGTTGCAGATGCTATGCAGGTTAAGAGTGATTAAAAGTAGATTTTTCAGGAAAGATGTTTTGGAAGAGGTAGTGTTAGAGGATGGACCAGGATTGGGATGGATGTTGCCACATTGGGCTAGATAGCAGTCTACTTTTGTGTGGTGGATGAGAAGGGTTATTTTATTTAAATACTTTAATTTTGTTATAGTGGGGTGTGTAGGTCTAGAGGAGTAATTTAGAATTTTCAATTTGGTGAATAATACTATGCTAGAATTATATGGAGTGGGTGATATATTAGATAAGATATCAGTTTTTGTTTCTAGGGAAGTATTTGATGTGGAGGATTTTTGTGGTATGTGGAGGTTATGGGTGTTTAATGATGTAGAATATATATGAAGACTGAACATAAGGGAAATGAGCAGTGTGTGGAAAAATGATAGTGAAACATGCTAGAGAATTTAAAGAGTGGTGGGGAATGTAAAGAGAAAGTATAGTGTTTTTGGTGGGGGGTGCTATAGAGTAATGAGGTGTGGGATGTAAGTGTGTTATGATTTGCTAGAGGATTAAGAGTGTAAGATGTGTTGGGGAATAAATGAAAGACTGTGATTGGATAGAGGATATATGTAAGGAGTGATTGAGTGATGAGATGCAGGGGGGAGAGTTAGGGTTGGTATAAATGTACATGAAGTGGGGGTGGGTGGAAATGAGGGTAGGGTAAGGGAGAGAAGTGAGCCGAGGCATTGTGGGGGCTAGACCCGATTAGAGCTGCTCACAAAACAAAAAAGTCAATTGATGCAGATCATTTAAGGCAAGTGATTTTACAAGTAAGTTTTCAAAATTTAGAGGAGAAGACGAAGAGAAAACAAACATGAAGTAGAGGGAACATATATCAAGAATAGGGGAGTTTGGAGGAGATTATGTGGGAGTGAGGTTTAGGCCATGCTAAGCAACAGCAGACAGTTAAAGTAAGGGAATGAAACTGCAGAAAAAGAAGGTAGCAGTGGTATAGAGACTATCAGAAACAGCAATAAGAGCTGAGGGTTTAAGGTAAATGAAGAAAGGTCAGTTAGAGTGGGTTGTGGAGGGGGGCAGAGTAGCAGAGTATCTATATAAGAATGGCATACCTAGAGCATCACTACTGAACATGCTGTGGCTATTTTACACAATTACTGCCACATCCATCACAGGACTGGATAACTCCTCTGACCTGCTTGGATCCCTTACAGTTGTAAAGGAATCCTCCATCTCAGTCACTGATCATTCAGCAATGATTCAGTAGCAGGGCAACCCCCAGTAGCTCTTTGTCCCAGTGCCACAGCCTTGGCTCTATTTATAAAATTCTTTGTCATATCACTAGCCCTGTGTCTAATAGCCTTGTATTTATGGCTATGGCCACCCACAGCATTGTTATCATCAGCCACCTGCCAGCATATACAGCCAATGTAGGCTTGTTAGCTGATCATGGATCTAAGATACATGCCATATGGAGACTAAGACCCTGGACAATGACCTTATTCTCAGCATTTGAGAATGTAGGTATGGATGGGACTGATGTTGTTTTTGCTGATTTAGGTGTCATATCCTTATAGTGAAATAAAAATGAAATATATCAAACACAATACAACATAGGGTTATGTGGTTGCAAGCTGATCTAATACTGGGTAGAAAAAAAATTATTCCGGCTTCATTTAAATTTGCTAATAAGTATGTTTTGAATACATAGATCTATGCAGTACCTGTGCACTTCTCCATATACCCCAATAGCAATAACAGAACTTCAGAAGGGAAAAATGCTGTCAGTTGTATAGAACAGCATTAGCAGTGAACAGTTGCTTAAGATCCCTTTAGCCTACATAAGCTTTTCAAGTCAGACATGTGCCAGCATTATCAGAAAATGTTGCCAGATCCCATAAAATAGAAGCAAAGGAGCACTGCAATAAAAACTGTTAAACTTTTATTGCAAACACAACTTTGCAAAGTGGAGTCATCACTCAACTTGTTAATAAAAACTTACTAAAATAAATCTGTTAGTAGTAGTTGTATAGAACATTGTATACATTGACAGAAATTGTAAGAGTGTTCTCCAAAAAGTAATGTAAATACAACAGTTCTAATGTTCTTGTTTGGCAGCACTTAGTAATCCAAGCAGTCTTTTTTAAAATGATGGAAGTTCCATAACCCAATGTTCCACTAATATCATGTAGATTAACTACTCTTGGTATTCTGAATATGTAAGTCAGGTGTCAGCTCATTATCATGCCCGAACCACCCAATTTGCTCAAGGTGCTGAGCAGGTAAACATGGTGTTAGGACCGAAATAATGCCTTGTATATATCTGAACAGTACAAGAGAAAGTACTTAGAACTTTGGCTAGGTAATGCCTTGCAAGTGTGATTCATTAGCAGTTGTGCACATTTAAGTACTTGTTTATCACTCCTGTTAATTGGAATTACACTTATAGAGGGTGTTTGATAGAGAGATTACTGACAAGGTTACATATACATTTACTGACTAAAATATTGTAAGAAGATTATGTGTCTGTGAGGGCAAAGTGGCTGTAACTGATATAAAATGCATACAATGTAGACATACATAAAAAAGTCAAACTCATTGCAGAATGTAACACATTCATGATACAAAGGGATAACAATGGAATAATACACACAAAAAAGAAAAACAACACAATGCTGTCTTGCAGATATTTGTTTGTACTTTCACATGCTTTACTATCATAACATCTGCAAGGATCATATGCGGCCAGACTTCTATTGGATAGGTAAAGTGCTCTCTAAATGCAAAATGTCAGAATTACAAAGCTCTGTACACGTGTGCCATGTTCTGTACTTAACCTATATCAGTGCAGAGGTGGCAAATCCTGTTAATCATGTCAGTGTATCAGAGTAATGCAGTAGTTTCAGGGTTTTAATCTACAGAGGTAGTCATCTCTGTGACATTAGGGATCCTCACTGCCAAAATTTTAAGTGTATAAGGGCACCAAGTTGATAAATCATCACAATGATTTATGATTTTATTTCTTTCATCCTTTGCATGACCCTTGGAATTACACACCAGTGACTGTCAGTGATGACTATCACTGAATGACATTCCACT
Organism: Protopterus annectens; assembly: GCF_019279795.1. NCBI lineage: Eukaryota > Metazoa > Chordata > Ceratodontiformes > Protopteridae > Protopterus > Protopterus annectens. Next base: position 541,597,181 of record NC_056729.1, on the reverse strand, counting down.
TTCCAAGCCAAAACTCAAGAATTTATTTCAAATGCACAAATACTTAGCATGAGTAGCACAGATGAGAGTGTTGGAGGTGCGCTTTAGTCAGCAACCTGGACAGTACTGACTGCAGAAAATATATATCAAATTTAAGTTTCTCACTGGCTCAGTGTGTTAATGAAGTATGTTCTGAAAAACAGTACAGGTAGTACAGAGTTTGAATCCACATTTGGACCATTTTGATTTTAGGTGTCACAATATTTTTTTATCTGCTGTACTTGAACCTGAACTACACTTTCCATGTACAATGTGAATGCTGCAACACAAGTGTATGTAATGCATGAAAAACAAGATAACTGTGATCCGTATCACTTGCAGTGCTCATAAAAATGATTATAGTAAAATACACTTGTATGTGCATGGTGTACACATAGTTCTACAAAGCTATGAGACAGTACAATTAGCAACATAATGATTTGGAAAATATAGAGGTTCAGCAACACATTTTAAAAATATGTCTGAACATGGTTTCTAGAATATAATATTTTTCATTACCAGAGGTGTACATTATACTGATATTTGCTGTGTAGAACATCATCTCCTTTAAACTCTGTATGGACCCTTCCTCAATAAGCCTTATAATGCGACTGTATCATGGCGTCCATGACAAATACAAGTTTTCAGCTGGCATTCATTGTTAAACTTCAACATATCATGGAAATGTTATCTGTGCAAGGTTCAAATCTAGATATCTTGATGTCTCTGTGAAAGTGGGGATCTTTACTGTCAACAATTTATTTGTAAAAGGCCACAAAGCTGAGAAATCACTACACTGTTGTATGATTAATTTTCTCTCTATTTTTGTTATAGCACACTTGCATGATGTCACAAATAGTTCTTGTGCAAAAGTATTAAGCATTACAGTTAACATTGTAAAGGACTAGGGAAATTTGAAAACGTCAGCAACACAGTTTTAAAGATATGTCTGGACATGCTTCACTGGAATAAGATTTGCCATTACCCTAACTGTATATTGCACTAATCTATTCTGTGTAGAACATCATGTCCTTTATACTCTTTATGTCCCCTCCCTCAGTATGTGTTAGCAGTAATGCATCATATGTTTAATGAAAACATATGGTCATCACATAAAGTCAGCATTTAAAAAAATTTTTTTTTTTTCTTTACCTGATTCTTGACTTAAAGCACTGATAGTATACAAGAATGTCTATAAAGAAATGTCACTTCATGACCTGTGGCAAAAACTCAAAATTTGCACTTGTCCTAGGACTTTGCTGTTGGCAGCACAAATATGCTTGGCTTTGTCATGTATCAGTTAACATTACAGATATTATAAAAAATGAATGCAATAGAAACTTTTCCACAGGGGTACATGTACACAGCATATTATTAATTCAATAAAGGACCAAATCAATTTGCAGCAGTTACAGTGCTCTGTGAGAGAATTGTGCTGATTGAGACCTGTCTGGTAAAGGGAGGCCTGTCTAGAAATTGGAATAAGCATCTCCATTTATTCTTTTTCATCTTTGTCGTTTTTTTTTCAAGTTTTTAGCTTCTGGTATTTAGGCCCTGCATTTGAGCAGGTTTATGCTTGTTTTCACCAAGCTCAACTGAGGTGGGCTAACAGAAACAACTCTGAGCAGAGATACCAGATGACCAGAAGCTTCTGCGCTCCAAAAACATAAGTTGCCTGTTGTTTGCTTATTTATACTATTTACTGCACTTGTTTATTACCTGCTGCCTGCTTTTATACTTTATTTATTTACTGTGTACCCACACGGTTGTACTGTGTGTACTGCAATTGTCTGCTTTACTGTGCCTGTTAGATCAAATTTTATTGCTGTTTTCACTGTTTACAAAGTTTTTTTGTTAGTTTCACTGTTTAAGTATATGCTTGTATTTTTCATGGTTTTTAAGCTATCTGTTCTGCTTGTTCTGGTTTTCCTGCCAAGTACTGTTTAAATAACTGATCTGTTAACTGCTAAAAACATTCTTTAGAGCCTCCTTGCTGATTTTCTGTAGTTTTAAACATTTTTAGTGTCTCACTGCTATTTTTCTGCTGTTTTACATATTCTCTAGTGTTTCCCACTAAAACTAGGGTAGCTAGCAGCTGTAACATAGTCCAGATACAAGCTTAATGCTTATGGAAATGTTTGTAGTAGTTTGTATGCTCTGAGCATGTTTTTCAGGCCTATCTGCACTTTTGTGAAAGAATTGTGCTTATTGGGACCTGTCTGATAAAGGTAGGCCAGTCTAAAGCTTGGAATAAGTATCCTCATTAGTCCTTTTGAATCTTTTTAAAGTTTATTTTTCAAGTTTTTAGATTCTGGTATTTAGGCCCTGCATTTGAGAAGCTTTCTGGTTTGTTTGTGCATCACACAGCACCGCTCACTGCTGCACAGTTGTGCGCCAAAGCCAGACAGTTAAATTTAACAAATTTTCCCTAAAACCCAGACAGACATATCCATTCACTGAGCTCCTCCATGATTGATTCTGTATAGCCACCCCTAGTGACAACAGTCTTCAACCTAGCATTATTGACAGTTGGGCTACCCTTGTTTCTCCTGCCAGTCTTGCTGACTTGGGTCTCTTGAGGCAGTGTGACAATTGCCTGATGTACACAGGCATCCCTCTGTTAAAAAACAACTCTAGAACAGAGTGCAAGAGATGTATTTTCAGCAAGAATCTAGAATCCATACTCTCTCTCACTCAAAACAATAACATGGAGAATGTTATCAACTCATTCACCATGATGTATGCTCATAATACCATTACTCATACACATACCACTACTTATACACATAGTATACATCAAACATGTAAATCCACATATGTGGAGGTTCTCTTGAAAAACTTGCTGAAACACCAGAGACCTCCAAAACACAAGACTGCTGCAATTAACACAGACCCCACAGCACCCATGACACATATAAATGCCAGTGTCACACCCACCTAGCCAGTAAGGAGTAACACTCAAAAAACAAATTTTATTGTTATTGGAGACTCAGTAGTGAGACACACAATGTCCAACTCACTAGGTTGGAAAAGGAGAAAGTCACAGGCAGCTGCCTGTCTGGTGCCAGGATTCATCAGATCACACGTACTCAGGTCTCTCAGCAACAAATAATGTTATGACTGTCATAGTTCATGCTGGTGTTAATGACCTGAGATTTACCTCACTTGACTATATGAAGAGAGACATGTCTGAGCTCTATAGGTATGTGTCCCAGGCAGGTATATCCCTAACCTTGAGCAGCATACTACCCTCACCTAAAATGATGCCACAGTATAAATAACACATGGATGTCCAAATGTTATTGTTGTCAAGATGTAACATATTTGTATGCTCTTATGTATACTACATTTTGCTTACTTTATACTTTTTTGAATATTGTAATGTGCGCATGAAAATTTACTGTTACTCATGGAGCTTTTCTTTTCAGGCCTCTGCTGAAAAAGGACCTGTGTCCAGTCGGACTTTCCTGGTAAACAAATGTTAAATAAAAGTAAAATTAAATAAACAAAAATAAAAAATGATTGATTTCAATAATTGGCTCAGGTTTTGGTGTCATTCAAAGGGGGTCCAGTTCCTGTCAGCCTGGAAAGCCATGGTCGACAAATCTCACTGCTTTGCCAGAGACAGTTTGCACCTAGCACCTCTAGGCTTTTGGCTGCTAGCAAAGGCTCTTATCTCACCTATATTGCCTTTCTTAGGCAAGATCTCAAAAACAACATTACCAACATGAAATTAACCAATCAGAACAAAATAGGGGTTATGCTGCGAAATGCTAGGAACTTAAACCAAAAACTGCACTCCCTGGAAGCTCTTCTGTCCCTAGAAGATGTAGATGTCTGTGCAGTCACAGAAACCTGGTTCAAGGCCTCAGACAGTACCCTGGCATTGCAAGGCTACAATGCCTTTCACATCTTTAGACCGCAAAATGAACACGTGAAAACCAAAGGAGGTAGTGTTTCACTCTATGTTGTTGTCTTTCGGCTTTTCCCAGTTAGGGGTCGCCACAGTGGAACTCCGGTCCGCTAATGATTGGCAGTAGATTTTTACGTGCCAAGTTGCCAGCCCTGACTCACAACCTTCAATGAAGGTACGCCCCGTTCACGCATGTCTCCACACAGAAGACGATCTAGCTGAGAATCGAATGGGACAATGTCTTACTGTGAGGCGACAATGCTACCGCAGCATAAATTCTCCTCCCGTCTAGTTAAACTGGGCAACTCCATGGAGTTACTCCAGGTCGAGGTTATGGTGGGTAAGAACCATATTCAAGGTGTAGCCAGTTATAGATCCCCCTCCGTGGGTCACGATGCCCTCAAATCCTACTTGACCAAACTGGAGACAATCCAAATTTTACTGAACACACTGGTTATGGGGGATTTCAATTATCCCACCATCACCTGGGAAACTTACACTAGCCCTAACTCTCTAGTGCAAAAGTTCCTTGACTTTGTTAATTCAAATGCCATGGAACAAATTGTCCATGCCCCGACAAGGGGAACAAACATCCTTGATCTGGTCCACACCAACATGCACTGCCAGAACTGTCAGACCCTCATTAGTTAAAACTGATCACAAGTCAGTCACCTCACAAAGGTGAAATCAGACTAAAAAACTTTACCAAGGTAAATTATGCCCTCCTAGATGAAGGTTTAAATGCATTCCAAGCCCTACGCCAAGCTGGAAGTGGTAACTATGCCAAAGCTTACACTAAAGCACTGTACAACCACTTGCATAAGTGTATAAACTCGGCCATACCAGAAAGAATCAAAGCCAAAGCCCCAAGTAAAAACACGCTACCATGGTGGACTTCCAGCATCAACAAACTTTACAATATATGCAAAAAGTTGCTGTTCAAGAAAATAAGGCAAGGCCCCAACAATGGAAAAACACTCTCCTCAGCCTCAACAGGCAAATTAGACAACTTGTCAAATCCTCCAAGGACTCCTTTGAGAGAAACTTAGTAAATATAGACAAGGATAACCATAAGGCTTTTTACAGCTATGTATGTAACTAAAAGGGTAGGACCCAAGCATGTGCAGAACTAGTGGCCAATGGTATCACCCACTCATTGACCACAGAGAGATAGCACACATGCTATCGAATAAGTTTGGCAAAAATTTCTCTCCATTATCCCCTCCTAACTTACAACAAACCTTCCCCCAACCCCCCCCCCCACCATAATATCTGAAGACCAGGTCCTCAAAGCCTTCTCCAAGGCAAAAAACATAGCCTCTATAGGACCAGACGACATCCCAGGCTGTCTTTTAAACAAGCTAAAACATGAACTCGCATCACTATTTAGTACCCTTTTCAATCATAGCCTAACCACAGGCTTTGCTCCTGCGGAATGGAGAACAGCAACAATTATTTTGCTTCACAAACATGGCCTAGCAGCATACCTGGGGAACTACAGACCTAGAAGCTGACCAGCCTCATTTGTAAGGCCATGGAACATATCATTATGGAGCTCATAAATAAAGACATAGGTGACCTGCAAATCCTAGATCCTACCCAGTTTGGCTTCATAAAGGACAGATCCTGCCTTTTAAACCCTCAACCTGGCCAAGGCTTTTTTCACAATAGGTTTATAGGTGTTTACTAGGCTAACGACCACAAGGCCCTTTTTAAGGCTATCCATGCATCCCAAATCTCTGACAAGTTCTGATACCCTTGATAAGTGTAAGCATGGGCCTGGGAGATGAACCATTTACAGGTTACCTGTTTGCATCAGAGATATAGGTGCCAAACCAGAGATGAGTTTCTGGTTTCCCATCCAATTGTCCAAGTTGCACTTTAATTGGATTAGGGAGAAACTCTGCTTCACATGGATGGGGAGCCTGTTCCATAGAAGGGGTAGTCTCTGGGTTACATACCTATCTCTCTAGCAGGTCCTATTTATATCAGAGGCAAGGTTTAAGTCTTTAGAATGTGTAATTCTGGTAGTGTTTGTTTTGTGGATATGCAGGCGGTCCATCAGAGTGGGGTTTGACAATGCCCTCTATGCCAGGCATAGATTTCCCCTCAAAACCCTGTAGGAGACAGAATACAGGGATAAGGCCTTGAGGCGGTCTGCATAGGACATATTACTTATGCCCTGTATTCATTTAGTGAAGAACCTCTGTGGATGTTCCAGTTGTTGGATATGCCTGGTTAGGTACATACCAAAGGGGGCACTGTACTCAGTGATAGGTCTGTGATGAATGCCGAATACAGTGGAACAATGACTTCCTTGGACCTAGATGCCATACCTTTGTTTATAAGTTGCGCAACATAGAATGATTTCCTCACCACTGTAGACATGTGATAATCAAATGCTAGATTACTATCTATGTCTGTCCCTAAGTCCCTGACTACTGGGTCGCCTCTAAGGGGAGTGATGTCGATACGATAGCTACCGGGGGTGCATGACTTCCGAACGGATACTATTATGCATTTCTTGGCATTTAGTCTGTCCATGACTCTAATAACAGTTGTTTGTCTGTGTCAGCCCCTTCTGGAGAACATTTGTATCAGTGTGAGATTCAATGACAGTTCCTAATTTGCAATCATCTGCAGATTTAGTCAGCCAGAGACCACTGACATTGGCCTTGACTTCTGAGAAGTAAATGCCAAAAGGAGCAGTTCAAGAACTGATCCCTGAGGGAATCCAGTTTTTACTGGCCTCTTAGAAGAGGTGGACTCCCCAATTCTAACTTCCTGAGTCCTGATTGTGAGCCAGACGGCTATCCACTGGGTGACATATGGGTTTGTGCCTAACCTCTTGAGTTTGTCAACAATGCCCAAGTACGGTATTGTGTCAAATGCCTTGGCCAGGTCAAGGTAGGCAGTGTGAAGGATTTTGTCCTCATCCATTGGTTTGGTGACCTTCTCAAAGAAGTCCACATTCAGGCATTACTGATAAAGTTAGCAAACTGAATGTAAACCCCTTTGTTGTAAGATGGACTGCCAACTGGATCACAAACTGAATATACACTATCAAAATGGGTGATGCCACATCTACCAGCAGACCTGTTACCAGTGGGGTGCCACAAGGGTCAGTGCTGGGCCCCCTACTGTTTGGTATATACTTCTTAGAAGTTCAGGTCAAAACTAAGGGGTTGTGGCTGATTATGTTTGCAGACAACTGCAAACTAGGTGCAATCATTGAATCCCCAAATGATGTCAGTGTACTCCAGGAGGGTCTCGTATTAGTCTTGGTCTCAGACTGAATGCAAAGAAATGCATCATCATTCCCTTCAGCACAAACTATGTCCCCTCACACTATCAAATCAGCAACAATACCCTAAGTACCCATGAAGTGGTAAGGGACCTTGGATCACAAATTGACTGTGACCTTACCTTTGACCACCACGTGTCTACTGTAGTAAGGAAAGCTTTCCATGTAGCACACTTGATTAGTAAAGGCATCACCTTGAAATCAAAAGAAGTTATAATCCCCCTATACTCGGCACTTATCCAGCCCATAATTGAGTATAACGCCCCATTTGGCATGTACTGTGCGAAGCACCTGCAGCAATTAGAGAGGCCTCAGAGCTTTCTAACAAAGAAGATCAAATGATGCTCCAGCATTTGCTGTACACAGACCAAATAAAGTCCCTGCCTCTATCCTCCATATTGTATAGACTCCTTAGGGGAGACTTATGCCTGGCCTACAGAGCAATCCGAAACCCAAACCTAATGAACTTGCTGCATATCTGTAAAGCCAACAGGACTAGGGATACCCATTGCAGAGACCTAACTATGGCCTGTGACTTAAATAGGACATTCTGGAGGGACAGATTTATCTTCCAGTGACTGCCACGTCTTTAGAACAGGCTACCAATTTATGTGAAACAGAGCACCTCTATGACACTATTCAGGAGGAACCTAGTCAAGTGGATGGGGCACCGTAAATTCCTACCAGGGATAGAGCCCACAACCCTCCTGTAGTTGGGCAGTCATCACTAAATGCAATCTTTGGTATTGACTAGCATTTCTATGTGATTACAATGGGATGAACTGGCTAAGCTTAAAATGACCTCTGGGTCAATAGCCTAGTAATCTCCTATGATCCTATAACAATGTGGTCTGTCTCCAGTCACGCTCTAAATTGTGCACCTCAGCTTACAGCCTGGTGATGTCAACTGTCATGGAGCATTAGCAGTTGTACATAGGCTAAAGACTATCAGGTTCCATTTTGTCAGGGGTATGAATCCCAGATGCTGCCACTAACAGTTTTTACAATTTGTGTGCCACCAAGGCATTTATGTAGTTATTAAATTTAATTTACATAAGGACAACACTGAATAACAACAACCTCATCAGTGAGATTGTGATGTCATATTTGTTTGTGACAATGTTCCATTTATGACTGCCATCAACCATTCCAAAGAACATACCCAGAGATGGCAAAATATTATTTGTACTGTAACTAAAATATCATCCGTAAACAACAGTTGATGGAGTCATTGTGGGACATTTGTACATACACTGATCAGCACACATAGACACATTTCACTAATCTAGACACTGAAGAAGTCATACCCATGTTTCACGTCATTCTATTTTTGTGCTTTCTCTTGAACCAATGCAGTTGTCTAGCTTGTCCATCATTATGCACAAGCTGGTACAAGCGAAATCTGAACTGTGCACCAATTTCTTGTTATTTTTCCTGATATCCTTGAGAAGACATGCCAGGAGACGGTGAGGGGGTTATAGGATCATAGGAGGTTACCAGGCTAATGGCCCTGGGACCCTTAGCACCCTAGCCAAGAATTTATCTATTTAGAGCCCAAAAGGTGGTGTCAGGGGGAGTCCAAGATCTTTTTTGGACTCCTTTTAAAGTGTTACAACCACTGGCTATTGCAGGAAGGCTATACTGTGTCCATGTACAAGGCTGAGGCTTGGAATAACTTAGCCAAAGCTGCCACCAGTGCAACTAGCATCCAATGCACTGGTAAACAATGTTTGTACTATTACAGTGACTTGTAAAGGCACCAGAAGGACATCTTCAATGATGGGAGGAATATTTTCAAAGCAATGACTGACCTCAGTTATGTAAGTATAGTGACTCATTTCTGACCAATAAAATACCAAGGCTTGACAACACAAAAAAATTGTTCATTAATATTATTTTTTTTCTGTTCTATATAGCATTTGAAGAGATTCAATGGAATTGGGAGGCACATCAGGTGAGATAACAATGAGGCATTGGGTAAATATCCCTCAGTTATGAATGCTAGACATTTAATAATAGGTCAGAATTTGAGATCACTTTATCATTTCTGAAGGCATCAGTCCATAATTGCTCGACACAGTCACTAATGAGTAGGCATACCCCATACATAACAAACATATGTGCCTGTTTGAACACTTCTTGCAACATTGCATTAGCCAATGTTTCAGTCAATGTAGCTGTGCATGGTTCAAATCAAAGCAACTGCAATTAATGTGTATTACCTTAAAGTTTATTATTTTGCAATCAGTAAGTTAGAATAATATCTTCTGTCTCCCCAGACCTTATTTCTCTATCTTTTTTAAGTGACATTTAGACTATAATTCCTGCTGCAACATGAATGACTACAAGCAATGGGAGCTGGCTTAGCCACTGGGATTGAGCAGACAGCACAAAGGTCCAGTATCTGGCAGCATTACCTCCACAACTCCTGCACTACCTGCTCCAGCTGCATCAGGAAGCTCTGCTCCAGGGACTGGTGTACTGGTACCCGCTGAGAATGGTACCAATGGAGGTGGCAATTACATCACCCATTGAGAGCCGACAGGCTGGTGAATGGAGAGGTGCCTCAGTTACCACACTGGCAGAGTAGAAGAGATTTTGCATCAAATAGCCAAACTGATGCCCAATCCGTCACTGTCCAGTACATTTGTGACAGAAGACAGGGATGATAATTCAGAGGATGAGGACTAGGTTCTCACTAACTAATGTTTGATCGGGATGCTTGTCTGAAGTCTCATTCCTATCACCAGTCATGGTGCTCCCCCAGTCTTTTGTATCCATCACCATCCTTGTCTGTCTTATATGGCCTGTATATCTGCACCTGCTACCTAACCTACCCTAACTGCCTACCTACTTAACCCTTGTAGTCCTAACATCTGCTACAACATTACCCTCTCTCATAAAACAATTAAATCCGTACCTGCCCCAAGAAAAAAAATTGTGCCCCATTGATAGTGCTCCACTTCACTTATATGTGTATGACACACTTGATTTGGTCTAGTTAGCCACACAACATTATTAAGTCATCACACACTCTCGATGTGGTAACAAACTAAATTCCTATAATTATTCTTAGAAGTGCACTGTCAACTTGTGAAGAAATAAATAGCTATGGTGCTTTCCCACCACCATCCCGCACATTCCTTAATTTTTCCCTGAGTGTCCTACTCTTTGCTTGTTCCCCCATTTTACCACTGTCCTATCACCCCATTTTCACACCTGTAATCTAGTCAAAGAATGGATTCACACATCTCACACATGGCCCATAAATCAAACCCTATATTTCTAACTTTAGCATTTGTGTAACAGTTGGCATTGATCACCAATAGTAAGTGCCAGTAAATGCACATCTTATGGCTAAAACTGAAACTTTTACCTTTCGTTGAAGTTGTATGGTTTTCATTGCACAACTGTACATAGCCCAGCTGTGCAACAGAAAGCAGGAAAGAGAGCCGCATGAGGAGACCGGCTGCAGGATTTACTGTACAACATATGGGGTGTTTCATATTTCATTATTGTAATGAAGTCCACACACATATACTCCTTTGTTTCGTACTTTTCTCATTGTCCCTTCAAATATGCAAGCTTTACTGCTTGAAATGTGACTTGTTTTGTAGTATGATCAGTTGATTCTGTATTCTAGCAAAAGTTGATGTGGGTTGGCAGATATTTGAAGACAGCAGTTTGTCATACATTTGTTACACGTTTCTTTCTAATAACATTTTCCCTTATGAAGTATTGCATAGGTATGTTAGTCCAACAAAAGTATCCTGCATATCCATTTATTTAGCATGCCACTATCTCACCCCTGCTCATACCTTTTCACCCCTAAGTGCAAGACATCTGGACATAGCCAAAAGCAATGGCGGGACAAAGGCTCAAACATAGGAATAGAGTACAATCACTGCTGCTACACACTTTGGAAGTTGCTATAATAAAAGATTTAGCATTATCATCTATTTTCTGAAGGATATAAATAAAGTCTGGCACATAGATGCATGTTATCCTGCATGTTATCATGCCATGACTTCAGCCTGCAATAATTTGCTGGAAAGCAGGAATTGTATAAGTAACACTGCAACATGACTTAAACATGTGAACATTCAGCAAATCTGTGGACAGTGGAGAGGTAAGCCCTTTAAGTATCCATATTATGAACACATTATTGCAATGATCATGATACGTTTAAATGTTGACACGGAAATCATTAAGAAAACATGTCTCAGTATCAGAAATATCTATATGCACATACATTATAGTTGCACAGTGCTTGGCATGGAGCATTATATACCACTGCTATTCTGTGTTCTGAGCTCAAAAAGTAAAATAAATAATTACACATGTGCTAATACTTTGTCATCAGTTGTGCATAAATGTGATTGTCAGCTGTGAGCTACAGTAATTGATTTTGAGAGAAATAAAGTAATGTCAGTGGCTTGTATTACTTGTGTATGCTTTATTGGCACATTGTAGTCAATATTTGAAGAGTTTTCTGTGATGCTGTCTACTTAGTACATTATGTAATGTCCAAATGTGTACCAGTGAAGTGGGATCTTTGGGCACATATTTGCAAAGTGCTGGTAATGAGTATGCCATTATATGTCTGACATGTAAGTCTTGTCGTTACATTGCACACTGCACACACATCACAAAGTGTGCACAATGGCACAAAAACTAAATGACAATTGTATACCATGACCTTGAGATGAACAGTCAGGAATGCATGGGTGAAACTCCACTGGTTGGCAACTGGGCTTATCATTCATCATATAAATGGTCAATACACCTTAATGTGACATATCATTCACACTACAACAATATCATGAATGACATGATGTATGACCTACTGCAGCAGTATGTAGTGAATTCTGATCAACTGTTTGTCAAAACACATTCCTATTCACCCAAACATATAATGTACACTACAACTAAGTGCTGTCATATGCTTGGTATAAGACTTCTACTGTGGAATCAGACACAATGTTCTCTAGATTGTGTATTTAGATAGGTAGATATTCAAATCCAATGATGACTAACTAGTGTGAATGTGTGTGATTATTGTGCCAGGTAGGACTGGCATATCCAACTGATCTGGTGTGTATATTTCCACTCAGGGGAAACATTGACATAGGGAGACTGCCCCTCAACAATTTCAGATCCTTTAGCCCAAACATTTGCTTTGCAATGCAATGGCAAGGTCATCTCTTCAAATATGTTCTCTTGATTATATACATAGATAGGTAGGTGTTTGAATCCAGCAATGGCTATCTAATATGTATGTGTATGACTATAATGCGAGGTAGACATGGTCTTTCCAACAAATCTTGTGAGTACACTTCCCCAAAGTGGAAATATTTACACCAGATGAGGTCTACCACAACTCTCACACTCACTTTTAAACAGACTTATGTTACACAATGATGAAGCCATGCTTTTAAAAATGCTAATTCTCACAGTAATGGTAAGACTTCTCCTGTGATGTGAGAGGTTAATACAGTGCTTCTCCAGTGTGTGGACTTGGATAGGCAGGTGTTTGAATTGAGAAATGATTAACTATTGTGTGTGTGACTAAGGATTGTGTATGTAACTCTAGTGCTAGGTAAGGATGGCTTATCTGAATGGTTTTGTATGTATACTTCCCATCAGTGAAAATATTTACATGGGAAGAGGTCTGTCACAACTCTTTCAATCTCTTTTAAACCAAACATTTGCTCTGCCACATAATGACAAAGTTATACTTTTAAATATGTTCATTCTCCTAGGTGTAGGAAGACTTTTCTGTGGTGTGAGCAGCTGATGCACAGTTGTCTAAAGTGTGGACTTGAATAGGCAGGGGGTCAAATTTGGGAATGTATAAGTAATGACTGTATGTTCAACAACAGTGACAGACAGGACTGCATTGCGTGACAGATATTGATATGGTTGACACACATGTGTAAGGACTGACATAGCTAAGGGTTTTCAGCTCTCAAAATAAATTTTAGGGGATAAATAACCATTCCAAAACAATACTTAACTCAAACCTTGATGGCTGTGCTTTCTGGCGCCTGTGGTTTAAATTATCCTATCTCAAAAACAGTTACTATACAGCTCTTTAGAGTGTAATCATAGATAGGTAGTGGTGCAAATCCAGCTATTTTCACATACTGTGGTTGTATAGCAGATTATCTAGATTGTGTAGCAGTGGGTTCATCAACAGATGCAATGTGGATAATTCAGCATAGGAAGAACAGTTGCATGGCTACATCATTTTGATAAGTCAGACACATTTTATGTGAGGCATATGGCTTCAAATACACCACCGAAATCCTCCATTCAAGTGTTTGTTTTCAAACAACTGTAATACTGATCATTTCCATGGCATCAGCGGTTAATCTGTGGTTCTCTAGATTGTGCACCTAGATAGGCAAGGGTTTGAATCTGGTAATGTAATTGTGGAAGGCAACAGTGACAGACAGGATTGGATTACCAAACAGATGTTTATATGTAAACACTCTACTGCAGACACTAACAGGGCTAAAGGATTCTGAGGTACAGAATCCATTTTAGGGAGGCATAACACGTTACTGTTTGTGTTCCTACTTACACTAATTGGAGCTTTTATCTTAATGGTTAAAAGAATGGCAAAAGTGTTGCCAAAATTGATAGGTATGGATCAATGTGATTTTGTAGAGGGAAGGCAAACATTTAACAACATTAATAGAACAAGGATGATCCAGAGGGAAGCAGAATATAAGAAAATACTGCTGTTGTTAGTGGGGCTAGATGCAGAGAAAGCAATTGACAGAGAAAGCTGCAATTATATGAGTAGGGCAATGGAAGCCTTTGCACTCCCTGACACAATAATAAGGTTACTTAGGAAGATATATGAGGGATTGGAGGCAAAAATCAAAGTGAGACAGTTCCTCTCTTATAAGTTGTGTCTGAACAAAGGAACTACACATGGTTGTCCTCTTTCCCCTTTGTTATCTGAGTTATATATAGAACCATTGGCAAAGAAAATAAGGGACTCAGAAAGTCAAGGATGCAATTGGTATGGTAATCAAGAAATTGTGGCTTTATTTGCCGACAGCAATATTTTGTACCTGATAAAACCCGAAAAGGGCATCTCTTGTGAGACATTCTGAGGCAGTTCCAGTTTTTTTTTTTTTTTGGGGGGGGGTAGAAAATTAATGAAGATTAAAAAAAGGCTATAGCTGTAAACTATGTACCGACACATGAATTGATTTAGCAATACCCATACTTATGGGGACATGATAAAGTATTTAGCAGTGTGGGTTAAAAAAGAATGCAGGTAAGGATATGTGGGAAGAAACTAAACAAAAATAATACAAAACCTGAGAAACTTGAAGCTCTTACCTATGGATATGGATAGTAAGATGCAAGCAGTAAACATGCTTTTAGTCTCTTTAGTTTTATACACAGGTCAGGCATATTTTTATAAACCAGAGGACAAGATGTGGATAGTAATTGATAAAGAATTGAAAGATCTTATCTGGGAGGGTGAGAATCAAGTGGGACAAGATGTTCCTTCTAATAGAACAAGGTAATTTAGGATTACCTGATTTAAGGGGCTATTTTATAGGTTCATAGGCAAATATTACTGCCCTGAAAGGCCATTTTAAGACTAGCCAGTAACTCAAGCTCAGAATCAAACCCTGTAACTTGTGTTTATGAGGCAAAGACCTTCACCATTGTGCCAATCCCACAGCTTATACAGTTAAGGTTTTTATACATCAGACAAACAGAATGTTACAGGCTAGAGAATGGTATCCCTATCAGGACTGATATCATCAGAGTATAGGCAAACAGGGAGAGGTAGGGGGAATCCTATGTGAAAGAGCTGCACTGGTTCAGGTGTTAGTTGAATTTGGAAACTGTTGTTAAAAATGTAATAATTAGTTGGGTATATAAAATATTGCATAACTATAGAAATTACTCGGAGTAAGTCAGAAAAAAAATTAGAAATTAGATAAGCAATTCAGAAAGCAACAATGGGAGGACATATGTATGGCATCTACATATTCAAGAAAGTATAGATTTGGTATTTTTGCTTAGAAGTGTTTACACAGGTACTTTTATATCCCAAGCAGACTCAGAAAATATTTTTCCTCAGGTACGAGTGGCATTCGAAAGACATGCGTAGAATGGGCGTGCCTTTGTTGAAGGTTGGGCGTCAAGCTGGTACCTCGGCACCCATAAAAAATAAAATCGACTGCCAATCATTAGCAGATCGGTGTTCTGCTGTGGTGACCCCTAACCGGGAAAAGCCGAAAGAAGAACAAAAAGATGGCAAATTTTGGAGTTGTGATGGGAAAGAAAGAGATAACTAAGAACATATGTTTTTGGGAGTGTAATGAATTGGCAGACTTTAACAATTCTCTATAGAGTACTCTGTCAGGAATGCTGGTTGAAAAACAATGAGTGTAACTAAGGAAATTAATTTCTGAGTTGGATACATGATCTGAATTGCCTAGATACTCTATAGGAAAGCCTTGTTTAGTTTGATTTTGGTAACTGCCTAAAAAGCAATTACTAGAAGATGGAAATCAAAGTCTAAACCAACAGTAGTTGAAGTAGTGTATATTGCAACAGAGATAACATAACAGGAAGTGGGATCTTTAGAAAAGGGTAGGAGCAAATCACATAGAAAAAAACAGGAAATTGTGACAGTGGTGCATGCAGAAAAAATGTTCTGGAGGAGGAATGAGGTTTATGAAAGGCAGATATTGAACAAGTTACATAATATTGGATTGATTATATTGTATAGAAGAATACATGTACAGTTGTAAATGTGAACATGTTAATATGGTTTGATTACTTTTATATAAATGTAAATTTGCCTGTGTCACAAATGATAATTCACTAAAGGTGTTTAAAAAAACAGATTCTGATGAAGTCTCAAAAGAAGCGTCAGTATGACAGAACACTTAGTGTGTAATTTATGGTGTGATATTAAAGGCACATATTTAGTTTAAGATATTTCAGTGTGACAGATACTATGACCACTGAGTAGCTGTAGATAACTTGAATACTATCTTCTGTATCCAAATGAAGATAGTGCAAACATCAGTGAATGCCAGTGC
The DNA here is from genome assembly GCF_019279795.1 of Protopterus annectens. Lineage (NCBI taxonomy): Eukaryota > Metazoa > Chordata > Ceratodontiformes > Protopteridae > Protopterus > Protopterus annectens. The sequence continues at coordinate 541,580,860 of NC_056729.1, read as the reverse complement.
CATGCAACTCCCACCTGGAGATGCATCATCCTATTATATCCAGCCAAATATCCTTAAGAGCCCATCCTTCCATCACGCACGCAACAGTGATAGGAATTCTTTTAGTTACAAACAAAAAAACTATCTTTCCAAAAAATGCTGGATCTGCTGTTTGAGCACTTGTACCTAAGATATATACATGTAGTTCATCGCTGATGCATCCAAAATCATAAGCAAATGTAATTTAAATAAAGAGATGCTTCGTTTGTTGCATTCCGCTGCACATCCTGCTCCGCCTGCCTTCCACGTTATACGGACTACAGCACTGCTGGGAAATGTTTTAATTATAAAATATAATTATTATTATTACTACTATTATTGTTAACATCAACAATAATACTAGTAATAACAGTATAATAATAACAGTAATACTTTGAGAAATAAGGATGGACAGTTAAAAATAACATGCCATTTAAAAGTACAGTGTAACATAGTCAGAAAATTCTGTAGCTATATACATAATTTCAAAACCATCCTAGATAACTTCAGTACCATCTATATTAATTACATATAGAATTTCAGAAGCATCCCAAGTCTCTTGCCCTCTGGCAAAATAGACCCAAAGTTCATAGTGTAATCTGCTGTCAGAAGGCAGAGGTGACAACAGCTTGTCTTACTGAGACAACTAACAGTTCTGAGTCTTCATGCCATCTGTGCACCCTTGTCTTTCAATTCAACATCCTTAATTGATGTCATACCTGACAATGGAGACGTGTTGCATCATATAACACAGTAACCACATGGCCCACGTCATGCTTCTTCATGCTCATTTAAATTATTTATTCAATGATTATGCACCACTCTGCAGATCCTTAACACTATTGTCAAAATGCAATATTTTATAGCATTTACTTTTGAAATGATTAAAAGAGTGATTCAACATTTCATAGCATATTCATTCTGGAAAGTCTAAATGCAGTTTCAAAAAATATCCTATTTTATGTAAAAAGTTAATGCTAAATAAATAAATTGTTAAATAATTCAGTCTCATTTGCTGAAAAGCAAATGTATTGATGCTTCTGTGTTCCTGTCATCAAAGCATTGCTTCAACATGTCACCAAGTGATGTTTTGTGTTAAGTTTTTCCACAAATGTCAGGTAGGCTTACGATACTATACTATTACTATACTATACTATACTATACTATACTATACTATACTATACTATACATATATGCGGCTTTAAGTTCACTCAGCAAAAATTGGGACACCTTTTAATTAAGTAAATAAAGAAAGAAAGATGGTTTGTCCCTCAGTGACACAAGATGCCAAAGCTGGCATGGTGAGTCAACACTTAAAAGTAATCATCAAACCTTTTCTGGAAGAAAACGTGACACAAAAGGAATCACTAAAATTAGACTTTGCAAATTCCAGCAGATTGAGGTAGCATAGATCCCATTCATTACCAGGGTGAGACATTTATTTTAAAAAGCTGATTGCAATTCAGTCAAATAAAATATAGCTACATGCATATATTTTTATCAACTACAACATGTCTACTTTAATGACTGTCAGTGCTCTTCCAATGATCTGTATTATCTATGCATTGCTACTGCTAATTAAAGCTGTATAAGCAGTGTCTCAATAGAACATTCAGAACCAATGAATACTTTTCAGTGGAATATGTAGACATTGTTTACATGTTATGGTTGTGTTAAAAGACTCACATTAATCTTTTGTACATAATATATGCTGCTTTGCCAGCCCGATGGATTTTCAACTTCATCAGACTATGTTGTTTTATTTTCAGTAGCTATATTTCTGACTATGTTTCTATAGTTATTATTTAAACCTTGAAAAGTATATATCTCTGAAAAGTTAGGCTGCTATGCAATCAAAGAATAAGTCTGGGGATTCACATGATTTCTTTATCATCCTGTTACCTTATCTTAGAATAAATGCCAAGGAAAGAAGAGCTTGTGTAATTCAATGGGGACAGCAGTAGATGTGAAAATGATAGTTTTTTATTTCCTTGAATGAACAGTATTTATTTCTTACATTTCTTACTGGAATCTTTCAGTGCTACATCACTCAACTCTTGTCATTAGACACTAGTTTATTCCAGGATGACCATTCTTTGGAAGTAATGGCTTATGATTTAATCATATTGTCAGCATTCTGCTTTCAACGATGGTAGGACACCAAGAACCAAATATCACACTGTAGAAAATAACTAACAAGAGAATACTGTGAGCAACTGGGATCTTTTTTTAACACATTACTTTTCTGCTTCTGGGGAATTAGCTCATTCATTCCTTAATTTTTTTTCTGAAATCCACTTTATCTAGTTCAGGATCACAAGGGTGATGGTGCCTATCCCAGCACTAACTGACCCTGAAGCAGAGAAATTAATTCCCAAGAGGATGTCAGTCTGTTTCAGGATGCATAAATGCACTCATTTACACATAGCACACATACCTATGGGAACTTTGAAGGACCACCAGTTCACCTATGCCATGTCTTTGACAAGTAGTTAAGAAGCCAGAGCACCCAGCAAAACACCATGAAAACAAAGAGAAAACATGGAAACTCTGCAAAGAAGACATGTCAGCTGAGAAATGAACTGGCAAACTAGGTGTGGTAAGGCAAAAATAAAAAATGCTGCACCAATGTGTGGCCCTGCCTCGTGCTGTAATCACCATGACATAGAGTTAAGGAGTACCAACCATGACTTCTTCTTCTCTGTAAATGAGTGCCACAAACACACAGGGCAGGATTCACAAAGCCTCCGTGTAAGAGTTATAACTCATACACGGAGGCTGCAGTTAAACGGAGTGATGTCAGCATGCTCTGCATATTCATGAGAGCATGCTGAATCACACCTAAGGCTAACACGGTCCATGTAAGACAGTAGGGGGCGTGTCCATAAGCCGAGCCCTGTAAGCGGACACGCCCCAGAAGAGGAAAAGTGCCCAAAGTAAACACCCATGACAGAGTCCATGGAAATGTGAATAAACACAACACAACACATGCCCCCACAGACTACGAACATAAAATGTACAAATGAACATCTCATAATTTTTTTTTAAATTGTAAAGATGTTTAACCGTGAGTGCGCTCATTTGTGCGGGCGTGCCCGTAGCGCAGCCACAGTTAGCAGTCAGTGGGAAAGCATATAAGAACTAAATATGCAAAGTAAGCCAAGAAGCAATAGCGTAGCGGTAGAGATGTTGGCTGAAGAGCAGGCATTCATGGTTCGAGCCCCCACAACACCAATTTTTATTTTTAGCAAAATAAGCACGAAACAAGTCCCTGACAAATATGTACACATAAAATCACATTTTATGTAAAATGTAATGAAATAGCCCATTTATATTGAAGAAATGTGAGGTAACAAAACTATAAAAAATGCCAGATGTGCCCATAGCTGAGCTACAGTTTAACAGGGTGAGTGCATCTGCCCGTAGGTGAGCAGTGGTTTAACTGGTGCAAAATGAGTGCCCGTAGCTGAGCAGTGGTTTAACACGCTAAAGCTATGTGCCCCTAACTGAGCTGAGCGTAATATGCGTGCTGATAGCCAAATGAGGCTTAAACCAGCGTACCCCGTTTGCGCAGAGCTCTGCACCGCGCAAACAAGCTAACCGACGGGCAACGTTGAGCAAGCCGTATCAAAACTGCCTTTACACAGACACACCCCTCAGCATGTCTAGACAGTCATAAAAATAAAAAGTAGTGGCCAGGTTCGAACCCAGGATACTATACACCATAGTCAAGGTACCAAACCACTAAGCCATGACAGCAGTACCTATAAATGCAATAATAGCTAATATATAGGAATGAATACAAACTGGAGCATGACAATGCAGGTTTACTGAAGTTGATACAATTCCAAAATGGCCAATCACAGATATGTGCGGGAAAAACGGACTATATAAGCCCCATAGGTGGGAATACACAGCATAAACGATTGTAGAACTGAACTGCAGGCAGAATGACAGGAGTAGGAGAGGGTAGTTGCTTTCGAGCACAGAGGTGGGGCATTGAGGAGTCCAGGTACATGGTCTGGCTCCTAGTCCACAATCATGAGGCCCAACTCATGCAGGGCCAGGTCCTCTGGGGAGCATACAGGGCTGAGGCGTGGGACCGGTTGGCTCATGATCTCACCAGTGCCACAGGGATTCCAAGGACTGGTGAGCAGGTCCGTCACCACCATGCGGACCTGAAGAGATGCAAGCAGGACCAACTGAACCTTTGGATCCAGGAGGCCCGGCAAATGCCCAACGCCCCACTACTGAGTAAGTTACATTTAATTATGTATGTAAGAAATTAAACTAGCTGATATTATGGAGATGTGTATTCCAATATTACTTCATTTATATTACAGCTGCAGGTGTCCGTTCTGCGAACCGCAGAGCCTATGGCGATAGGCTGGTGCGGTTGCACCACCAGGCAGGTCAGTAATCCACTACCAGTAACTGTAAAGAAATATAAAAGTATGACAGTCAGCAAAAGAGTGCAGTGTAGTCACTAAGGAATAAAATGTGCAAGTAACAGTGTGAAAGTGTCTGCAAGTATTGCTTGATTACAAAAGTGTGTTGCAGCCTGTAAGCCAAACAGAAAAATGAAAATGTCTGACATAAATTCTGAAATAAAATGCCCCACCTGTAAGAAAATAGTACACAACCTGCAGCAGGCTGAAAAGTATAGCTGCAGAAGATGATGAAATCACATGTGTGAAATATATCCCTGTTGAAATACTGAAACATGACAGAAGTGAGACTGCTGGAAAGGATTGTAATAACTACAGGTAAAACATGTCAATAAAGCCTAGAAGTAAGTACCATCCTGAATAGTAAAATGAAAACAAGTGAGAGAGTGTGAGAAAGTGTCATGAATCCAGCAATACAGTAGTAATAACCCCTGAATAAAGTATACTGCAGTCAAGACAGAATGAAATGCATGTGAGAATCAAAACCAAACAGCGAAATCTGTTCAAAGTGTTGCTGCATCTGGAATGTGTATCCCAAAATCTGGATATGTTGCTCTCAGTCTGCAATATGCAGATAGGATGATTGTCTGATATACCAAACATCCACACTTGTCTACAGCTATATAAAGCAAATGTAGCAGGATGATGTAGCTGAACAAAGCTAGATATGAATGTGTATGAAGAACAATAAAATGTATATTGATGTTGCAGTAACAGTCCTATCACCAAGTTGAAATAGTTATCATATAGGAAACTGTAGTTAGAACAGTAGTGTGTATATATCTGTAGCTATTAGAAATGTACAGCATATGTATTGGTATTTGAAGGTGTTAATATTATTTTCTTCACCCCACCCTATAACCACATATAACCCATTCCACGTGAAAATGGTATGTGCAATCACAATTAACACCCCTGGACGTTTGTCCTGTTGGGTCATATATATTTGCATGTCCGTTGATGCATCTGCCCTGTTCATACATCCAAACCTGATGGCCTGTTGCCATCAATTAACCCTGCATGTTGTTGGACTGTGTATTGCTGTTCAAATTATGCATGTGTTATGCACGCTGTTCAATGGTGTGAATATCTGGGTGTTTGGTTAATGGGAATACTAATGCATGCTGTTACAACTAATTGTGAATGGTATTATATGTCACTAACCCAAACTGTCATGACATAATGCAAAACATAGGACGACAGGGAAGGCGGGTTCCAGCGGACCCACCTCTCCCACCTCAGCTGGCGAGTGCACCTGGCACTAGTGCCGAGTCTGGACCCTCCTCCGGTGGCCCTGTGCCACCTGCAGGTGGAAGCGCTGCAGGGGATGGGGCTCGCCCCCCCTCTGCAAGTGTGGCCGGAGGAGAACCACCACTCACCCTCCGTAGCGTCCGGACTGTGGTGCGTAGGGAGATTCGGGACTCTGTTCTCGAGCCCCTACGCCAGCTTGAGGCATGGGTGGCACAACTTACGGGCATGCCTGTTGCCCGGCCTACACAGCCCCAGCACAGCCCCATCCTGGGCAGTGAAGGAACAGTGGCAACTGCCTATGGGTGGGGATATCAGTTCCACTGTTGCCATCTGTGGGCTCATGGGCTCTGGATATCCAAACCTCCGTCCCCGTCAATTGTGTAACCCCCCCACACGTGTCATACACCGCCCCTGTATGCGTCTTGTTTGTCTTGTCTGTTTACCTACCCAACCTACCTCCCCAGCTGTACCGACTTCCTTCACCTGACATACCACTCTCACCTGAAAAAAAAAAAAAGGGCACTCTGTACCCACAAAAAATTATGCCCCATACATAGCTGCCCATTCCGCACACATGTCTGCTGGACATGGAATCTATCAATTACAATTGGCTGTACAACAAGTATTATTGTTGTCCTGACACCTCTCTCAGGGGTGGAAGGTTTCAAATGTCACACCAAATTACATACATATGCACAGCTGTTGCTGATGAAGAAATGGGCAGCTATGGGCCTTACCTACATCCCTCCTGCAAATCCCAAGCTTGTTTCCCTACTGTCTTACCCTCTTTGTGACCCCCTTTTCACCACTTTCCTGTCTCCCCATTTTCATTTCTTTCAAAGAAAATAGCGCGGGTGTGTGCCAGAGTAAGCACTGTTAAGCGGTTGTAAGCGGGTGTGCGCGGAGCTAACCGCCAGTGCGCATGCGTGAGCTCCACGCAAACCAGCGCTAACCCGGTTACAACTGCTTAAAAGTGCCTTAGTCACTTTGATTGACAGGTCCTGTACTCAGTTCAAAAGCAAAATAAAATCCCACTGTCAGTCCCGAACCCAGGACCTTGGAAACACTAGTCTGTATGACCTACCACTAAGCCATGACTCTTATACAAGAACATTGTGCTAAAATAAATATAACATGTAATAGTAGGGATGAATGTAAAGGGAATATAGGATGTGTAGTACCCAAAGCATGTCATGTAGAATTACTGTCAAAACTACTGGATTCCCATAATAGTAGTGTGTGAACAGAAACAGCCATGCTAGTTGTTAGCTTGTAGGTAATAATGTCAGTTAATGTACATATATAAATGTATGTATATGTACATATATATATATATATATATATATATATATATATATATATATATATATATATAAATATATATCTATATATAGTTGTAGGTGTCATTGTGCATACACACTTACTACAGGGAACAGGAGAGAGGAATGGAGAAATGTGAATCTACAACACAGCCTGAATCATGAGAGAGATACTAACCTTTACACTCACAGAACAGTGTCCACAGCATACCAGCATGGTCCCCGCCCTTACAATCTGAAAGGGCAACGCCTATCCCACATACCCTTTTATAGCACTGACCTGAAATCACAGTGAGAACTGCAATCAGTACACAACTGGCTGTATGCAATTAGCAAATGCTGGCTTACAATTGGTGCAGAGGCCATCACATGGACCTATGCAGATACCTACAAAAGCATCCAGTACTAACACTCCACACATGCAATACATTCATTGCACTGTCTGGAAGCAGACAGAGGGAGAGAGAAAACTGAGAGAGAGAGAGAACAAAAAAAAAAAACCTACACACTGTGACTCTGTGACTCTAAGCTGTCAGCAGTGACAGTAGCAGCAGCAATCAGAAGCAGTGGTAATGCAACCAGCTGCGACAAACACAGGTAATGCAAAGTAGCAGGTTAATAGTGTGCATACTGTGAACCCTCCAAATGTGTCATAGGTCTGTATCTATAGGTATGTCCATGTGATATGTTGTGTGTACGTAGTTCCACCAAAAGGGGATGACCATACATTACATGTCAATCAGTCTTAGGCCATGATCCTGGCAGCAGTTGTCTGTGCGTTGCCCTCAGCAATGGCTGTAGTGACTGCTTTGAAAGGTCAGCCAGGTTCAAAAGGCAGGATCAGCCCATCACAAAGGCACACTGGCTGGGAACAAGTGTCTGCAGGTACCCGATATCACTGCATATGCATCCCATACTGCATAATTCCATAGCTTAGCAGACCAGGCCGGTTATGCATATGATGTGGTAGTTCCCAGGGTCAGTCGAGGTGCCTCCTTAGTGGTGTGGGACCACTGTCGCTGTATGCCACTGTCCAGGTACATATCCTGTAGTACGGCCAAGATAAATTATCAGTGTTATATGCGGTTGTATGTCCTCTTGGAGTGCAGGTAGCACACATCCAGGGATACCATGAGGTCACAGTGATGCTGTGTGTTCTGCTCTGCTGAGGGCGGCCCTCACCTGGACATGTGAGATGATAGGGAGGTTACATACAGCTGTGATAACTATTTCAACTGGTGGGGAGAAGGAGGGGGGATACGTGCACCGAACCTGTCTGCAAGACTGTTGCCAATATCCGTGTGTTTGGTGAATGTTAAGTAGGTGTGTATTAACACAGAGCATATCTGAGGCATTTGGTCCATATGTGTAACATAACTGAAGAAGGCCTTGTGGTCATCCATAGTGTTTGTGGCCATTTCCTCCCAGAGTAGGCCGTGGCCATTGTTATGATGGACCGTAGCGTAGTACCAGTGCTGACCACAGATGCCTTCCCTTAATGTGAATGTGCTCTGTCCTGCAGTAGCCTCCTGCTATTGTTATACAATCTGCCTCTGTCTGGGGTCCACCGGACAGGATGCCTAACCTTTGTGCATAGGGTCTGGGTTAGAAATGTGTGTGCAAGTTCCATGCAATCTGTGGCATGTCCGTGGTAAGCATTTGCAAAGGGGTCAGCAGTGTGGGTTGTGGCTTCCACTGGCCCAGTGTGCTGCATGGATACCATCTCAGTCCCAACAAGTGAATAACTGTCTAATCACATACATATCAAAGTAGTCTACTGTGCTGGTGGTGGTGGTGGGATATGTATATCCAGGCCGAGTAACTTGTGTCCACATCACACTAGTGGATGGCGTCCCACATACAGTACCTTGGGATGAACCCCAGAGTGAGGTTGTGCATTGGACCTGTCAGTGTGTGCTGACCGATGGGGCATGCTACTATGTTGTGTGGAATGTGGCAGGTATTGTTGCACAGGTGTTGGCTGAGCACTGATATCTGGCCATGTACCTGTGTATCCACCACGACACACACACATGCAACATATGGGAGTAGTAGTATATCACTACACATGAGTATCATGTATAGTATGTGTGCCATATATTGCTGACATAGTCTGCTGATATCCTGTTTGTGTTCTCTTCCAGGGAGATGGCGCGTCAGCGTAATCCCACCTACTCTGCAGCGGAAGATGAGGAGATCCACCAGAGCCTGGTGCGGGAGTATGACATCCTGTTTTCCCGCACCAGTCAGAATCAGCAGGAGAGGGCTGCACTGTGGCAAGACCTTGTCCGTAGGGTAAATGATATTGGCACGCATAATAGGACATATGAGCAGGTACGACATCACTGCAGTGATTTAATCCGAAGTGTCCATCAGCGTGCATCAGATATCCACAGGCAACAGGTTGCCACAGGAGGTGGGGTGGCCACACATCCCCCCCTCACCAGACTGGAGGGGCTACTCCTAAGTGTTGTGGCTCCAGCCCCAGAACAGCAACAGCAGTACACCTGCATCATGATGGAGGCTGGATCCACACAGCAGCACGACATGGAGCGTGCAGGTAATATGCCATATGTACACTTGACTGTTCTGTACACTGTTAGTTTATGCATGTGTAAGGTGTGTCCGTGGTATGTATCTGTCATCATAGTATGTAATTGTGCATGTGTGATACTGGCAATATCAGCAGCTGACGTGTGAAAGGCAACTGGTGTACTACTGCACTGTATCATATGCAATATCAATGGCACAGTTGTGCCCACTGACATTAATCTCATCATTTCTGCAGGTCCCTCCAGAGTTACAGCAAGGCAGGCCATCCATGCTGGTGAGTGTGTTTAACATAACCTATAATAGTCCTGATAATGCTAGTAACAGTAGTGTAACTCAGTAGTGCTCTGTGTGTATACTGCGGGGTGTGCATGTGTGCATGTGTGCAGGTGTGCCTGTGCCCATGTGTGCATGTGTGCATGTGTGCAGGTGTGCCTGTGTGCCTGTGTCCATGTGTGCATGTGTGCCTGTGTCCACGTGTGCATGTGTGCCTGTGTCCACGTGTGCATGTGTGCATGTGTACACGTGACCACGTGTGCATGTGTGCATGTGTCCATGTGTGCATGTGACCACGTGTGCATGTGTGCATGTGTGCATGTGTCCATGTGTGCATGTGTCCATGTGTGCATGTGTGCATGTGTCCATGTGTGCATGTGTCCATGTGTGCATGTGTGCATGTGTGCATGTGTGCATGTGTGCCTGTGTGCATGTGTGCATGTGTGCATGTGTGCCTGTGTCCATGTGTGCATGTGTGCATGTGTCCATGTGTGCATGTGTGCATGTGTGCAGAAGTGCATCACTGGTAACAATGTCTGGAGACTGTAAACTGTGTTTCCTGTCTTCCTCCCACAGGTTCTGGTGCTGCTCTGGTGACCTGCAGCAGGGAACCTGAATCTTGTGCCACGGGTACTGGTAATGATGATATTTGTGTAATGGTACAGGAAGGTGTGTCAGGGTCCGCCATTGGTCAGCCAATTGACAGTACACAGCTGTCAACCCCATCATTGCGCACAGTCATCCTGCCAGTACATCCTTTGTCACCATTGTCCCTAGGTGATGGACAGGATACAGTGGGCATAGACCAGGGTAATGTGGTACCTGTGGCACATGCGTCCCCACACAGCAGCCATGGGCAGGGTCCTCCGATGGTACCACACAGACAGTTGCCCATGGGTTCTCGTGGGAGCATCCGTGGGCGTACTGCCTCTGGCCGACGTGCCCAAAGAGGTCTGTCAACCTCAGCTATGTTTCGGACTGTCATGCAGGCACAGTCGCGTATGGAAAGGTACACCAGACAGGGTCTGAGGGAGCTGAGAGCATGTCGCACAGCCATGACAGACAGTATGCGTGACATTGCGGATGCTATCCGTAATTTCACCGATGTCATAGACAGACGTTGTGGGGACATATTACAGCAGTTCCACAACCAAATGTCCATGAGCCAGGGCAATGGTGGGCGTTTGCGGCATCGACGTGGCCGTATGCCGGCAACAGCAGCAGCTGGCAGTCGGCGCGGATGACAACAGGCTCGCAAACGCCCCATAGTGCCAGCAGCAGCCCCAGCAATGCTGGGTCTGTGCTGTCATCAGAACGCCCCAGGAGACCACGTGCACGTGGCTCTGGACAGTCCCAACAGGGACCTGTGTCCAGTCAACACACTCCCGCTTCTGATGACAGTACCCAGTCTGGCTTAGTACTGGATACGGTCCGTAGCACCCCTGCCAGGCACAGGTACCGTGTCCGTGCCCACAGACACTGATCTGTATGACCTGCCAGGTGCAGTCTGTGGCTGTCCACAAACCCCTGTATATGGCAGCCATGAGGTGGAACTGTGTGCGTGCATACACACATGCGAAATGTTAACACCTAGGGTGACCACATACATGCACACACTGCACCAACACTGCCCCACCCTGTACTGCTGCCCCTCACCAACACACATACACACACATGTCAATTGGTGGTATCAGTGGCTGACTCAGGCATACCTAATTCACACCCTGTGCATATGATGACACTGTGCCACCTCCTGCAATCTCCAACATCATTGCGGGAACAGGTAAACACGTTGCTGATGCACAGGGTGACTACATAGAAGTGTATTAGTAGTATCATGTTGGTAACAGTACAGTGTGCTGCTATGACTGTGTGTATATCCCAGCATGCCTGCTGCAGTAACTGTATGAATGTCCTGAATTGTTATCTGCACCCATAGTACATACCAAAGTGTAACAGCTGCACATAATTGCATGCCGGTGGTAAGGTTGTCAACAGATAGCCGCATACATGGGTAGCACAGGGGGGAAGCTAACGCAAGTAGTGATATGCAATGGTGGACATGTACAGTAATGGTGTCAAGTTGCCCACAACGACTATGCAATGTGGATGTTTGCGCATGTAGATATGTGTGCAGTACCAATGTAATCCAAATCACAAATAACTATGACATAATATCAGTTCTACCATGGGCATCTGCGCTGTGTATTCCTGGGTACATGTTGATAGTGCCTACATATTTGCATTGTTACTTACTGTTATTGTTACCCCTTCTTTGTTGTACAATGCACTACTTCCAGCCCTGCTTACTGTAGCTTTGTTTGCATGCATGTTCGCTTGGGGTTCCCTGGAACACTGCTTACACCTGCAATGCAGAGTTACAGTGCTTCTGTAGACTCCTAGTGACATCTGCATAGCGTACGATACGTATGTCAACTTTACACATGACAGAACGTCACTGTCTGTCCTGTACGCATGTACGTTGCCTGTGACACATTGCACATGTCTTACCTGGCATTTACCCACGTGTGCAGTCATATATGCCAGTGCTATGAAACAGTAGCGGTACACCCACACATACACACCTTCAGTATGTTGTTCCCCATTGGCCCTATGTGTTGGTACTCACCATGGCAATCACACTACTAGGGTAGCATGTGCAAAGGTAACCTGTGAATCACCTCTATGGTCCAGTTGTGGTTTATGTGAGTCATGTGGCAATGTCACAGCTGCCACATGTATGCAGTCAGCCATCACCCTTGGCCAGGAACGTACAACACATGTGTGGGATGCCACCACACAGCCAATCTGGGGACTGAGCTCTCTGAACCCAGTAATGCCATACCCTGTCAGGTGGCATGTCATATATACTACATCCTGGACAAACTTCAACCCCAATCCCTGCTGCTACTATTGATAAAACCCTGAAGATGTTTCTGATAGTTTTGACCAATTCTTTACTGAGACATTTCAAGCCCTAGCTAGCCATCTACCTCCTAGCTCCCCTGGTCCTGAAAGTAGCACCCATAGAAACCTACTTGCGTTCAGCTGCCAACCAGTCACCACTTCACTTCTCCGTACCTTGATTGAAAAAGTGAAACCCACTACACTTTCTGCTGATCAACTCCCTGCCGAGTACCTACAAAAATCAGCTGATGCTATTGCTTACCCGTCTCAAAACTAATCAAACGAACCATGGTAGAATCTAAATTTCCCACCATCTGGAAAATATCCTATGTAATCCCACTTCACAAAGGAGGCAGCTCTACTGAATTCTCCAATTATAGGCCAATAGCTATACTCTCTCCACTTGCAAAGATTATGGAAACTTTATTCATAGACAATTCATGCACCACCTAATCCAAAATCGCCTTATGGCAGACACTCAGCATGGCTTCCGTCCTCATCACAGCACTACTTCAGGCCTCCTAGCCTTTACTAACACCATAAACCATACTTGCAACACTAATTATATATCCTCAGCCCTCTTGGATCTTTCCAAGGCATACGATATGGTTGATCACCAACTTGTAATCCACACCCTGCAAACATTCTGTCTAGATACTGGAGCCTTCCAATGGTTTCAATCCTACCTGCATGGTCGACAGCAGGCTGGCCTCTGGCAGAACAAACTCTCTAACCTTCTACCTAACACCCTCAGAGTACCACAAGGCTCTATACTAGGGCCCTTGCTGTTCTCCATCTTCATTAACGACCTTTATACTGTCATCCCAAAAGTCAGCTGTATCCAATATGCTGAAGACTCTACTCTGATCTGCTCAGCCACATCTCCAGTAGAGTTATGGTCAGCTACCCAGACCACCTTTAATACAATAGAAAACTGGCTTTCTGAACATCATCTGATCCTAAATCCCAAATAAACTAAACTGCTGTTATTTCACCAACACGTAGGTCTACCGCTTTCACCTTTACCATAACATCAACTGATGGCACAATAATCTCCCTGACCCATCTACTAAACTATTAGGTGTCATCATAGACAATAATCTCAAATGTGACCTACATGTTAACCAAATTATCAAAGCCATCAATAAAACCTAGGGTCACTTTACAGAATAAAAGCCTTCCTAACCCCTCCAGCTAAAAGTGCCATAGCTCGCTCACACCTTCTTTCAACCCTTCTGTATGCATCCCCTCTACTCTCGAATATGAACAAGACTGTCCTTAACAAACACTCAATTTGCTACAACCACATTGCCAGGTTTGCCACTGGGCTGCCTTTTAGGACACATCATTGCATCAATCTAAATCAGCTTGGTTGGCTTGAACTACCCAGCCTAATACAGTATAACCAACTGATTATGGCCTATAAAATCCTCTATAATCCGGACAATACTCCTGCACTTCAAATATTATCATCCCCTATAACAATCCTAGACCGCTTGATCCTCTAACAAACTACTAATTCAGACTAGCAAATTTAATAACACAGCCGGTGATTCTCTCTTTGCAAACTCTGTAAGTAGATCCTGGAACTCACTTCCAGCTGATATTACCTTACTTTCCACCTTAGGTCAATTTAACACTAGACTCAAACAACATTTGTCACTTAACTGGCTATGTCAATGTATCAAGCCTGGCTAACTCGAATGTGTAAAATCTGTTAACCAGTTTACTGTGTAATTTAATTTAATCCTGACTTGTGCTCAGGACTAACATTAACCTGTGGAACATGTTTAACTTGCTTACTTATGTAATCTCTGTAAATAATCTGTTTGTAATATGTAATGCTGGTATTATGTAATGCTGTATCTGCTTACCCTTGTAGCTTTTCTCCCGGGCCTCCCCTGGAAATGGACATGCATCCAGTCGGACTATCCCGGTCAACAAATGTAGGATAAATAAATAAATAAATAAAATATATTACAGTGACTACAATACAAGTCAGACATTGACACGCACTGACAGCATGCTGAACACACTGGGGCATACGTGGGGACTCAGAATAGCATCCTGCCTGAGCATCACACACCTCCGCAGCTGGCACACAGGCATATGTTCCGTCGGAACAGAGCACATGCCACACATGGCACACACATCCCCTGTGCCACACACTCACAGCCTGTAGGGCTACACAACACACCTGCTACAGACGTGTCAGGTACCTGTCTTGGGTGCTGCACTGGGGTCCCGCTCAACAGGCTGTATCTGGTGAAGGTCACAGTGATATGCCTCAGGGGCACTATGGTCCACCACAGAACACATGCATACAGGTCAGTCAGAGGCATGGACACATATGACTCACTCATTGACCATGCCAGTATGGCTGACCTGAGACATACCTCCCTGGACTACATGATAGGGAACATAGAATGGATCTCTCAGCATGTGGCACAGGCCAGTATGAGCCTGATCTTGGTTGCCAACATACCCTCACCAGGTATGCTACCACTATATGTGGGAAGGGTGTTGTATGTCTACATTATGCTCAGTCTCCAATGTCATTCATAGGGTATCCGCTGGCTGTCAACGTGTGCTTACATGCTAGGAAGCCACAATGATGTGCAAGGGTCATCTTGCACGTGACACCCATGGCCCGATGTATAATGGCAAAGCTCCTTGGTACACACATACTGCCTTATGCTGCAGGACACGGTTTACATAGCCACCTCCATGGGTATCACACAGGTTAGGACACTAACAGTGCTGCTACACAACAACAGCAGTGTACACCGGAAGATGCATGCACCGGACACTGTCCTCAGCACGGTGAACTGCAATGTCTGTGCAGTACCAGATTCCTGATTCATGGCTCACAGGTGTTACCCATCACTGACAGGTTATGCCCCATACCATGCCTGTCGTCCCCTACACATGTAACACACATGGACAGGGGTGGTATCCCAAGGTACCACAGATACACACACCTCCAGGTTGTTGGCACAGCACAAAGCATCAGGGCCTAATCATGTGCAGCTAACAGTGTGTCGGACTGCCATCTGGTTCATAGCCTGGCACACACAACCCTCCCATACACAGGAAGACCACCTATCCTCCATAACAACACTGGCAATATGACAGTCTCAAGAACTGTGTTTATATGGCTGGACTGCATCCAGCCAAACATTGTGCGTGAGCATTACTGTAGCTACAACACACTAGTTGAAGGGTTCACAGCATGTGGTCACTGAATTGCAGTGGAATGACATGTTACCACTACCACAACAGGTGGGAACATGCAGCACCTGTACATCGACTACATGTACACTATATGGCCCAGACCAGATGTGTATCCCCTGCTGTAGGTATTTTACCATATACACCCACACTGTATAGACACATACCACGTGCGGACCCTGCACAGTAAGACACAGTCATATTGGTATACATTGCAAATACCATTTATCCACTCGAGGCATGTGTCAGACATGGTAACTACTGCAGGTCACAGGTATTTATGTGTATGTGTCACACACATACATCATGTGTGCAATGCCATTGCTGGTTTAGGCAATGGCATGCATTGTTATGTACAAAGACCCACACAAGGTCATACTGTGTGACACAACCACACGTGGCAGTTGTGGGTTACCAAAACATACCTATCTGTACTCTGACAATGGTAATAGACACAGTAGCAGAGCGCACTATTGGCATTACTAGCCAACTAGCCCTGTTTGGCTGTGCTGATAGTGTGGTGACATCCCCTGTGTTTACTGGGGGAATATGCAGCATCTGGTGTATTGTAGTATTTGCCAAAAGGATCTGTTCTCTCACACTTGCATTTACACACACCCTACTACCCCCACACACACTTGCCATTTGCAGGATTCATTCCCCTACCTAACTAAGTCACGACACATGAGAGAGACGCATTAGCAAAGCGCACTATTCGGATTACTAGATAGTTCCTCTTCTCTGGCTGTACTTATAGGGTGCTGACAACATCAGTATTTTGAAAGGGTAATGTGCATCAGGTAGTGTGATCTCCTGATTGCCAAAACTAACATGTTTTTCATACGGAAATGCACACACACAAACTCCCCACATCCAAACACACACACACTTGCAGGTTTCAAACCCTACCTAAATATGTTATGGCACTTGAGAGTGACGCTGTAGCAGGTTGCGCTATTCTGAGTACTGGCAGATGTCTCTTCTCAAGCTGTATGTATAGGGTGCTGTCATCATCACTGTTTGGAAAGGGTAATGTGCATCATGTAGTGTGATCCCCTGATTTCAAAAAAGCACATGTTTTTCATACAGAATTGCACACACACAGAGTCCCCACATCCAAACACACACACATGCCATTTACAGGTTTCAAACTCCTACCTAACTATATTATGACACTCGAGAGACGCATTAGCAGAGTGCGCTATTCGCATTACTGGGAGGCTTTCCTTCTCCTGCTGTACTTATAGGGTGCTGACATCATCAGTGTTTAGAAAGGGGAATGTGCATCCTGTAGTGTGTTCTCCCAGTTGCCAAAAGGCACATTTCCCTCACACAAAATTGCACACACACTAACCCCCTCATCCAAACACACACACTTGCAGGATTCAAACCACTACCTAACTATGTTATGACACTCGAGACGGACGCATTAGCAGAGCACGCTATTCGCATTACTGGGAGGCTTCCCTTCTCCTGCTGTACTTATAGGGTGCTGACATCATCTGTGTTTAGAAAGGGAATGTGCATCCTGTAGTGTGTTCTCCCAGTTGCCAAAAGGGACATTTCCCTCACACAAAATTGCACACACACTAACCCCCCTCATCCAAACACACACACTTGCCATTTGCAGGATTCAAACCACTACCTAACTATGTTATGACACTTGAGACGGACACATTAGCAGAGCGCGCTATTCGCATTACTGGGAGGCTTCCCTTCTCCTGCTGTACTTATAGGGTGCTGACATCATCTGTGTTTAGAAAGGGGAATGTGCATCCTGTAGTGTGTTCTCCCAGTTGCCAAAAGGGACATTTCCCTCACACAAAATTGAACACACACTAACCCCCCTCAACCAAATACACACACTTGCCATTTGCAGGATTCAAACCACTACCTAACTATGTTATGACACTTGAGACGGACGCATTAGCAGAGTGCGCTATTCGCATTACTGGGAGGTTTCCCTTCTCCTGCTGTACTTATAGGGTGCTGACATCATCAGTGTTTAGAAAGGGGAATGTGCATCCTGTAGTGTATTCTCCTAGTTGGCAAAAGGGATACTTCTTTCAAACAGTCTTGAACACACACTAACCCCTCCACACACACTGAGCATGTACAGGATTCAAACCCCTACCTAACTATGTTATGACACTCGAGACGGACGCATTAGCAGAGCACGCTATTCGCATTACTGGGAGGTTTCCTTCTCCTGCTGTACTTATAGGGTGCTGACATCATCAGTGTTTAGAAAGGGAATGTGCATCCTGTAGTGTGTTTTCCCAGTTGCCAAAAGGGACATTTCCCTCTCACAGCCTTTCACACACACAAACCCCACTCACCCACACACACACTGAGCATTTGCAGGATTCAAGCCCCTACCTAACTATATTATGACACTTGAGGGAGACGCATTAGCAGAGCGCACTATCCAAATTACTGGGCATCTGTTCTGCACCTGTAGTATTTATAGGGTGCTGACATCTTTATTTCTACAGAGGTATGTACATGTAGTACTACCTGTCAGGTGAGGGATAGCATATATATGCATTTGCAGCCACCTACGTCAGGGTCAGATATGCACATCGCACTGGCAGGTTATGTTCTATACCATGCTTTGGGACCACAGGACCTGTAACACACAACACAACCAGTCCAGAACACCACACCCACATCCAGGACACACACTTAGCTTCCCTGGGAACAGTGCCAGGATATGCAGGTGTTCACATACACCATTCCAGTTGTTAACATCAGGTACAGGCATATTGTGTGTGAGAACTACTCAGGCCTCTACCACTTTACCCTACAGCCACTACAATTTGTGGGTCCATGTGCTATGGCAGAACCACACACCACAGCCACATGGGGAATACATATTGCACCTGTCCATCTGCAACGTGGGTACTCACTGTTCCACACCAGAGGTAGACCACCATTGTTGATATCTGACCATACCCACCTTTCCCTGGACATCCATATCCCATCTCCACCCCAGGCAAGGTTGTCACTGCACACAAACTGTATTTAGCACAAGCAGACTCTACACTTGTGTAGACTGGGGTGGACGACTTCAGAGGACCCATGCTGGGGGCTATACTGGCCACTCAGCATAATCCTTGACAATTGCATTCTATGAGCATGTGTACGGTTTGCATTGGTCATGCTATCCCACATATACCCATGACTGCTCCACAACAAGACACCTGTCAGCTGTACAGCAGCCATATATGCCGTACAACAGACAGAGTGACGTAATACATTGCAGAGGTGTAGGCCACAGAGGGAGGACATCTGTGAACAGTTCCGCATGGCACTTCATTCACACATACTCATTACAACACAGTGTTCACACTGGAATCGTCCAGAGAATGCAGATAGGGCTCCCTCAGTCTGTTATTGATGGACACCTACTGTCAGAGATCCTCAGCAACCCTCTCACAGCACACACCGACAACATGGCTGTGGCTTAGCACATTCAATCCCTGGGACCTCCACGGTGCCCCTGCTTGACAGAGGCACAGCTCACTAGCCTCACATGTTGCCTTCTGTGACCTACTTTACAGTGGCACAGTAGCCTACTGTCCTGGGGATGCAGATGCCAAGCACACTCTGGCTGAGCTGTCATTCCCTAGGGCAACAAGCCTAGTATTGACCTCTACACCCATATGTTCAATTGTCGGATGCACAATATTTGTTGTGCTGTTCTACTGTTTGCAGGTCTTTATTGCCATAGCATTCCCTGTTCCTATGACCAACTTGTGTATCTGTGGAAGATGTTTGCATATGACGGCGATCCACTATATCACTTATGTCTCTGTAGTCATTTACTGTGTGCACTGGGCTGATTGCTGTGTTGTGGTTGGTTCCTGGACTGACACGCATAAATACCAGATATGTGTGGCCAACTGCTAAACGGAGATATGGCCTAAGTGTGTGAGCATGCCCAGTTCAGCCTTTCCATGGCATGTTGTCTGACATATGCCTCATTTATCAAAGTGTGCGAGCATGCCCAGTGTGAGCTTTCCATATGTTGCACTCTGAAGTCCACCACATATTTGGGTGTGTGTGAACTTCAACAATATCTCACATTTATGGTTGTGTGTTGGGTGTCATGTTGTGTACTAACTGGCCAACTGCTTCGTGTCTGCCACAACAGGGATTATACTGTGCCTGCAGGGATTGCATGGGATACTTTGCAGACAGTTCTCAACATACTTTCATAATGACCTAACACTGTAGTACCGTATAGTGTACTGGTTCAGTACTTTCACTGTGGTGGACAGTATCCTGGGCTTTAGTCCTATGACTGCTTGACATCTTCATAGTGAGCACAACAGACTGTGTAGGGGCCAGTTGTGCACATATGACCATGTTGCAATATGTTCAGATATGGACTACCTACACCAGGCTCGTCCAACATTGCTAGTGTATTCCACAACATGGGTGGACATTGGCAAACACTAGCAATGTTCCCTAGGCCATTTCTGATGCTAGTCACAGGGTGTGTTTGTCCTTCGACACACATTGTAACTGGAGTTTGCCATGACATATGTCATGGTTAGTATACTGTGCCTCCGTCTACCTCTGACATAACAGTGATACCCAGGGTTAGCCTACCATCTCCCATCCACTCATCAGGATTCCTCTTGAGGGGTGTCGATATGTGACTCTCTGGCTGACCTGTACCAGGAGTTTACTGAAGAGTGGGGTGCCTTCTGTGTTATGGATCATTCTGTACAGCTTGTCCTATGTATGTCAGTGCTGGGGTTCAGGTCTCTCATGTGCATAGCTCACTGCCATTCAGATTGTACAAGGTGCAACATGTTCATTCATTCCAGGTTGGACATGGCTTCATACATCAGGCACAGCTTTCCTGTAGCTGGGAAGTATGGCGGTGTGTGGGGCTGCAGTTTGTTTACTCAGGCAACACATGGCATCTGTTCATGCTCTTTGCTACTCCTGGTGGGGTACTGTTGTGGACTTTACAGTTGATGGAGGTGTCTGCTGCGGTATATCCCACAGGGGCTATTGTAGTCACTTGTGACGCTGATGGAGGATGACTGCAGAGCCACAGTGAGTTCCCCTTATCTACATCTGCCAACCTTCATGTTTGGGTGGGTATATAGTATATGTTTCTGCGAACACTACAGCCACATGTTTGTCCAGTGCAGGATATCTATCACCTTTTGTACCCAGGTCTCACATTACATGTTAGGTACCTCATGGGTTAACACCTGTGTGGTAATTTGTGGGCACTTACTGTATATCCACGGTGGTTGTCTATACACAGTTCTGCAATTAGCTTGCTGACATGGCTATGGCTACAGTTGTCTGTTTGTAGGTGGCCCTTTTGTGGGTTGCTTGTGTCAGCTGGGGGTCGGATATGGTGGGCTGTTTGTACTCCTCTGCATACATGTTCAGTCACAGTCCTTCCATGTTGGCCTATACCTATGGGACATATATACAGAACGGGGGGGGGGGCCAAGACCAGGCCTTGTGGGATGCCACTCATATCTGCTTTGTAGTCTGACATGGATGCGGCATGTCTGACCATGTCAGTTCTGTCCTTGGTCTGGTTTGCAACCCCTCTACTGACATAGGGGTATATATTTAAGCTGGTGAACATATCCATACTGAACTCGTACGGTATTGTCTAGAAGCATGTGCACGGTCCAGCTACACTGTGTGGACCACATTGCCCTCATCAATGACCTTAATGACTGCTTCAAATGGGTCAGACATGTTTAGGGGCAGGTTCTGCAGTTACGACAGCCACACTGTGTAGGGTCCAGTATCAGTAGGTCCACAATAGCCTTCTGTCTGCGGTACATACTGATCCTTTCCATAGCTGTGCAGAACAAGCTTGTCAGGATCCTGGGGTGGTAGTTTGGAGTATCCATTCAGGCAACACCTTTGTTGTGATGGACCACTGTTGTTGTACACTGCTCTTTGGGTACATATCCTGTGGTAAGGCTGACATTGGGCAGTAGTGTGATTTGGCATTCCATTATTCTTGGAGTCCATGTTGGCCTCAGCACAGGACACCATCACATACCTTTGCTGCTGTGTGTTCTGCTTTGCAGATGATGGCTGTTACCTCAGCATCTGCAATGTCAGGGGACCATCAGTCTGCTGGGATAGGTATTTTGCACTCTGGGGGTGTTTGCACTGCACCTGACAGGTTGTATGTTAGCAATATGTGTGTGTGTTTGGTATGTTGTTTGTAATATCTGTGTGATTCGGAGCATATCTGTGGATGCCCAACATGGTTCCTACCATCAGTTGGGTAACCCTTGTGATTATCCTTAGTGTCCTGTACGTTTTGTATCTTCATAGGTTCATGGGTTCATACTAGGCTATACACCCTAGGCCATTAGTAAGCCTAGCCAGAGTGTGTGTGTCTTTCGCCACCCCTTGCTATGTTCAATTATGGCCATTTATGAAGTTCTTCACTGTGCCTCTGTCTGGTCGTGACACAGTGAGGACCCCAGTATACATGTACGGTCATCCATCCACTTGGCAATATTCCTGTTGAGGGGTGTCAGTGAGGGGCTCTGCCTACCATGGATTGGGATCCTGTTTCTGGGTGTGGGGAGCCTCTGGGTTATGTATCTGTCCCTCCAGCACATCTTATTTCATTATGTGTTGAGGCTGACATCTGTGACTCTCACAGCTCCAATGGCTTTGATTTCCTGTGGTGGAGCATGTCCATTACTCCTGTGTTGGACATGGCCTTGTACAACAGACATACAATGCCTCTGTGTAGGCAGTCTGTGACTGCAGTCAGCTGGGGTGTCTACAGCCAGGCAGCATATGACATATATTTCACACCCTTTATCCTGTTGGTGGGGTAACTATGAGGTCTTCCGAACCGCTGCAGGTGTCACGTACGGTACATCCCATATGAGTCATTGTACTAGATTATGGGTCTGATAAGGGAACAGTACAGTGGCACAGTGACCTCTGTTGATGTTGATGTGAATCCTTTCATGATACGGTGTCCAATATCGACAATCTTCATAGCCACATTGGCATTGTGGGTGTCACATGACAGATTAATGTCGACCTGTGTCCCTAGGTCCCTGATTACTCCTTGCATACATAATGGTTTGACACCTATGTGGTAATTTGTGTGTACCTTGTCTGGTATTTGGTGGGACATTCATACTGTCCAGTGTCTTCAGGATGTCTGGGTGGAGTTCTTGTGTGTGAGAGTGTGGTCTGTCGCATGCTACAGACTGTACAGCAGTTTTGACTACAGTTATGTGCACATGGGTGGTCTCCGCTGCTTTGTGCATTGTCAGTTACCTGGCAATATGGGTGTCTGTGCTGCATATGGATACTCCCTCCTTTGATGTTTTGGTGCAGGTGTTGGGGCCATAACACATGATATGTGGTATAACCTAGTAGTGCTGGTGTGCTATCACTAGGCTTGCAGCAGGCTTCTGTCACTGCACAGACATCAATGTTCTCCATAATGGGAAGTGCCTCAGGGGCATGCATATTGCAGTTTACACATCTGGCATTGGTCAGCATTACCCTTATGTTTCCTACCACTTATGTTTTCTAGGGTGGTGGGTAGTCTTTTGGCCTTGCCTACATACGGCTCTATGGAGGCGGCAAAGGCCTTATCCAGTATCCAGACGCACGGGTAACAGGTGCAAGCCATCCCTGGAACAGCAGCATGGCTTGTCATGCTTGACATCTCAAGCAGACAGACATTAGACCCTCTTGGACTGACAGCTGTAACTGTGCCAGCTGTTAAACATGAGCATTCTGTGTTTGTACTGTGGCATCATTCTTGGTGAGGGTTGGATGCTGCACACAGCCAGTGTCATACCGCCTGGGGTACATACTCAGAGGGACCATCCATGTCTCTTTTCATGTTGACCAGGGAGGTACATCTCAGGTAATTCACACCAGCATGGACATTGAGTGCATCATATTTCTGCTTGCTTTGGGGTGACCTGCGTACTTGTGTTATGTGGCATTTTGTGGCAGCCTACAGGCAGCTTACTCTACCCTTTCCCTTGTTCAGTCTGGTGAGTGGGACAGCAGTGTGTCTGCCTATACAGACACCTATTACGACTGTATCAGGCATGTTGTTTCTCCTTCTGGCCTGTGACTGTTTGGCACACCAGCTTTGCGTACTATTCATTGCATGTGCTATGTTTGAAGGTTGTGGTTGCTTGTGATCTGCTTTGGAGGCTTCTGTTGGTGTGGTGTGTTTGTAATTAAGGCCTCCGGGAATATTTGTCTGTGTTTATGTGTTTGGTTTACAGTTGTGGTAGGTCTATGTGGGACTGGGTTTGTGGTGTATGTGGTTACCTTCTCCTCCTGACTAGTTTTGACAGTACTGAGTTGGTGGAGCTCAACCTCTGGTTTGGATACATGGATGCATCTATCACATATATTTGTATTTATTGGGGGTGTTGTGGTTGTCTGTGTACTTGGGACTGGTGTCACATTGCCTCTGGATTCACAGATTCTACTTGTTGTGGCTGGACTTAGTGGATTGTATGTGTGGACATATGTTATTGCCATACTACTGGTCAGTGATTACTTCCCTTTTTATGTTTGCTCTATCATGTGGTAGCTTCCTCATTCTCTTGCATGGTTTGGTAATGGCTGGAGTCCAGCATGCCAGATGCCTGCGTGTATGGCATTGTGTGTTGTTGTTATTTGTGATTGCATACTCCAAGCATTCCTGGCTGTGTTCATGGAATGCCTGTATAACATGTTCTGTGGTGTGTCCCATATTCTGCACTTGCACAGGGCCTTTTGTGGATTCAACATCGGTTTTGAGGGCTGCAACCTATGCTTTACACATGTTTTTCACTGTGGTATTCTGGCCAGGGACTGGGGTCAGGATGTGTATATCCAGTGTGATTACTCTATGGTCTGGTCTTACCAGTGAGGGGTACACTTCTCATCTTGCCATCCAGTACACATGTTGCTGATTATCACATCCAGTATGCTTACCCCTCTTGTGGGAGTGGTACATTGTTCCTGGGCATTTTGGTTTATGGATTCTGGGAAATTTTCTCCTACTGTGTTGGTGCTAGTATAATGCTCCCGGTGTATGTCTGGGTATTTTCAGTCAAGCAATATAATGTGGTTTGGGGGGCTTGATATATTCATGTATTCCGACATAGGCCAGGTGCAGTTCCTGGTATTAGGACAGTAGTCTGCAGCAGGCTATATACTGGGAGGCGGTTTTAGCCATTGGTATTTGACCATGGCTAATCCATGCTGCTTCTTGTTGTGGTACCAACATGGGGGTGTGGTTATCCTTGCCATTTCTTGCTAGTCACCCTCCTTTTGTAGCTTGTTCCATGTTTTGCGGCTGTACAGCACAGTATGAGGTGTGACCTGGTAGTGTTAGGGTGCTGATGTGAGCCTTGACCCAGTTCTCTATTACAGGACTGGTATCTACATTCTCCATACTGTGTGCGTTTACACTGCACACATCTTGCTGTTTAGACATCTGTCATTGGGTAGCATTACATCTAGGTTCCTATCCCTTGTAGAACCTATGAAGGTGGGTTTGTGTTTTGAGACTTACCTATTCAGGGCATGCTGTGGGTACTGACAGCCTTTGCCAGTATCCATGGGGCATGGCATGATAGGTGCACGCCACCCCTAGCAGGTGGTGCATCATGTCATGCTCCGCATGTCTTCCCAGCCTGAAACACATTGGCTCCCCTTTGACTAACTGCATTACTTCAGCCAGTTATTGCACTTGATCATCCCATCGTCATTTTGTGGCTTCATGCTTGGTGAGGGTGGATGTTAGTCAGGGTGCTCATGTGTGCATATAGTACATGGTGTTACATTACTTAACACATGGCATTCATGCCTCAGGTGGTGCTGCAGGGCTGCCTCTGTCGGATGCGCATATTACACTTCCCTGTACATGTTTGTGAGCAGGTCATGTCATTTTAGGCATCCATGTTATTATTTGAGTGAGTCAGAGGGGTATCATTCCCAGGGTTCCTACTGAGCCAGTGTATGTGCTATGCGTTGCCTCTTTGCCAAGGCCAGGGCATACTGGGCACGCCTCCTTCTGCCTACTGGGGCAGGCTCAGGTTGTTCCTCCTCCGAGTCACGCTCTGCCTGTGATGGCCTTGGCAATGGTGGGGGCTGTTTGGCCCGGCCCTATGCTGGTCCTGCTGCAGCTGTTTTCGCAAGATCATATTATGTAGCATAGCACATACCATGACAATTTGGGTACATGTAGTTGGTGTGTACTGCAAGGCTCCACCAGATGTGTCCAGACACCGGAACCGTGACTTGAGCAGCCCAAACACACGCTCTATTACATTACGTGTTTGTGCGTGTGCCTCATTATGGCGTTCCTGTTCAGGTGTGTGTGCGTTTCTGATGGGTGTCATCAGCCACGGCTCCAGTGCATAACCTGCATCCCCACTAGGTGTCCGTGTGGGATGTCCCCATTGGCAAATGTCTGGTACAGCTGCGTCAAATGCCAGATGTGGGAATCGTGGTAACTCCCAGGGCAGCCAGCACACACATTCATTATTATGCCCTGGGCATCACACACGACCTGGCAGTTGATGGAGGGAAGCCCTTGCGGTTAATGTAGGCCCTACCCGCTCACCGGCTGGTGCTTTGATGCGTATGTGCGTGCAGTCTATTGCACCCACTACCTCAGGGTATTCCGCTATTTGCTGGAAGAGACGATATTGCTGGCCAATACCTCACGGGCATTGGGGAAATATACATGATCACCGACATGTGCTGACATGGCATCCAGGAACTGGTGCAGTACCCTGGAGGCTGATGCCTGTGATATCCCCATCATATCGCCAGTTGGTCTCTGGAAGGTACCTGTTGCTAGTATTCTTAGGCCAACACATACCTTGGTTTCCACTGGGATGGGTTCCCCTCTGTTGGTTCTGTGTGTGAGGCGTGGCCTGCACAGCTCAACAATTTGCTGCAGGAGCTCTCTGTCCACTCTATAGCGCTCTACTATCTCCAGCTCATGTAACCCGTGGTAGGTGACCCTGGGCCTGTACACTCTTCTCCGTCTCCTCACTGTGGGTTGTCTGGCACCATCTGCATTGTCACCACCCTCAGCAAGTCGCCTATGTCTCATTATGACAGCTATGGCAGCCCCTAACATTTCTGCTCTGAGTTAAGCTTTTTCAGTTTTCACTTCTATTAGCTTACTCCTGTCTTGCAGTGTCTCTTAAGAGAAACATCCTGCACTACTGTTTGCAGAGTTTTAAGTGCTGGGCTGGGCTACTATTCTGCCTGTGTAATTGCCTGCTTCTAATTGTTTTCACCTGCTAGCTTCAGCAGTTATCCCTGCTAGCTTCCTATTAATTCTGTTGCTTCCTTTTTCCTCTCTGTTTCCTCAGGGGGGAGCAACGTGCATACCATCAGAAACACGCTCACAGTGGCTTACACGCGCGCACACGTGCTTACACGGTTCAGAATCTACTTATTCGGGTTAAAACGCGCGCACACCCGCGCAAACACTGTTACACGTCTGCCAACAGCCTCCAACATACTCAGCCTGCCCTACACGCGCACACCCACGCAAACAGTGTTAAACATCTCCCAACACGCTCCCACATGCTCAGTCTGCCTTACACGTGCGCACACTGCCCTACTCGCGCTTCATGGCATGCACACATGCGCATGCACGCCCAGCAAGAAACTTTGGTGTAAGTAACAGTGTACACCTTCCATTTCTTGACTTTCCATGACTTATCTAGTGGCACACCTCTTTCCATGATCTGTGTCTGTCATCTGTCATGTTACACTGGCCTCCAATGAACTGCATTTCTTTCTACCATTCCCCCCTGTGATGTCACCTATCTCCTACTCTATTCCTCCCCCTTATGTATCTCTTACACTACTCAGACTGTGCTCATTTGCTATGTGACTGTGAGATTCAGTATCCTAACCCTCATTTACATGAGATTGCCTACTAATGCTTAGTTACATGTCTTAGACTCAGCTTCCCCCCTTAGCAACCACTACACGGTGGCCATGTTGTTTTTGGTCTGCTGGTCCCTGCATTGTCATTCCATGTATTGCATGAAACCCACATTTGTGGGTTTATAACCTTCTTTTTATGATTTTATACAGCGCAGCCCGTTTGCGCGGGGCTGCGCTGGGTTTAAACATCGGCGATCGCCAAAAAAAAATTATATTTTTAATATTTTGGCATCGGGTTATATTGCCAATGGCCACATATTTGGCCATTGGCATGCTGCCTGAGTCATATGCACTCTTTTTTGGAGCTGACATGGCTCCATTGTGGAATTTGCAGAAACGTACTCAGTTGTCAACTGAGTACATTTCTGCAGCTAAAACATCTCTTACACGGACTGGTTTCTGCTTCGTAGATCGCTAATATACCTCATTTGCATACCTTTCGGCTGCAAGTGAGGTATTTAGCATGTCCACACCCAGTCCGTGTAAGAGACGTTTTAGCTGGTCTCTTACACGGAGTTTAGGGCTGTTCCTGGATCGCGGGGCTTGCATGGAGTGTTGCACGTCTCTTACACTCCATGCAAGCCTTCGTGAATCCTGCCCACAGTTTAATTTAAATTGATTGACAGCTTTTTGAATTGCATAGCAATTGACAAATATGTATATACAATTAAAAATTAATTTGTAAATTTTGTTTAAAAACAAGATGAAGAGATATATAAGTTTTGACGTCAAATCCATGGCTTTTTTTCAGCCAGTCTGTGCACATTAATTCAGCAAAATATAGACAGTGGAGTTAAGCTAGGTATTATAACATTAAGTAAGATATACCTGGGGAAACAAGAAGCATAAATGAAACTCAGCCCTTGAGATAGGCAAGTGATTACCCATCAGGATTAAATTTTATTCAATGGTTTATATGGTTATGCAATCTCATAATTCATGTTTTTCTTTCTCTCTTTCTCTTTCTGTCTCTCTCCTACTATACTACTGCTCATATGGACATGGTACTGACAGTTTTTATTTTTAGAGTCATGCATCCTAGGTGGCTACAAGGTGTAGAGATTGTATTTTGAAGGTGTATGCATATGAATGAGAGTGCAGTTGTGTATGTAGAAGTGGAGGTGCATATGTGTTTGGGGATATCTGTAAACTCATTTTAAAGTCTTTAATTGTGGTAAACATGATTTTCATTTAGAAGAAATATATTTAATTTAAAAATCAGTTACATGGGCTTAATACATCTATATATTTATTGTATTTAGAATAAACAGCATGAAGACACAATACATCGATGAAGGGTGACAGTTTTTAAAAGTTTCAGTATAATTCAAATAAAAGTCAAGTACATATATCAGTGTTAGTTTAATGTGGAACTATGTGTGTATGTAAATAAATATAAATTTGAGGAGGAAAGAGTGGCATAAACTGACGCACATTGAGTGTATATACTCCACAGAATCCATGTGGTTAAGATACGAAAAAAATATCCAATGGCTAGGGAGCTGGTAGAAGTCCCAATTAGCTTATTTCATTCAGTTTTGAAACATAAGACTGGAAGGGTAACAGCACGGGAAGAAAGAAAATGACAGGGAGGAGGAAAATACCCCGAAAGGAAGTGACTAGAAATGAGGATAAACATCTGTCATGTTGGGCTTCCTTGAGGGTGCATATAGGGCTGCCTGTTATTGGGGCAGCCACTGACTGCCGCATTAATACAAACACACCTGAGCTGTGGAATGTCACATCTCTAGCAGGCTAACACACCTTTAAATTCAAGAGCATTATTTGAAAAATCAAATTAAAGGGTATGCGCCAAAAAAATTAAATATTTTTTAAGCATTAAAAGGACAATGTTATCATGAAAAGCTCTTCTTTGTATTGTTACTAATCAGTGCATTAGCAGTCTTTACATCAGTACTGCATTATGTTGTAGGAAGATAGGAATACTACCCGACAAGACCTCATGGGGACCATAAGATGCCAAGCCATATACACCATAAAGTATATAAACTTAAAAGCTTTTGCCACCATTGTCAAGGATATAATACTACTTACTCCCCAAATCAAGCAGGACATTACATAATAAGCTTGATGTAATTGTATTTCCTTCCAAATTCAGTCAGGACTAGCCCTAAAAGTAGCCAAAGTAGTGTTTTTGTGACCCTTCAGAGGCAACTTATTCCATGGGCTGGCAACCTATCCATCAGTGAGTCTTGTTTATGTTCTATTAGGTCTCTAGTGCAAATGTTTGTAGAGCAATTAGTTTTGTAAAGAAACAGAAGGTCAAATAGGATTTTGTCTTTCATGGTTTGAAAAGCTAGATGCAGGTCACATCAGGGCAGCTGACAGGCTACTGAGTATAAGGAAACTTATGTTAACCTTTTGGGATTGTTGAAGAATTTAAGACCTTGGTTAGAAATCTTTGTGGCCATTTCAGTTGATTGACATTCTTTGATTTGTACATATCAATGGTGGCATTGTTGATGGGTCTGCAAAGGGAAGAATGCCAGGGTAGGATGACTTCTTTGGCTCTTGAAGATGCCCCCTTGGTAATTATCTAGACCAGGTAGAAGGATTTCCTGAGTATAGCGGAAAGATGATGATAGAATGAGAGGGAGTTACTTTGCACACAAACCCATAATTATTGTCTCTAAGTTTGACCAACAACTTTTCATAAAGTTGGTAATTGTGCAATCTATATATCTAGTGTCAGAGTAATTTTGTTCAGGTAGGCTTGAACTTTCATGTAGCTAGAAGTTCCTTTCTAAATGCTTGTTTATTAAGTTATTTATAGAAATATAAAATGTGGTATTTATTTGTTTAATGACTAATATAAGTAACAGTGAATATCTCTTGAGATGTACAGTTTACAGTGCAAATCTCAATGACAGTTTTCTTCAATGTCATCTACAATTTCACTTAATGCCTTGTAATAGTAAGTCACTTGGTTTTCCACATATTAATACACATATGAAACGCTTGCATATCTTCATGATTACTAGCAAACAGCTACTAATATATCCATCACAGTGTAACATACATGGACAGTGCTGATGCATTTTCTGTACTCCACTATAACATTTACATCATGCCCCTCAATAGCTTGTAGGTTTCTCATTTATGAAAGTGTGACTGTAATTACCAAACTAAGAAAAGGGCTTGATGAACTGCAGGACATTCTAGGTTAGGAATTTTTGTATCATGTTCCTTACACCTTGCTGTATCTTAAGCTACACATAATTAATTAAATCATTTAGGTAAGGAAACCAGACTACAAACATGACAGGACACCATAAGGGGCTATGAGTGCCAAATGGATACATATGAAAAATCACTATAAAGACATGGATAGCTTAACTTGTCCATGTTAAGAAAACAATATCAGAGGACTGAAGAAGGGTCATTGTGGAGCCTTTTCCCAATGAGGGTAAGTAAGCAATGATATAGGGAGTTACATATTGGTCAGCCTCATGTCCATAGTAGGAAATGTAATGGAGGATTTAAGGGGACTGGCAGAAATCCTAACAGAAAATGCGTTGATAGATTATAATTCATATGATTTTATAGCCAAAAAAATGACAGGCATACGTACTGTGTTCTGTGGCTAAGTACCAAAGAATGTAGCTGGGGGGACAGGCAGATGTGATCGTTTTGGATTTTAGCAAATGTCTGGTGCATATCTACACAGAGGGTTATTGATTAAACTGAGAATGATGGGGTGTTACTGGTGATAATTATAAGAACAGAGAGAGAGCCATTTGGAAAAGAAGAGGATGAGGTGATGGGTGGGTGGGGTAAATTATCAGATGAGAGGTTGAGATATAGTGGAGTATCACATGAGTTGTCATAGGCATGCCATTTATGAAATGTTTTTGCCTTAGGCATCTCAGTGGAGAATGAGTATAGGTTTAATTTATTCACAACTGAAATCTAGATTAAACCAGTAGTAACTGATGTGTGTGGAGACATTTTTTGTCTCTAGAACTTTGTCCAGGGGGTCCCCTACTACTGTCCAGTTAGACCATTCATCATGGTAGCAAGGTATTCCCGGGCAAGGTGACAGCCCTACATTCGATTTGCTCCTGTGCTGAAATTTTTATCAGCCCTCAGTTCTCCAGCAAATGTCAGGTGGTAGGTAGCAGGTCTGCTTGCTGGCCTTCAAGGAGGGTGGCTGGCCTTTCATCTGTCCTTCAGAAGGTTGTCTCAGCCTGAAGTTACCACCTTCCGATGGGAACCCTGCCTGTGCACACCAATTGGCTGCATAGTGTGACTGCACTATAGCAATACTGTCTGTCACATCTCCGACTTCCACCAGGTAAAAACCTAGTGCTCCTGCTAGGTGTCACCCATTTGGTGAGTTAGAGCAGCCTTTCTCCCCCAAGATGGGTGGCCTGGAAATGGCTGCTCATTCCCATCTTCCCTGGCCAGCTCCTGCGAGCACACCCATTCCACTAATTGAACCTGTGTTTCTTGTGACATAGTCAGGACTTTCTCCCTACATGTCAGAGTTGACATGTATGGTGACATTTTGAGGACATGTGTCAAGAGGCTGTGGTTATGCACAGCACAGTGGCAATTGAAATTTACTGCTAATGTGTAAGGCAATGAGCTCTGGGAGTAAGACTTCTGGGATACACATGCTAAAGGTATAAGACCTGTGGCATAGGACAGTCAGGGGACCTGGGCATTACAATCATGTCCAGTATGAATAATTAAGGATGAAGTGGGAGAGCTAGAGCAAAGACAATTAGAAAGTTGGGATGCTTAACAAGCAGAATTAATTCAAAGGTGATGAAGAAATGTTTCTGCCTCTCTACAGTGCATTGTTGTGATCACATCTGAAGTACTGCATTCACTTTCAGAGAGTGCTTAATGAATGGGCAGTTGGGGTGGTAGAGAGTTCAAAGGAAAACAACAAAGATCACTGAGGGAAGGATAGTCTGTATTAGGAAAAAAATGCTGAAGAAGTATGGGATATATACAGTAGAGGAAGGGCGAAGAGGTTGTGATACTAGAAGAATCTTGGGTAACCACTGTGAAGTGATGAAACATGGAAAGAAAGATGGGGAAGATGATGTCATAATTAACTGGTGTCTTACCCAAGTAAACAGACTTAGGCAAAGAAAAAAACATAAATAATTAGTTGGTGGATTGGACCCAGGTTAAGCATGCATGTGAGGACATATGTTTTTCAGGAAGAGGGTTGGACAGACAGAACAATCTAAAAAAGTAGACAGAAAACACTGCAACATCTGATAGACTTCTGACAGCATGGGGCAGGTTTTGTTTATTTATTTTTATTTTGCTTTTGTTTACTGGGCATGTCCGAATGGATTTAGTCAAAAAACCCTTTTTAGTGGAGGCCCAGGATGAAAAGCTCTAACATATTTTATGTTTTAAACAGACATTCAGTGATATACATGAACAGACATTAAGTAATATATATTAACAATTCCGCATATATTTGCTAATTAAATTACATTCATATGAAATGTTGTACAATGATCATTTGAAGAGGTGTATTAGTGAGTTTGTCAAACAGATAATAGATCATGCAACAAGTGATTAGAAATTCAAAGAACTGGAGGTGAGAGTAGGAACTAGGTAGGGCAGAAAATGTTAATACTGTACTTAAGAGGTGGGGTAAAACAGGTTCAGAGACAATTATGTATATATGGCTATCATAAGGTTTATATAAGAAGTATAGAGGTGGGAGTGAGCAATGACACAAAACTATGCTGTGGCTGAGAGATGCTAATAAAACTACTCAGTTACTGGTGAAGACTGGTTATGGGGCATAGGATTCTGTCTACAACAAGTGGAAAGGCCACAGAAATACCTCACAAAGAGGATTACCGGCCTCAAACAGATGCCCTACGCAGACCGTCTCAAAAAACTGCCACTTTACTCCATCGCATATCGCCTACTCAGAGGCGATCTCTGCCTAACACACAAAGGTATGTCAAATCCAGAGCTTTTAGACATGCTCCACTTAAAGAAATCCCAATCCCTACGAGCTACATGCTCTAGGGACCTAAACCTTGTCAGCACAATAAACAGAACATGCTGGAGGGATAGACTCCTGTCCCAGAGACTTCACATACTCTGGAACAGACTACCTATCTATATCAAACAAAGCTCCTCATTAGCACTCTTCAAGAAAAATTTTGATGATTGGATGGGAGATAGGAAATTCACCCTGGGGATCACTTCTGTGGCTCTGCTCAACAGTGGCACAGGAAAATAATTTTCTTGGGTGGCGGAAGCCAGGGTACCTTTTGGCTAGGTTTATATAGGCCCTAGGGCCAATAGCCTAGTACCTGCCTATGAACCTATGAACCTATAAGAGAAATAGTTTGAGATGAGTGAGGAAAGAAGAATAAGGGAGACACAGCAACCAAGGAGGCAGCTGCACAATCAGGGAGATGGTGCAGACTTATGTGCTTTACATCAATTTATTCCTTTATCAGAAATTATGAGAATACAATGTACTAAATGAATCTGAGACCAGAATGAACAGAATACTGTGGCAATGAATGCCTAAGAAGAACCGAACCACCAAAGTGTATTCTGTTGCACTTAAGATTCCATTGACTCCAGCAAATGTTTTTGCTTCAAAGGATAGTGTGCATTATTGGTGATATATACACAAAAGAATGCATATGCATAGCATGAAATAAATCCAAATGCACCCTTAAAATGAAATCAGAAAACCCCCTTCATTTGAAAAAAAGAATTAACACCTTTATATCTTACAAAGATTAACATATTACTTCTAAAGAAGGAGACATTGAAAGAATACTGTTGGAAAGCACTAGACCTTAACTGAATACAGCTTGTCCATTGAATCATTTCATGTTTTATTCTTTTTATTTTATTTTACTTTTTATTTTATCTTTTGTTAACCATATTAGTCACACTAGGCTAGTGGCCTTTTTTAGGGGAGACCCAAGGTGGTATTTATATTACTAGGGGAAATTTGATCAAAACATAAGGGGACTTGCGCTACTCTTTTCAAGCACTAGATGGAATCAGAGGGTTGTCACCATTACTGCTTGGAAGAACTCCAAGATGGAAGCTAGCAGAAGTAACAGCACAGAGGAGAGCAGTGTAAATCATTTGGAAATTTGGAGAAGGATGCTGAACAAAAGAAAATCATGATGGATAAGGTAGCAAATACTGTTGTGGAAAGATCAGAAGCGGAGTCTGTTGTAGTGGATAATACAAAAAAGCAGCATTTAGCTGCTTCTCAGACTGAGTGTACTCAGGGGAGTATTCTAATAACAGAGCTGGAGGATGCTGGCATGCAGAATGATAAATTGATGGAGCTGCTTGACAAGGAGGAACCAGGCAATGAGTCTGCTATATCTTTTGGGTGAGGTGGCACATTGTGTTTACAGAAGATGAGGAACAGAAAGAACACGTTTTGGTAAAGTTACTGGCAGAGAAGAATAATTTTGAGCTTTTCCAGAAGTGGTCAGTGGTAAAAAGGGATAAGAAAATGGTACCGTAATGCTTTTCATGATTAAAAAATGAACACTGTGAAACAGAACTAGAAATGGCACTGCTATAGAGCCTTACTTTGGACCAATTTAGTCATGCCATTAGGATTTTCTGAAAGAGATAGAAGGTCTTTTATTCATTTAGGTAAAGAGGCCTTCTGTGACATTACATTTGAAACTGAATTTTTGCTGAATAAATTCCTAAATGAATGTGAAAAGACGAAAGACATTTATCCATAGAACAATTACATTTTTGTGGGTCAAAGACAGACATTTAAAAAATGATGCATTTGTGCAGTTCAGAACTGATGTCATAGAACAGGAAGAATTAGAGAAATGTTAATTTAACTATTGTGACAAAACTGAAAATATTAAGAAAACAATAGATGAGAAGACATATGGAATGGCGGCTGGCGAAATGGATGTACTAAATATGAGGCAGGCTGTTATGCGACATTTACCTAGTGTGATACTTGTGGAATGCTTTAGGGGTATTAAGGCCGACCAAAACTGTTATTTTTTTGTGGGAACATGGAATATTTAATTCAACACTATAAAAAGATCAAGTTCAACTAGTGTGGAGAGATGGGTCATGAAATAAATAAATATAAAAAGGAATGCATGGTGTTTAGGAAGAAAGGCCACTTTTGGTTTGACTGTGCACAAAAAGATTTAACAACAGTACAAGATGAAAATATAGGAGTTATCAAAAAGTGAATGATATAATTATATAACAGATAAGAGTGGATAAGAGGAAGGATGTGATTGAAGAAGATGAGGCTAATTTTGTTCAAGAACCTGATATACATATAGGTTTACAGAAAGTTGAAATTGAGACATGAAGGGAACTGGGACTACTCATCTTGTGGCAGGAGGTGCTTGCCTAGTCTATCTGAGTTGGGAAGCACTAAAGTGCTCATAGTTTAGTCATTTTATTGGTCAGAGGGCTGTGTAGTCAGTTTGCTGCGTTTTCGTTGCTGTTATAAATTTGACATAGTTGCGTGGCTCTGTGTTCGTTTCCAAAATGCTCAGCAAGCTTAGTGTCTTAGCTTGATCTCCAGAAGTGTTTTACTTGTATGCAGTGCATTCCAGGCAAATATAAATGGTTTGTTTAATAAATCATGCTCGTTTAACTTACATTAAGTAATCCCTGCTGATATCTTGCTTTATCTGTGCATTTTTCTGATTTTGGACTAAAAAGTGTTTTTCCATTCTGTTGCTGCTGTTAATCTAGTTACCTTGAAATCGTCTCTGTAAGGGATTTCTAGCCAGTTGTTTAACTTGCTTTGTGATTTGCAGTGCCATGTACAGAAGTAAATTTTCCCTAAAGAGCAGTCCATAAACTGTACTCTGTAAAACAGTAAGTATACAGGAAATACCTCATGTGCTAACAAGCTCAGAACTGCCAGTTCGTGCATCAAGTGGCAACATCATTGAATTTAATATCATTTTGTATTTTAGAAACACCAAAGCTAGTAAAGTTAGGATTTTTAGCCTAGTTTGCACCAATAAAATACCAGTATTAGTCTGCCCCATTAAAACATCCTTAATATCCTTTTGTAAGCCCCCAGTATTCCTCACCTGCTAAAGGACCGACAGCATGAATATGAAATTTCCTAACCTCTCTGTAGCCAGGAAGTAGTATAAAACCACAGCAAAGACGGCCAACCAACGAAATTTTCTGCAAAAAGTCTTTAATAGACGTGACAACAGTAAAAACAACTAGCAGTCAACTTTAAAACGAGCGCTTTCGCCTGGTTAATACCAGGCTTTATCAAGATCTTTCCATCTACTTCTTGCAGGACTTTCTTCTAACTACTTGCTGCCCTTACCTTCTTATGTAACCAAATTGACTGTCTTCGTTTTCTGCCTTTTTGATGTCCAATAGACATGTGCCCATTGTCTAAGGGTGCCATTCTTTGCCTGTCCATTAGACATCTGTGCATTGCCTAAGGATGTGGTTCTTTGCCTGTCCATTAGACAAGTGTCCTCTGCCTTAGGATGCCATACTTTAACTATCCATTAGACATGTGTCCATTGCTTAAGGATGCCATTCTTTGCCTGTCCATTAGACATGTGTCATTTGTCTTAGGATGCCATTCTTTGCCTATCCATTAGATGTGTGTCTATTCTCTAAGGATGCCATTTCTTGCCTGTCCATTATACATGTGCCCATTGACTAAAGATGTCATTCTTTTCCTGCCCATTAGACATGTGTCCGTTACCTAAGGATGCCACTCTTTGCCTGTCCATTAGATGTGTGTCTATTCTCTAAGGATGCCATTTCTTGCCTGTCCATTATACATGTGCCCATTGACTAAAGATTGCATTCTTTGCCTGCCCATTAGACATGTGTCCGTTACCTAAGGATGCCACTCTTTGCCTGTCCATTAGACATATGCCCATTACCTTGGAATGAAGTTCATAGGAGTTCATAGGTTCATAGGTTAGTACTAAGCTAACTGCCCTTGTGAGCCATTTTAAGCCTAGCCAATTATCCCTTGTGAGACTCAAACCCTGCACCTTGTGCTTGCATGGCAAACACCTTAACCATTAGGCCACCCACCCAACAAAGAATGCCATTCTTTCCCTGCCCATTAGATATGTGTCCATTCCTAAGAATGCCATTTTATGGTCTGATGACGCAGTAGTGAAAGCGCTTACCAAGTTTTATTTATTTGGCAACTAAGTTTCATTTGTTTGGTAATGAATACATTTCTGCTTCAGCCAGTGTGTTACTCCATTGGTTTTGTTCTGTGATTATCCCATTTTTATTCCAATGGTGTATTTATCTAAGTCTGTGCATTTTCATAATTTGTTTCATGTTTTATTTGATTTTATCTTTTGGTAAACTAGGTGGGTAGAATGGCCTGTGGCTCCTTCCCAGAAATGACATAGGCTACAAGGGCAATGATAAATGCAGCATATAAATATATACAGAATTTAGTGTGACAAAATCAACTCCCATGTTGTGGGATATATGCTTAGAAAACCCATGTAGATATGGGGAGAATATGCAAACTCTCCACAGGCAGTGACCAAACATCAGGACTAAACTTTGGAGTTGTGAGGAACAAATCTACCCACTGTACCACTGTGATAACATCATCAACTCTCCTGAAATTCCACACTGTTGTCTTTTTCTTTGTATTATTGCCCTTTGTCTAAGATTATTAGTAAGGAACAGGATCCCCAATCCATGTTGGAAAGGCTTCCCATCCATGTGGAACAGGCTTCCCATCCATGAGAAGCTGAGTTCATCTATTACCCAGTTGAAGCACAACCTATCCCAGTGGATGTGGAATAGAACATTTACACCAGGCCTAGCACCCATGTCATTTATGGACAGAGCTAGATTATACAGGACATCATTATTCTTTCAGGAAACCTTGGCTAGGCTTAGAAAGGCCCCCCTGGGTTATCAGCCTTGTAACAATCTATGAGTCTATGAATCAGAGTGAAAATGCAATAGCTATCAATGATAATTTTTCTTAAAGGGGAAGTTATTTCTTTTAAGAACTCTTTGTGCATTGTCTCAGAGCTTGTTGCATTTCCCCCCACTTCATCAGCCGTATTATCTTGGATGTCTGTTACGTTGCCACAGTTAGCTCGCTTCATTTTCCTGCCTGCATAAGTGATCTGAGTAGAGACACATGGATCATGGAAAGGTGACATAACAGGATTTGGACAAAGATAATGAAGAGAAGCAATACAGTGTATTTTGTTGGCATGCTTCTCTGTAAAACTAAAAAGTTTAGCATTGAACATCAGAGTACTGCTAAGTATGATATAACTTTCATTAAAAATAAAGTGCTGCAGATAACTGCATT
This sequence comes from Protopterus annectens, assembly GCF_019279795.1. Taxonomy (NCBI): domain Eukaryota; kingdom Metazoa; phylum Chordata; order Ceratodontiformes; family Protopteridae; genus Protopterus; species Protopterus annectens. Next base: position 541,541,561 of record NC_056729.1, on the reverse strand, counting down.
TTAGATGTACATAGTGCTCTACTGGAAAGTACTCAGGTTTACAGGTAAAGAAATGCAGGGAAAATTTCTAGTCTGGAAAGTCTTCCACTTCAGGCCCAAGAGGAACAACATATAGAGCCCACCCACCAAAACTAGAAAAAAAATAAAATAAAAACAGATAAACATGTCTAAAACCACATTCAGAATAGAAGACTTATTATGGTTAAATAGGATAGGGGACATTCATTTTGAAGCCAAGAAACAGTATGCTACCGAAATGGAATTTAAATAAATCATACTGTGAAATGTGATGATGTAATCAGACAAGGCAATAGCTTGTGTGGCTCAGAAATAATTTGTTTCCTTTAAATATTTATTTGCAGTGGATGTCACATTTTGTTTTATTTTCTGTCATTTTTAGTTAACATATTTCATCCTATTTATGATTACCTGAGGTAAATCTAGCAATCCTGTTCTGCATATTACTCATAGGACTGATTTGTTTGACATCTGTGTATCCAATTGAAAAACAAATTGCACTACTGTGTCATATGAAAACACTATTGCGTAATCTTAGAATGGGATTTATGACTTGGAAAAAATGTTTTTCTTTTCTGCTCATTTATTGTTCATTCAGAATGTCCTTGTACAGTCAAAAATCGACTTTTTTGTGTTTCTTTGCAAAAACCTACTAAAATATTTGACAACTGTTAAATTCCTGATATAGAGCTAATAAAAATAACTTAAGCAAAGGAAATTACTACGATGCATTAACTTGCAAGAAGTGTGGCAGCACCCTGTCAAAATGCAGAGTGGATCTACTGATAATATACAATACTGTCCTACATGTTCCAAGACTGGATAAGTGCAAATTAATATTTACAAAACAGTCATAGGAAGGTTGATATCTCTATGCGCAATACATCTGTAGTCACATGATCACCAAAAAGGTCAGTCCTAATGCAAAATAAGGATGTATAAACATGATTACATGACGTGAAATCGAATTGTGTTGCTTTGCTTGCAATCCTCTTTACTACAGTTATGGCACTGTCATAGAAATAAAAAGGGAGTGAGATGTGTGTGTGAGTGTGTGTGTGTATGTGTGTGTGTGTGTGTGTGTGTGTGTGTGTGTGTGTGTGTGTGTGTGTGTGTGTGTGTGTGTGTGCGTGTGCGTGCGTGTGTGCACGCACGTGCGTGTGCATGTACATGTGTATGTGTGTGTGTGTGTGTGTGTGTGTGTGTGTGTGTGTGAAAGCCTTAGGAAGTGTATTACCCTAAGGGCAACAAAAAGCTCATTATTCTTTTTTTTTTTATTTTTAGCTGTAATGAAACACCACTACCAAATATATCAATATCAAAAGACACATTTGCAGACAAATCTGTGACACAGTGACAGAAATGGCAATAATTAGTGTATGCAAAGTAAGTGCTGCATATTGCTTAGATTTACTTACTATGTAATCTTTCACCATATGAGATAGCCATGCAGACAAAGATATACAGTCTACTCTACTGAGCATGACATCTTGGATAAGCCATATTTCTCTTGCATTATATAACTAAGGAATTAAGTATCTTTAAGACCAATGGTCTCACAGTCACCTATCTAAAGATGGTATAGACTGTGCAGTGTTTTATATGAAGAGCTCACACACAAGGAAAGCGCTGCTTATTACAACCCTGAATGAGCACATCTAAGAGAGCTGTTTGAACTGTGTATGGTGCAGCACTTGCACCCACCTAGCAAACTTGAACATCCTCAGTAGGTGTGAAATTGATTGCAGATGAATGGCTGTCCACTATCTGAAACCTTCGTAAGTTAATGAGACCACTAGTGGTAAATTTAGGAATTTATAAAAAGTGGTTACACCAGGCCTGCCACTTGCGTGAGGGAAGCTCTGCACTATGTGCTGCAGATTTCAACTCTTGCAATACAGGTTCATATTCCTGTGACCCTTTTCTGAATCACCCTACTACTGTTACCATCTATGCAGTCATGATGTTTCCATTTTACTAACACAGCAAATGAGAGTACAGCAATTGTACAGCATTTAATACTGTTATACAATAGCCATGTGGGCGTGATACCACATTCACACCAATTAACAACAATGCACTGTGTCACACATGCAAGGGGCTATGTAAGAAAAGGAAAACCATTGAATCTATTAACTGCAATGTAATATTATGTGGAAGATAGCAGAACCACAGACTTTGCACAATATCACAATGGTGTTGTCAGAAAATCTTAAATAATTCTCACTAGGCATCTGTTGGTTAGACATAATAGCAGTAAAACATCATTGGATAGCACAGCACAGAAATGGAGTCAGTTGTCCAAGAAATGCTTTGACAGTATGTAGCATGGAGTACACATGACATGGGTATGTGTTCTGTCACTGTGGAGAACAAGGGAATAGGAGTGTTCACATGTGGGTAAACACAATTACATGTAACCATAGCGCACTGCTTAGTGCAGTCTAGCAGTGCAGAGAGGATAATATGAGACACATCTTAGTGATGACCATGAAGTGGTCTGTGACTATCAAGCTAGCTTGGAGATTAATCATGTGTATTGCACAAACAATGTATAAATTAGTCATGTGTACAAGCGAAGCATCTGTGTTATGCAAATAGTGTACAGACTAACTGTGTGAATTGTGCACAACATAATGCATACATAGCAACAGTGTTGTGCTAGAATATGTAACAGCAGGATGAATATCATATCACAAAACAAATTTATGTAATATACTGTTGCTCAGTAGAGTACACGAGGACACAAAACAGTGCATGGTAAATGTTGTGTAGCTGTATACCCAAGTGACAGGCAGCCTCAGCACAGATACCTTTGTTTTTTTGACTACTGGAATCCCCCCAAATGCTGAATAGTTACACTGCTTCTAGGAATACTCACTGATGCTGGACAGGAGTGAACTGCAACACACTTCTCATACTGAGAAATCATAGGAGCATACTTTCTGCATTGTTAGAGGGAAATTTCACACACTGGAAAGCTTGTCTGGACAGCTTATTTTCTTCCAATTCTTACCCTGCAATTATTCATTTTAGTAAGATGGAAACAGACTTACAAAATATAAAAGATGTGGGCCCCACATCTTTCACTTCATTTCACTTTAAGTAGGTCAGAAAGGATGGTGGCCATATTGTTATCTTAAATGGGGTCCCATATATTCAGCTTTACTACCCAGATGCAGAGATTACTCATAGGTTCATAGGTTCATAGGTTGGCACTAGGCTATCGGCCCTAGGGCCTATACAAGCCTAGCCATAACAATTCCCTGGCTATTTCTTCCCACACTATTTACTTCCCTGAACCCCTGTCCAGCAGGGCAACTGATGTGATCCCCGGGGTGAATTTATTTTCTCCCATCCAATCATCAAGGTTCCTTTTGAAGAGGGCCAAAGAGGTGCTCTGCTTGACATGTATGGGCAGTCTATTCCAGAGTCTGGGGAGTCTCTGAGTCAGGAACCTATCCCTCCAGCATGTTTTGTTTATTGTGATGACAAGATTTAGATCCCTGGAGTGTGTGGCTCTGAGGGATTGGGATTTCTTTAAGTGTAGCATGTCCACCAGCTCTGGTTTTGACATGGCCTTGTATGGTAAGCAGAGATCGTCTCGGAGTAGACGATATGCAACAGAGTATAGCTGGAGTTTTTAAGGCGGTCAGCATACAGCATCTGCTTTAGACCTGTGATTCTTTTAGTGAGGTATTTCTGCAGCCTTTCCAGTTGTTGCAGATGTCTTGAGAGGTACATACCAAATGGGGCGTTATATTCTATAATGGGTCTAATGAGGGATGAGTACAGTGGGACAATGACCTCCTTTTTTCTGGATGAAAAGCCCTTAGTGATGAGGTGTGCCACATAGAAGGATTTTCTGACTGTTGTGGTGATGTGGTTATTAAAGGTGAGAACACTGTCCACCTGTGTCCCTAAGTCTCTTATCACACTTTCGGTGTTTAGTGTACTGCCACCTATGTGATAATTCACGGGTACATGTTTTTTCCCAAAGGGGACAACTATACATTTCTTGGCATTGAGCTTGAGCCCATGGCTCTGGCACCAAGCATATGTTTCTGTAAGGCCCTTTTGTAGAGTATCCACATCATTTGGAGATTCAATAATGGATCCCAGTTTGCAGTCCCTTAGTGTTGGCCTGTACTTCAGAGAAGTAGATGCCAAACAAGAGAGGTCCCAGGACTGAACCCTGAGTTACTCCACTTGTCACTTGTCTGGAGCTGGATTTGGAGTCAGCTACTTTTACAGTGTGGGTTCTGTCAGTAAGCCAGTTGGCAACCCATCGGGTGACGTAGGGATTAATGCCCAGCTTAGTAAGTTTATCTATGATTCCAGAGTGGGGGATGGTGTCAAAGGCCTTGGTGAGGTCCAAATAGGCTGTGTGGACTGCCTTACCCTCATCCATGGCTCTGGAGACTGATTCGAAGAAGTCAATAAGGTTCAGGAGACAAGATTGGCCCTTCCCGAACCCAAACTGGGTGGGGTCCAGTGTTTTAAGGTTGCCATTGTCTTTGTTTATAAGTTCCATGATAATACATTCCATGGCCTTGCAGATCAGGCTCGTCAGACTGATGGGGTGGTAGTTCACAGGATCCAAGGTGGATCCCCCCTTGTAGAGTGGGATACATGTACACAATGGTGTTTAGTCAGTATGATGTTCTAAACTTTTAAGTATGCTTAGTTTCCTTTTAAAATGAAGTTATTTCCTCTTGTGAGATGTGGAGGTACCTTATAGTACTGCTCACATAGGTTTGTGACGTCTTTTTTTACTTTCCATATTGCCCAGCATGCCACCTGGACATAGGGTTGCCAACTTTTCATGTCAAAAATTCTGGAAATGTACATGAAAGCAAAATGCATATACTTTTGGTACCCCTGTCCCCTCCCATGCAGCCATTCCAGTGTCCCATTACTTGGCTATTTCTCCATTTCTTCCCAGTTGCCATAAACACTGTTCAAATCTCTCAGTGTGCATATGGTTCTCTGCTTTACTTCTACAATGATTATATATATTTGGATTTAATTTAAAACTTTTATTTCAAATTTTATAGCACAAGCACTGATAGACATTTGCTAAACAAAGTAATATAGTCTCACAATGAAAACAGACTTAGCATTAAAACCTTTCTGCCTTTGAAACTCACATTCATTGAAACAGCACTGAAACCTACATTCAAAGAAAATCCATCTGGCCACTGCAGATTAAGTTTACCTTTGGGCTGTTTTCAAATCATAGGCCCCTTGCACACATTTTTAGGACCATGCAAAAGTTCTTTGATTCACCTTCCTGGTTGTAGTAATTATATTATATAATAATCAAATTATATCCCTTGCATAATACAGCGCCACTTGTTAGAATGTGCTTTAAATGTATAGTTTTGAACATTTTTCCAGTAAGCAATGAAACAAAACATATGAACCAATAATGACAAAACTGCCCAGTTGAGAATATTTAAACCATAAAAGGTCACTCAAACTTCTGTCATTACAATCCACCCATGTCAGTCAATATGCACAATCTCTGAATAAGTAAAAGTCATCTGAATAATTCCACATTAAAGAGATCTGTAACTAATGAAAATGTTGCTGCTAGCAAACAACTTTATATTTCAGTGTTTCATCTATAAATTCAGGGCTTTCTGCCCTTGAAGAATAAATTGCCTATGTTACATTAAAAAAATGGTAAGCTGGTAATATTGCAATAAAGAATGGATGGCAAACTGAAAACAGGTTCATTAAGATCTTAAGAAATATTGAAGTGTACAAAAGAAGCGCTTGATGGTTTAGATAAAAGATAATCCGTCATCCTGGAGAAACTCTTGTTTAGCTACACTCTGAAATTCAAGTCTGACAAGGACAGTACTTGCATGATTTAGTTTATTTCAAAGAAAACAAAGCAAACAAAATAATTAAGTACAACAACCTAGCAAGATTCAACACAATACATGTAATGCAATTCTTCTTTCATTCCATTTGCATTAGCTTCCATAAAATGTCCCAAATACCAAGAGTCTTTACCAGCTTTTGTCACAAAGTGATTAAAAAAAATGGTGCTAGAAAGGAACATTTTTCATTGCTGAATATTTACAATATAACACAGTTTCTGGGTCAGTTGCAGTGATGAAGGCTTATTTTGGTGTGTTCTACTTCCCTCCTAATCCAGAAAAGTATATATCTCTAGATTTCTTAATAAGTATCCAGAAAGGGAGATAGCTAATGTAAACAATGTGCCAACTGAGATCTTAACACAATGATTTCCTTCACCTTGAAAAACAAATAACAGACTGATGGCAATGTATGTATTAGCCATTTATACCACTCCCTAAATGCTAAAACTTTGTCTAATGATAAAGCTCTCTGCCAGGAAATTGGTTAGCTTTTAGCAGTTCACATGGGAATGAACAGAAATTACAGAAATTTGACCAGTTAAAGAAATATGCTGAACTCTAGTTTAATGCAGTCTAGGCAATGACAGCATCATAATACTATGTTTGGGCACTGCTTCACATTTACAGATCAATGCCACTGTGCCAAGTACGGAGCAAGTCTGCACTTTTCAGCTTAACCTGCCCCTGAAAATAAAATAGTCATGTGTATAATAGTACAGGTATGAAAGGGTGAAGAGGTGAACCTCTGCCTTAAAGAGCTATACCCAAGTTAAAAGTATATATATATATATATATATATATATATATATATATATATATATATATATATATATACACACACACACACACACACACACACACACACACACACACACACACACACACACACACACACACACACACACACACACACATATATATATATATATATATATATATATATATATATATATATATATATCAGAGAGAGAGAGGCAGAGTCAGAGCACTTAAAGTGAACTAATAAGTCTGATATTTAATAATGAATTGCTGGTGTTCCTACCAACATATAAATTATGTTAGACCGCAGAAAGTCCAGAGCTGCAACAATGGCTTCTTAGTGTAGTGAGACCATTTTTTTCACCCCATTGTGTCAGACCTGGAACATCAGTCCTACTCAATATGAATATCAACAAAGTGACATGAAGGGGAACAACCTGGGTGGCCACATAGAAAAGCACAGAAATACAGACATGTTAACCACAATATATTATGTCTGCATGTGAATTAGTCTGCTGAGTTAACAAGTTACACAGGTCAGTAAACTGGTCTGAGAATCCTTTTCAGGCATGCCCCAGGCTAAATGGGCAGATACAAAAAGAATGTTGACAGCTGTATTACATATAGTGCATTTACAACTGGTTTAACATGCACAGAAATATACCTTATATCTAAAGTATAGAGCTATGTAAGCAGCAGTATACAATAACTAAATTATATACATTTATGTAAAAAACTATTTACAATATCATATGATAGCATGGAAATCACAAGTCAGTTATGTAGTCAGCTTTGCCCCCTGTACCACTTTAGTAATGGGTGCTAACTGTATAATGCTGCCCCTTTCCTCAGCCTTAACCCTACACCTTACCTTCATTAAATCCATCCCATAACACTGCCACTATACAAGACACAATTGGACACACAAACAATACTATATCTTATACCCTAGCCTAACCCTGGCATTAACCCCAAAATACACAAACTCGTACACATAAATATATAACACCTATCTTTACTAACCATACATCACATACAAATGCAGAAACCCTCTCCCCCATCCAACCTCACTTACCTATCTCGACATTACACAATATCAACATTTCCACTGTCTGGCTATCTGTGCCATTGGCCCATTGACATTAAATCACACCCCCTGTGTTTGTTGAAGAAATTGCATTCAACAAAAATGTGGGGCACCTATATATATATATATATATATATATATATATATATATATATATATGGGATCTGGACACATGCTCAACTAACATATGTCTAAATCACAAAACATCGAACACACATACACGAAAGTGCTTAACATCGACAAGCGCTTCCGTGTATGTGTGCCTGTTTCGTAGATCGGACTACAGTGCGGGTAAGGGAAAATTCCCTTTTCCCAGCTGTAGTGCGATCTCGGAGTGAGAATAATAAGGTAGGGAGGGTGTGGGGGGTGCATGGGGGCAAAGACCCCCTGCAGAAACGTAGATTTTTTTTTTGAACTACACATACACGGAAGCGCTTTTCGATGTTAAGCGCTTTCGTGTATGTGTGTTCAATGTTTTGTGATTCGGACATATGCTAGTCGAGCATGTGTCCTAGACCTATATATATATATATATATATATATATATATATATATATATATATATATATATATATATATATATATATATATATGCAGTATCATGTGTATGTGGTACTCTGAGGTTTATAAGGCAGTCATAAAAACAGATACATGAATGTGCACATTCATCATACAGTCTTCTGACATGATCCCACTGAATATTGGTTTGGCAACCATCATCTTTATAGAGAGATGGGTGTGCTTAAATTGTCTGTCAGTATTTGATGCAACTAGATTTGGTTAGAACAAGAGCATCCTCAGGCTTGTCACACTTTCACTTTTGGATACATTACATTTGTATAGCACATGTTACTAATAATAGTCAGAAGTCTGTGACTACATCTATCACCAGAAATGAATTCATCCACAAAAAGAAACATTTAAAATACTTCTTTGGTCACATTAAATGATTAAGTCCCCACCAATAATACTGAAATGCATAATCAAGTGCAATAAAAATATTCTACTTTATCACTTACTGAAAACATGAGTAAAACAGCATCATAACTAAAAACAGTATCATAATTTATTAGCCTCCTGTTTTAAATACATTTAATATTCATGGAGTCCTTCAGACTTAGTATATTTATTGCTTGCAACTTTAACTGCCAACATAGCTACTTAATATCCAATAACAGCACTTTGAAATATTACTGTATAGCTAGGAATTCCACATTCTACTTCCTCTATATATATATGCTTACAGACTGTGGAACGAGTAGGTAAAACTGCAAGATTTCATAAGTACCTGAACCATATTTGAAACATGTCCATTTTTGGTCCGCTGCACAGTTCAAATGTCTTCAAGAATTCAAATTCCATGTGTGTGGAAGACAAAGACATAAGCAATTAGTCACACAGAAGCAGAAGACTGTTTTTGTCTTCTGTGTCTGTGTGCGACTGGACGCAAAGGGTGTTTTTAAAGAAGAACACCCTTAAAAAAAAGTTTTTTTTTTTTAATTTAAAAGAAAATTAATCTCCTGGCATTTTTTTCTGGACAATTTGCTGCCCTTTCCGTTTTCTGGACAGTACCCCTTAATTTTGGAAAGTCCAGAAAATTTCTGGACAGTTGGCAACCCTATCTGGGCATAAACCAGTAACTTAAATTAGTAAAAACAATCTTTCTTCACTTCATTGACATAGACATTTTAGCTCCAATGGTGGTGCAGACCCAAATGGCAGACCCAGTACCCAGGATGTCAGTCAGGTTTGGGGGAAGCAGTGGCTATGTATACTATGCACTTTTAAACATGCATCCTAGATTTGAATCTAGAGCATAAGAAAAACTCCATGTCAGGTATGGATAATGTCTTCCTAGAGTATATTCACATGGTCCATCATGCAGTAAGTCATCAAAATCTTTTTGGCAGAGACTGAAATATCAAATGAGTAATGGCTTAAAGGTCTTCTACTTGCCTTAAATGTTAATAACCTTGATGTTTGTTATATTAGAATGGTACAAAGGGTTGTGCTGTTCTGCAGGAGGCCACCCCAATAAGAGACTTGAGGGCTTTATCTACCCTGTAAAAAAATTTGAAATTTTGTTCATTTTTTAGTTAAAAGCAAATGGATGTCAGTTACTTTTCCTGTGATAAGGCAACTTACATCCCAACTGGTATTTTTCTGTATCCCCCTACTGTCCAGAAATAATGTTTCACAGATAAGACTTGTTCTTTCCTGGAAAGGAGAACCCCTACTGTTATACTGTTTTGCTGAAAAATATGGAGTACCAATGAGACTGATCAGATGGTCAAGTTAGTGCATATCAAACAAAATAAATAAATAAATAAATAAACAAGAGTTGGTGAAAGGACCCTATAGTCAAACGTGTGGTGTAAGAACAGTGAGACAGAATCAAACCAGATCACTTTTTTCAAGCCATTACCACAAGACCAATACTGTTTTATTTATGTATGTATTTACCTTACTTAATTATTGAATTTAATAATATAGTGTGGCATCATTATTTAAAACTGATGTCAGAGATGCTCAGTAGCAGATTTATTCAACAGCTAAAAATAAAAACACAAGCCAGAATGGAATGGAGGCAAAACTGCCGCCTTTTGTAGAAGTGGTAAGTGGTTTAATCTCTCAGTATAGACTTCATCAGACCATTTAACATGCTACAAGCCTTATAGACTAGTGTGGTAAATGCCATGATAAAAACTGCACTGGCAGATGAAAAGTGCTTAACATTTCCAGTAAGGTTTGCCTTCAGTCCATTCTGGCAAGACAATTTTGAAATGAATCAGATATATTTATTTATATTTTGATTGTTTATTTATTTTGTTCACTAGGTTAATCCCATTAGGAATAGACTGTTTTCATGGAAGACCTGAGGCAGTATTCAAAACAAGGTTGGAAGTTTGAATTTATCTATTCACAGTGACAGACCGTGTGCTGTGCAACAATGCAATTAAGCACAACTGTTCCTGTTCTTGATTTGTTGATTCTGTTTTTATCTAGTGACTGTAAAAGTTCTAATGTTTGTCATAACAGTATGTCTCAAAGTTTTCCTTCAGTAGGTTTTCATTCTGTTACTAGTTCCAGTTCAAGTGATCTTTGAGTAACATAGAGTAATCAGCAGATTCATATATGCAGACATATCTCTGAATTTTAGAGGAGAAGAAGTGAAGCCAATCCTTAGGATTCTTTGTCCTATGAGTTAGTATTATTTGTTGGTTTGACAAGCGTGTAACAAAATATCAGCATATGATAACTTGGTGTGGTTGGAGACCCCCCAGAACGAGGTGGCCAAGCGACTGCAGGCTTTGCTGGTGCCTAAAACCAGCTATGCTTTAAGGATGGGAAGATGTAATTTTACTCCAGGCTCATGTAAAGTCATGCTAAATTTGGCAGGTAAGCAGTATTTAGTGCTTGACAAAGGTGGGAAGAACTTTTAAGCTTGTCTGCTTAAAGCTGTATATGGCTAGGCATCTTATGGTCCCTGTGATTGATTGCCTATATATCTGTCTATATATATATTGTAAGATTATGCTCAACAGGGTTTTAAGGTTTAAAGTAATTCTGTTACAAATATGTAACATAAATAAGGTATAAAACAAAGCTTGCTTAAATGCAGAAACAGAGTTTAGAAGTATGTGATCAGCATCCATACTAAATGACTGTGACTTGGAAAATAAGAAATCTGCTAAATGGACATTTATTTCCTTACAGACTTAAAAATAGGATGTATGCAAGAGCAAAAATCAAAATCTGCTTTTTAAGAACACTGTGACAATGTGTTTTCCTTAAAAAACATGTTTTTCTGCATTTGGCACAAGAACAGATGTTCTTATACAAAGATACAAATAGAATACTAAAGACAAAAAACAGGATGTTCACACTGTCAGAAAAGCTGAAAAATAATAATATTAAGTCAGCAGTTTGCGTCAGCATCTGCAACAATCAGTATTGTTTCTACAGGATGAGCAATTCTCCAAAATAGAATACCAAGAGGAAATGTATATGTGTGTGCATGACTAAAATTGTATATAAAGATCTGTATTAATCCATTTATGTTAGGGGTATTGGTAGGGATACATTTGCCCTGAGGTAAATGTTATAACTCTCACATCATCTGTACTATATGAGAAGTAAAGTGGAACAGTACTTTAAGCTGCAACGTTAGTCCATCTGGTTTATTATAAAAGTTATTTGTTACTGCTCTAAGTTGAGGCTGTAAAGTATATTCTCTCATCAGTGTATATTCTGCAAGTTTCTATATGCAACAGACTGTGAATGCAAATATAACCAGACTTTGATTTCAGCAGAAACCAGCCAGCAAGACTGAGTGCCTTAAGAAGACTTCAAATCCATCACATTAAGCAGCTCCATATAATTTTTCAATGGCAAGCTAGCCTGCATTTGAACCTAAAATATGCATTCAAACACAGGGGGATTGATGGTAAGCCCTGCAGAGGGTCACTTCAGTCAAATTGCAGTAACTAACATTTGTACGTACGTGTAAATCCTAAACAGAATTATTCCAGTTTATGCAGCTTGCAGTAGTAAAGTTTTTTTAGACGTCTAAATCCGGAGTAAGACTAGTTCAGGAAAGTCGCAGTGCCATAAATTCAACAAGAAAAGGTGGATATCTACTTTGTACAGCAGCCTGCTGCATGTTGTGCTTCCCCAGCTTCTCAAGTGACTCTGAAAAATTTCCAGCCATTTGCAATAACAGCTTCATCACCTGTTTTTTTGCTAACTGGTAAGACTTTTTTCTGTGTCACATTTTAGTATGGATGCATTTAGACAGTTTGCATATTATTAGACGGTTTGGATGTTATTAGACAGTATGGATATTATTAGACATAATTCGTGTAGGAGTAAACCAAGCTTTAGTAAATTGCAATGTTGGTATACAGCACATTAGTAAATGTAACACCTTATCAGGGCAAGTTGATAGTAAGGCATTATGCAAATGTATTACAATATTTGACTGGTATCTCAAAGAAAACCATGAGGGGTATGACAAATGTTTATTGTGTGATTCAACAAAAACTGCATTTTGTGTATTATGCCATAAAAAAGTATTGCATCGTATTGCTACAAAAATAGACTGTGAAGACAGATCTGTTCATGATACAGAATTAACTAAGGGTAAAGTGTTTCTATTATATTCAGATGTTGAACAATTATGTCCTGTCACCACATGTGAGTCAAATCAGTTACTGACAGGACCTCTAGTACATTTTGTTACAAAATAATGTAATAAACTTCTAAAAGACAGACACAATGAGTTCAGGAAGTTTAGACAAATTATACATACATTTTTTCAAAAGTGCATAGGAGTTTCAGATTCAGCAGAACAGGTTACTAAAGAATCTCAGAAAGACCATGCAACATTACAGGAAACTCTTGAACAGCAGTTGCAGGATAAAGAAAATAAATTAGCTAAACTGACAGAAAGTGACTTCCTCCACACATTGGGAAAGAGCAGGAAACTACAGCTGATCTGTGCAAAAGAAATATATTTTATAATATGCTTATGTTTTGAAAATGGTTAAGCATACATGGTAGGATGGTAGAATCCGGACAAATCATTCTTAAATGTTTTACTTTCATTCAGTTAAAGCAAGACATTTATCAGTAGTACAGTATATAACTGCTATTCTAATAGCATAGTTAAAAGGTACACAACAGTTTTAGTGTATAAAAATCAAATGAAAATAGTTAATAACAGTAAAGATTTAAAGTCACAAGACTAACATGCTTAAATAAAGATTTAAAGTCATGAGACTGACATACATGTATTTTCTTTTCAACTAGAGTACATTTGTTTACAATGCACAAAAGCAAAAGGCAGACAACAGCAAATATAAATAATGTAAATATAAACATATGTTAGTTAAGCTAATATCTATTTGTTTTTTACAATTTTTATATAATTGTATAGTAACACCACACCAAACAGCTAAAGTTCTGAATTTAAAAAAAAGAAATAAAAACACAGATGGTATTAATCAAACAGTTTTTGTAAAATTAACGGTAGGGCAGTTAAATAAATAAATAAAAAAAAAATGAAATCCATGTAAGCTAATTGTAAAATAATACCTATTTATGTAGTATAAATGCATAGTTATGCAAATAACAATCAAATTAAAGGAAAAATACCAAAATAATTAACTATAGTTTATAAAGTATAAAATGTGAGCTCAGACCTTCCTAGACTAGATGAATAGTTACAGGAAATGTTGGAAAGATAAGATAAACAAGACTGATTGCCAGACAAGTAGCTTGAGTTTTTTCTAATGTTTACATGCAACATTGTTTGGTAATTGTAATAAAATGTCACAATTGTGCATAGATGTCACTGATAATCTGTTTGCAAGTAAATGTTAAAAGAAAAAAAAACCTCAGTTGCATCAAGTACAGCCAGCAAATGGGCTATAGTATACATACAGTTCAAATCAATTGTGCGGGAGGGGGTAAATACCTACTAGTGGTAATAAACAGCAAAAGCTTTATAAAAAATGATCAAATCAGACAGGGGTCTATAGTTTTGTAGCCTAGTGGAGCAGATGTGTGGCCAAAGTATTGGGCTGGTGTACATTCTAAAGCAAATAAACAATACTGCAGTATACTACAGGGGAGGGGCACTCTCTCAGTTTTACACTGACTGTATAAGCAGTACTGCACAAGGGTCTAAAATAAAGCTACAGGAAGAAATAATATCTCATTCCTTCTTGACAATACTCTTTTAGGGGGGAGGGAAAAACAGGTATTAGTGTATTAGAAATACTGGTAAACTGGATTAAACCTGACAGGATAAAATATTTTACAAGTTGTTAATAGCTATCATAATGGTTATTATTGTACTGTTTAGTAATAAATTGTATTTACAACCTGTTAAACTGTAAAGCTATACAAGAGATGGTTTAAAAAACAAAAGATGGCTTAAAATTGCTTTATTACAGCTATACAAGAGAGAGAGTAAAGATTTGTAAAACAAATTGAACAAGACTGGTCACTATTCACTATTTTAATATGTTTTTGGCAAAACAATGTTGGTATAAAAAAGCATGAATGTTTCTAATTGCTGAGTATGTAGTTTAAAATAGCAGGACATATGCCTTTGGTGCCAATTCAACTAGATATTTCTAAAGAGACATAAACATTTTCCAAGATTTTGCTTAATATTAATGTTATTAAATTTGTAAGATTAGAAATGTACTTTGTAGTCTTTGTATGTACAAATGCAAAAGAATTCAGTACAAATAATAGTCTTTGTATGTTCAAATACAAAAGAATTCAGTACAAATGAAATTAATGTCTAATAATGAATATGTGTGAAAAAACATGTTTAAAAAAATGGGTCCAGGATGGCTACTAGATTGAAATGCATAAATAGCAAACAGCCTGTGTAAATACATACTGTAGAGGATACACTGTAATACGTCCAAAAGTAATTTGTCAAGTTGTAATATCACTGGTTTTACCCCAGTCAGAGGAAAATGATACTAAAATATTGTACTCATATAGCTAATGAACTAATATGTACATAGCATTCTTTAGTGTATAAATCATATATTTTTTTAAATCCTCAAGTATTACATATGCTGAAATAATTACATTCAAATATCTAAGCTCAGTTCAGTACTTTATGTTCACTTCACTGTCAACCAAGATGTTAATGGGCAGTACAGAAACATAAACACAATATTATGGTTAAAATGACATTGAAACTGTATATTTTCAGCAGTGTATAAATGTTGGCAGTAGCACATAGTTTTTGTCTCTTATAGATATTAGTCTATTTCTAATCTTTTTATATTAATAAAAGTAAAGAGTTAATTCAACAGTTGCAAAGAGTTAATAAATCATAAATTAAATTCTGTAATTGCAAAAGAATAAATTAATCAAGTTAAAAAATAAAATTAAAGCAGACACAGCCCATAATTGATGAAATATTTTCACAGAATGGTCTGCAAAAGAAAAAAGTTGTTAAATACATTCAGTTTTGGTAGTACTACTTTTATATTATTGTATTAACTGTGTAAAATTGTATTTTGATCAAAAATACATATCAGTATAAAGTGTTTTGAGTACATTAAAATAAAAGAGGGAATTATAAGATTATGCTCAACAGGGTTTTAAGGTTGAATGTAATTCTGTTACAAATATGTAACATAAGGTATAAAAAAAGCTTGCTTAAATGCAGAAACAGAGTTTAGTAATATGTGACCAGCATCCATACTAAATGACTGTGACTTGGAAAATAAGAAATCTGCTAAATGGGCATTTTTTTCTTACAGACATAAAAACAGGATGTATGCAAGAGCAAAAATGCAAAATCTGCTTTTAAAGTACACTGTGACAATGTGTTTTCCTTAAAAAACATGTTTTTCTACATTTGGCACAAGAACAGATGTTCTTATGCAAAGATACAAATAGAATACTAAAGACAGAAAAACAGGATGTTCACACTGTCAGAAAAGCTGAAAAATAATATCATTAAGTCAGCAGTTTGTGTTAGCATCTGCAACAATCAGTATTGTTTCTACAGGATGAGCAATTCTCCAAAATAGAATACCAAGAGGAAATGCATATGTGTGTGCATGACTAAAATTGTACATAAAGATCTGTATTAATCCAGTTATGTTAGGGGTATTGGTAGGGACACATTTGTCCTGAGGTAAATGTTATATCTCTCACATCATCTGTACTATATGAGAAGTAAAGTGGAACAGTACTTTAAGCTGCAACGTTAGTCTGTCTGGTTTATTATAAAAGTTATTTGTTACTGCTCTAAGTTGATGCTGCAAAGTATATTCTCTCATCAGTGCATATTCTGCAAGTTTCTGTATGCAACTGACTGTAAATGCAAATATAACCAGACTTTGATTTCAGCAGAATCCAGCCAGCAAGACTGTTTTAAGAAGACTTCAAATCCATCACATTAAGCAGCTCCATATAATTTTTCATATATACATATATATATATATATATATATATATATATATATATATATATATGTATCTATCTAAATTATATGTGTGTGTGTGTGTATAGATATATATGTATACGTGTGTGTATATATGTATATAACTCCATACTCTAGAGAACTTTGTGTAATGTCTCTACTAGTTTTTATTGTGTTTAATACTGGCTAATTACCTGTTTTTCACGGTAATCAACAGTGTGCAAGTAAGACATTTCTTCATACTTTGGGACCATTAAAAATAGAACATTCTAATGCCAACTCTCACTGATGTACTGGTGACAGAAAAAGTTGGTCACAATATGAAATAGGAGCAGCAATAGTGGACCATACTCAGTCTGATACAGTCATTCATTCATTCATTCATTCATTCATTCATTCATTCATTCATTCATTCAGTCATTCATTCTTTGGTTACCAAATTAATCCAATGTAGTGCCATGGGGGTGCCAAAGCAGATATAAGGCAGAGAAAGTGATCCTGGCTGGGACAGCAAGATATCAAAGGATGCATGCATACATACATCTCCTCAGCAGACTTATACCTACAGTAACACAAAGGACCACCACTTTTTCCTACATGTCTTTGAAATGTGTGAGGAAATCAGAGTATCTATCAAAAACCCATGCAGACAAGCAGGGTTTGCAGATTCCATGCAGGACATTCTTCAGACACATCTCTTCATAACATCTTCTGAGGGCATTACAACCTGTCCAGGTAGCTTACTAGATTAAATAGAAACATAAATTACTTAAAATGAATTGGTAAATTGATATGTTATGCTGCCTTTTATTTAGGTAACATACTGACATATAGTAAGTCCCCTACATTTACTCACAGGCAGTACATTTTTATCTGGAAACAGTCAGAGAGACAATCTATTATCATTTAACCAACTGTGTCATATTTAAGTGAAGCAACACCTGCAGCACAACACGTGTGACACTAAACATTAGTTTACGGTCTTATATGTAAACATCATTTATGACCCATACAAAGGGGAAATTACATATTGACCTTCACCTATTCACCTTAGCTAAGGATAAGTTTAACTTTTGTTTGTTGTAGACTGAAAGTGTTCTCTAGAGTGTGACTTAAATTAAATAATGTTCCACCTCATACCATCCTGGAAACTAAGGAAAAAAACATTGTTCTGGAGTATTTTTAATAAAGATTTCCATCGTATATTGATGGAACTGTTTTATTTTTGATTATTGATCCTTTTAAGCATCCATATATTTCTGAGAATTAGGTTGAAAACTTCACGTAATGGTTTTGAAATGCATAACTACATTTTGTCTGAAGAACTGTTTTAACAGCTGTGGTAGAAAATGTACTAGGAGAACCAACTCATGGAAATGTACTTTACAACTCACTGACACTGACTTTATAGTACATGCTTTTGTAAAGCACGGTCAGCTATCATTCAATATCCTGTATTACTGCCTTTGAAAAAAAAGCATGCTTCAAATGAGATCTGAGAATTATAAATCTGATGTAACTGTATCCATTTACACTACACTGTTTAACAGATGTTGTTACTTATTTCAATGAATGATGCAATTCCCAAAATACCAAACCTTGCAAGCATCTCAGTTTTTTGCCACAATAGCAGGCTCTTGCTTGGAACCCAGTTCTTGAAGATTTCCAGGAAGAACCAAGATGACAGTACATGTTAAAATGCTGTTACCCAGGCACTTCTCTGTTAAGTGTCTTTTCATCCACTTAAACATATTGTATTATATGTTACAGGGTAACATCTCAGTTTCTGAGAAAAGACTACTGCAAATGTTAGTACTTTCTGCGATTATCTGAAGTTTTTTCTCACCTATTTTTTTCCGTGCTTTTGACATGATCTATACAAGCTTCACAGCAGCAAACCGACTCTCTCACAGCTGCCAAGCATGTGCATCTCTTCAAGCAGCTTGCCAAGAGGTAGATATGGAAACCTATGAAAAATTATCTTATTAAATAATCCCTCTTTCCTTAATAGCATTAACTAAGAAGACTGTGTTAGAAATATTTAAACAAACAGTATGGATATATTTTGGGGTTGCATTTTTTCATAAATTCATAGATTAAGCTTACAGCCAAAAAGGTCATTGAGAATCAGGGCCAGTGCTAGCATTTTGGGGGCCCCCAGTAAGTTTCAAGTTGGGGCCCTACCCAAAAGAATATAAAGTGTGACTACATTCATACCTCGCAACCTCTTAGTGCAAAAAATCTGGACAAGGTCCAAAAATAGGGAGAGGTTTTAAATATTGCTGTTATAAACTCAGAAAGTTGCTATAGTAACAGGGATTGTGTTAAAATACATTTTCTGAATGATTTGTAGTCTAAAACTCAAATGTATGTCATTATTTAGTGACTTTGATCTTCAGATCATCCCAGTGATTTGCCAGTAAATCACAAATGTTATGAGGAACAGACCAAAATATGAGGCAAAAATCTGGACATTCTGTGAAAATCTGGACAGTTGAGAGGTATGTCCACATTGCCATCATACCCCCTTCCCTGTCAAGCTCATCCAGCACCATTTAACAATCATTGCATAGCATTACTATATTTGGAGCATTAAAAAAGACTTGAAGTGCCAAGGTGCACACACTGACAGGCATTTAGTACCAATGTTACATTATGACAAGCCCCTCTACCACAGCAAGGTAGCCACTCACAGAGGTATACACACACACACTGACTGGCATTTAATAGCAATGTTGTTACATTATGACAAGCCTCTGTACTGCATGAAGGTAACCAGTCCCACAGAGGTACACAAAGACACCCACAGTGACTCCAACACACAGACTCCTACAAAAAGGACAGACACACAAGACAAAGACATCACTACAGCATGACTGAATAGAGACACCCACACAGACTCCCTTACACAGGACAGAAACAGAAGATAGAGAGCTACCCAGACTCTTGTACACAGGACATAGACACCCACACATGAAGCAGCAATACAGCAAGACTGAACATTAAGGATTGAAAATACTGGGCTTATGAACTAATAATGATGCTAGAATAACATTTTGCAGTCGCATACGTTGTGTGACCCCGCATTTTTGATGAAAAGACCAAAGCTACCAAACATCTGGACATTGTGCAACATTCTCACAGGTCCTATTAACCTTCTAATCTTTCAGCATAATTCCAAAGCCAAAAATAACCATAGAACAAAGGTGAAGATATTAGAATAACAGGGTTTGCATTAACATTCATTAAAATAATCATTACATTCTGCAGAATTCTAATGCCCCCCCCCCCCATGTCTCAGGGCAATTCTAGATAAGGTAAAAAACAAAATAAAAAACAGGGCAAGGGCATAACATTAGGAATTTAAAACAGTGTGCATATGAACTAATAAAGATGGTAGCATAGCAGATTTTCCAGTAGCATGCATTGTGTGAATCCATTTTTTTGATGAGGAACAGACCAAAAATACAGGGCAAACAGCTAAACATTGTGCAACATTCTCATAGCCCCTACATCTCTACTAACCTCTCAGCTTAACAGTTCCAGACATAGCCAAAAAAAAAAAAAAACTGCTGAACAAAGGCATAACATCAGCATTCATTAAGACATCAGTACATTCTGCAGAATTCTCACAGCTCCTATCCCCCACCCCCAGTGTCTCAGCACAATAATTCTGGATGAAGTGAAAACAAAATAAAAATGCAAAGGCGCAACATTAAAAAAAAATGTGCTTATGAGCTAACATAGTTGTTGGAATTACAGATGTTGCAGTAAAATGCATTGCGTGACCCCACATGTTTTAATGAGAAAAGACAAATACCAGGCAAACATATGAACATTGTGCAGCATTCTCACAGTGGTTAATCCCCTCCCAACCTCTCAGCACAATAACTCTGGACAAAGCAAAAAATTATCACAGAACAAAGGCGTACCATCAGAGATAGTTGTACACAATACTAGCATAACAGGGTCTGCTGAGCAAGGAGCAGAGGAGTCTGAGAAACCTGCAGCTGATTCATGTGGGGCCCTCATATGCAGGGAGATAACTGGGGGCTCCCTGAGGCCACAAGTTTGGCAGATGCCTAATGCCAGCTATGAGCTGCAAGATTCTTCCTAGTCAGTGTTTTCTTTTCACCTTTTCTAGTTGAATTTCTTTCAGGCTCTGTTAGTCTCTTCTTTGCAGGCATCTAGGCAGTAAATGAATTTTACTCAAATTGACAGTATCTCTGGCTGCAGTTCCTCAGTTTCTGTTGTCACACTGATATAGCTGAAGTCAAGCTGTTAACCATTGTGAAGCCATCTTGGAAGCCTTTGGAGACTATGCTTTTATCAAATTAGGGTTGGGTGTATAGTGTTCACCACCAATTGATTAACCCCGACCAATCTTCTATAGACATTTTTAATCCAGGGCAAGATTTTCAGTTGCCGCCTTATAGCATAAAGCTGCAAATACTTCCATTCTAGTACTCCAGAGGTTCTCCTGACTTCATTCCAAGTCAATTCTCTGTCTTTTAACAGTAATTGATCTCAGTACCGAAAGCTGTCTTTAATTTTCTCCAGTCCTCTGCAGGGTCAGGCCTAATCATGCTTTTTATTTGCGCTCCAGTTGCTCCATGAATTATATGTCTTTCCCATCATAAAAGCAGTAACTGCCATACACAACTCATCTAAGTATGCTGAGTACACTATCTTGCCCTCCTTCCCCCCAAAAGATTTTAATATATCAGTTGAACCTAACCAGTCATTATTTACCAGCAGACTTCTTTTCCAAATTTGATCCAAATCGCTCCAGCTTATTTTGGCTAACATAGCAAGATCATTGCCTTATAGTACCTGTCTATACCAGGTATACCCAACCCCCCCATATCCTTTGGAAATATTAATATCTCCCATTTCACTTTCACTTTATCACTATGCCATATGAAATCCCATGTCCATTTTTTTTAGTTTTTGTAACATTCCCTTTTTGGTTATGATCTGAAAGATTGTTGTAGGTACAGAAAGTGGGGTACTATGTGACAATGTAACACATGGACTCTCCGCTCTAATTCTAGATGTAATAATATCTACATTCTCAAATTTCCTCTGTCCCTCTGAGCTTTTCAAAAACAGCCTGATAAGACTTTAACACAGAAGTCCCATGCATGCTAGCAAGTAAAATTCCCAAATATCTAAACTGACTTTCTTTCCATCATTCTGGAAATCTCCTTTGAAGTTCTGTCTGAGTTTCTAGATTAATTCCAATTGCCTTAGTCTTGCTGTGACAATATTAGGTGCTGCCAGCCATGCCAGGTGAAGCAGGGCAGTGGATGTATGACTTGTGCCAGCATAGCTAGCTGGAATTTTGTAAATAATTATATGTCATTCGTATATCAATCTGATTTGTACAGATACTTGTGCTGAAAATGTATTTGTGAGCTCTGCTTGTGTTAAAATGTATCAAAAGTGTACCCTGTTGAAATGAAGAGAAATGTACAGGTATTATGGTAACTGAATTAAATGTATATGCTTTAATAGAGGACACTGGCACAGCAAAGGTTAACCAACTGACTTATTTTAAGAAAAATAAGCAAAATGTAAATGAGCTGTTAAATCATTAAAAGGCACACCACAGTCCTAAGTAGGACCGGAGATTCTGGGTCTCGGACAGAGCCTTTGTTCATTACCTCAGTGAAAAGAGGAGAGGCCTCTGGACACTGCCATAAACATTTGGATGTGTATTGCAGCCATCTAAGTTCAATGACTAAACTTCAAAGGGGAGTACTGTGAGATCCGAGAGTCATGTGACCAGATGAGGTCATTCTGCCAGTCCTCTTTATAGTTTAGATATTACAAAGAGAAATCTCAGAATATAAATTATTCTGTTTGGAAGCCTGACTAGAAAGACTGCTCATGTATTTCATATTGGCTTGCCCAAGTAAGTTATTAAGGAACAGTAAATTCTCTTAGAGTCAGTCAGGAATATAGTGAAGCTTAGTTTAGAGATATTTTTTTTTATTTGTATGAGTCTGTCCATCAATTTTGCTTTCAATATTTTCTGTGATTTGAACTCTGCGGTTTACTGTGAATATATATTCAGTATTTTCATGTTCTTTTATTACTTATTATTAAATATATTTAAAACTTTTATTGTGGCTGGTCCTTAGTATGTAACCTTTGAGAGTACTTGGTCAACTACTACCATTTGTATTAGTATTAATATTACATAGTATAATTGGATACTCTTTGTTAAGGGCCTTAGAATAGCTGATTTTGGAGTGTCTAGTGGCAGTGAATCTACCTTATAGTCTGGGCATAGGGGGGTATAGCGATTAACCTCTGCCAGCCTTTCCCAGGTATGTGGGTGTGGGTGAAAATTAAATCTTAAAGAGTGTGTTTATCAGCTACTTGTGGCAGGGGCATGAAGCACTGGGTTTGCAGATTGGGTGCTGGAAAACTTGGTTTGGACACTCGGCTGAGGACCTAACCCTACAGCTGTACCACTGGGGAGTCTTACTGGGGACTTAGAGAAAGACAGATATAGAGACTTACAGACCCTGAGCTGAGTGTATGCCTTGTGTGCTCTTAAGGGAAATTGTACTTGATGCAGAGAGGTTTGCATCTGGAAATACTGAGTGTATCCATTTGTATTCCAAGTGCACGTCCCTCTCCAGTGTCAGTGGTGAGGATTCAGCCTCCTTGATTACTAGCCCAGCATAGGGATGACACATAGTGGTGCCCATCACATATTGGCAGCAGTGGTGGGTGTCACATTTAATTGGTGGCAGTGGTAAGATAACCACAGCCTCACATATTGTTGAGTGATGGTGTGGATACTGAATTCATGTAGTCTGTAAGCAGTGGTCACTAAAGAAGGTGTTTGTACTCTCAAGCAGCCACAAAGTAGAGTGTCAGAGTTTCATATCAAAGTAGTTTTATTTATTTACTTTTTGTTAGCTTAGATAGTCAGGGAGAGCAAGCAAGGATGTCAGCAGAGGATCATGGTAAGCTGACAAGGAACCAGTTGGTTGGGATGTGCCAAGCCAAAGGATTGGGGCATGCCAACCTGACTATAGGAGAAATTATTGCAGCCTTAACCACAGCTGCAGCACAGACCAGCAATCAGGAGGATTACAAGTTTGGTGTTTGGAATTTGCAGCTCTCAGAAACAGAACAGTTCAACTTTTCCTCAGAGAACTTAAAAATCCATCTGGAGTTAAAAAGACTTGAACTGGAGGCCAAACTGTTGGAAGTATAATCAATAGAGAGACTGAGGCACTTGGAAGCCAAAGAAAATGAGAGGCAGATGCAACATGAAAAGCAAATGCTGACTCTTTTCTAGGGCATGGAGGTAATGGGAAAGGGAGTAACCATACCCCAGAAGCAATAAAGGTCAGTAACCTTCTTCCTCAGTACCAAGAAGGTGATCATTTTGATAGTTTTATTCATATATTTGAAAGAGTTTGCAAACAGTATAATGTTGACTGAGGGCTCTGGGCACAGTTCCTCTTCCCGTTACTCATGGTAAAACTGTAACTGTTGTTTCTAAATTGTCTGATACTGATTGTTTAGATTAGGAGAAAGTTAAACACTGTTTATTAGAATGTTTTAAGTTAATGCCTGAGGCTTACAGAAAAAAAGTTTTGTGAGCATAGAAGCAAGGCAGATGAAAGTGTATGTGATTATATTAGTGAACAAAGCACTTATTTTCATAGGTGGGTGAGTGAGTGAGTGTCAGATCACCACTTTTCAAGGGTTGGCAGACCTTTTGGTGGGGGAAAATGCCCTTAGCACTTAGCACTTTGCCTGAGGACATAGGAATCTGGTTGGCAGACAGGGAATGCAACTCTGCAGATGAGTTGGGGAAAAAGGGAAGCATGCAGGGCATCACTGCACAGGAAAGGGATACCCAGTGCTACAAAAGGATATAAAGGAACCCATGGTGGACAGCATAAACCACCCTAACAGAGTCCACCAGTAACAGGGGAAGTCACTAGTTCAGGTGCATGGCTAGGATCAAGGGTTAAATGTTTTAAATGTAACCAGTGGGGTCATGTAGCATATAGATGTCTACAGAGACAAAGTGAGGAATAAAAGGTGGAGGAGACAGCAAGTGGAAACAACAGAATGCCAGTGGTAAGTTGTCTGGAGACAACAGGGGTACTAAACTACCAGCAGAGTTTATATTCAATCTTGGTAGATGGAAAACAGGCCACTGCCAAGAGAGATACAGCCTCTGATATAACCATTTTCTAGCTGGCAGTGGTTAAAAAGGAGCAGTACTTGCTTGGGCAGCCCACTCCAGTCAGAGCTTTAGGAGGGATCCCATTCCAAATACCTTTGGCCAGGGTTCACCTTGACTGGGAGGGTGGAAAAGGAAGCAAGCAAGTAGATGTGTTTGAGGACATCCCTGAAGATTTCTTGATAGGGAATGATTTTGATAATGCAGTACCTTGTGTGCATGAAGTGACACACAGGCTTGTAGACAGGCATATGGGTCTGGTAGCCTGGGGAGACCCAGACAAACCGCACACCTGAATCCAGGATTGGTGATGTGGCTACTTCAGGGAGGGGGCTACCCTGTAGCAGTGAGACTGAAGGTGAGACACAGCTGCTGGTGGGTACTGATGTTCCCTTGGACAGAATGACTGCAAGGGCAGAGGTCAGTAGTAGTACCCAGGTTGATAGTTAGGCACCACTGTCAGAGGATGCCAAACTTCCTTTGGAAGAGGAGCTGGGAAGGGTTACAAAAAGAGAGTTGAGACAGGCTCAGCTCTCAGACCCTGCATTACAAGGCCTGGGGGAGGTAGCTAGGGAGGCACCTGATTCTCAAGGAAAAGGGAAATCTGTATCCTGGGACAAAGGGTTACTGTATAGAGGGTGGACCCTGAGGGACATCTAGAAGGTGAGGTAATACAGTAGTTGGTAGTGCCCAGACCCTACCATGGTTCATGGATTAGTACTAAGCTAACTGCCCTTGCGAGCCATTTTAAGCCTAGCCAATTATCCCTTGTGAGACTCAAACCCTGCACCTTGTGTTTATAAGGCAAACACCTTAACCATTAGGCCACCCTCAACCATCTGGCACTTCCGGCCATAGCCCATGACATTCCCTTTGCAGGTCATATGGGCATAAAGCATACCAAAATATGTATTATGCAGAACTGTTTTTGGATTGGGATTTCCAGGGATGTAACAGGGTACTGCAGGACCTGTGAGCAGTGCCAAAACATAGGCAAGGCAGGAGACAAGGTCAAAGCTCCTTTTATGCCTTTGCCTGTGATAGAGAAGCAATTTCAGAGGGTAGCTATGGATACTGTGGGGCCCTCTGACTACCCCAAGTTCCACAGGGAAAAAGTATATCCTAGTGGTAGTAGATTATACTACCAGACACCCTGAATCTGAGGCCCTATCCTCCATTGAGGCAGAAAAGGTGGCAAATCCTTTGTTAGAGGTTTTCAGCAGGGTAGGTTTCCCAAAAGAAATACTGACTGACAGAGGTGCTAATTTCATGTCAGACCTGCTGGCTTGTCTGTGGAAGCACTGTTGGGTGAAGCACCTAAAGAACACCCCCTACCATCCCCAGACTAATGGTCTTGTAGAGATGTTAAACTCTACCCTCAACACATGCTACGGGCATTTGCAGACCAGTTCAAGAGGGAGTGGGACAAATATTTGTCCCATCTGTTGTTTGCTTACAGAGAGTTTCCCCAGAAATCCATAGGTTTTTCACCCTTCGAGTTGCTGTATGGACATAAGGTAAGTGGACCTCTAGATTTGATTCGAGATGAGTGGGAGGGTGAGTGTGAATCCCACAAGGAGTCTATTGTGGCATATGTCCTAAACCACAGGACAGGGCTGAGGGAGCTCACCCAGGAGAACCTGGCAGAAGCCCAACAGCAGAAAAAGGTCTGGTATGATAGGAATGCTCAACCTAGAGAGTATACTATAAGTCAGAAGGTAATGGTTCTCATTCCTGTCAGAAACAACAAGCTGTAGGCAGCTTGGGAGGGACCCTTCAAAGTGGTAAGAAAAGTCAGCAATGTTAACTTCATGGTAGAACTGCTAGGTGGGAGGCAGGGGTACAAATTGTACCATGTTAACATGATGAAACCTTACCATGACAAGGAGGCCCTTGTGCTAAGTATTTGCAGTAGGAGGCAGGAGGAGTCTGAGGGGGATCTATGGCTGCAGGGAGCCAGCCAGGAAAATCCCAAATTAGTATGGTGGAGCCTAGGGTTGCAGGCATATGATGGGACAGTGCAACACTGTACTGAGGTCAGCAATGCCAAGGCAGCTGGAATCTTAAGACAGGGAATGGGGTAGGGTATTCCAAGATAGGCTCAACCTTCTCAAGCAGCATTTCTCAAGGTTCACTTGAAAACCTAGCTTGAGTTTTTGGGGGTGGGGAGAGAAATGTCACAAAAGGAAATATTGCCATCCCAGCTGTCTGGAATTTTGTAAAAAAATATATATAATTTGTGACTATTAATATGATTTATATAGAAGTGTGACAGAAGGAGATACTGCCAGCTCAGCTATCTGGAATTTTGTAAGTGGTTATGTGTCATTTGTGAATGCCAACATGCTTCATGTAAGATGCTTGTGCTACAACTGTGTTAGAACTGTGTGTTATGTACTGAGCTAAAATGCCTGCTGGCTTAGAACAGAAATGTATATAAACTAGTGTAACTGTGTAAATGTATATGTTTTAACAGTGGGAACTAGAACATAGAGGGTTAACTTGCAAATCTTCAAGAAAGTAATTGAAATTAAATTGTTTTATGATTGTGCTATAAAAGTTAGTTTCAATGCAGCAACTCCTTGAACTAGGGTGCCTTCTGCATTGTTTTGTAAGTGTTTTTTTTGTTTTGTTTTATGTCTTCCAGCAGTTGCAAAGATCTGAGAAATATGTCTTTTTCATAGTAAGATGCTAAAATGCTGATAGTTTCTGACAATGGGGGTTTAGGTTAAGAACTAAGGTCAGGTGACAAAAAATGATGTCATCCAATCTAACCCAGCAGTAATATTTTATATGAATTTAAGAACTCTCTGAGAGAGAGAGAGAGAGAGAGAGAGAGAGAGAGAGAGAGAGAGGAGTGCATTTTGTATTTGATTTGACCTGACAGCATCAGCTGGGAAACATCCACTCACCTTGCCTTGCTGTAAGTAAGTTTTTAGGGCATAATAACTCATTTAGATTCAGAAAGCACTATAGTCAAGTACAGCTTAGATGTTTTCTTTATTTATTTGAGACTGTCTTGCAATGTTGTTTTAAATATTTCCTGTGATTTTGAACTCTGAGGTTACTGTGATGATTTACTGAGTATTTTCTTGTTCTTTTATTATTTATTATTAAATATATTTAAACCTATCTTTGTGGCTGATATTTGTGAGACTTATCGAAGCTCTTAGCGTACTTGCATATCTGTTTGGTGACATTGTGCAAGCGTCTAATAGCCTGGCCCTTGGTCAAACTACCATTTGGATTTATAGTAACATTACTCAGTAAGATTGGACAACCTTTGCCAAGGGCCTTAAAGTAGTTGCTCAAATGTCAGCTGCTGGCAGTGATAACTATCTTATAGTCTGGGCAGAAGGGGGCATAGCTAGTAAATATGTGCCAACCTTTACCAGGGGTGTGTGTGTGTGTGTGTGTGTGTGTGTGTGTGTGTGTGTGTGTTTGTGTATAAATCAAATCTCAAAGTGTGTGTGTGTGGGGGATCTGCTTCAAAATCTTGAAAGCTCATAATCTTGAAATTCAATATACTGAAGCCAAAATCTTGAAAGTTCAAAATACTGAAAACTCAAAATACTGAATTTCATAATATTGAAAAAAAAATAAAGGATACTAACACTTACTATACGCCAGCAGACGTACATAGAGAAACAAATAAAAGGCAATGCATATTAGTTTACTCCAACTATTTGCGGGGGGCAAGCCCCCCTGCACCCTCCATGTGAGGGGCTGTGACCACCACACCCCCCGCTACTTAAATATATCAACTCTGAGATTGCACTTTACTACACTAAGATGAGTTATGTTGTTGTATAGCAAATTAAAAGGGAATGGAGGTTACAAAAGGCAGTCATGAAGCACATAATGGTATGTTTGCCATTTTCTTCTGTGGAGTCCTGTCTTGGAGTTGATATATTTAAGTAGCAGGGGGTATGTGGGGCACATCACCCCACATGGGCAGTGCAGGGGGGCTTACCCCCTGCTTATAGTTGGAGAACATAATATATTTTCTTATGTAATTGTGTTGGAATATTGTAAGTGGTTTTCAATATTATGAAATTCAGTATTTTGAGTTTTCAGTATTTTGAACTTTCAGGATTTTGGCTTCAGTATTTTGAATTTCAAGATTATGAGCTTTCAAGATTTAGAAGTGGACCCGTGTGTGTGTCAGCTACTTGGGCAGGAGCATGAAGCACTGGTTATACAAAGAGGGTGCTGAAAGTCTTGGCTGAGATCTCAACTCCATAGCTGTGCCAGTGGGGAGTCTTATTGGGGTTCTGGAGAAAGAGAGAGAAACCAGCCCCAGACTGACTGTGGTCTCTGTGTGCTCTTAAGGGAAATTGCACTTTACTGTGTATAAATATACATTGTAGTATGTTAAACATACACTGACAGCAGCACATTTTTTTCTCAGTGCACTTTATTCGAAGTGATATATGAAAATAAAACTAAAGAGACTTCACTTACATAGAAAAAATCACTTAGGCAAAACAAAGTCTTACTCTTCTGATTTGTCACTCACCAAATTCTCTAAACATTCTTTGTCAAAGTCCAAGTAGTGTCTCACTTAGATCTTTGGATATCCCTCTGTTGTTCCACCATCTCTTCCAGTATACTTTCCAGCTAGCACCTTCCAACAGTCACTACTCGTGTTCAAATAATTCCTATCCACTGATAGTCCAAACATGTCTACCAGTAGGAATTCTGGTTGACAGCCATGAAAAGTCTCTACTCTTGGCTAACTACTCTCTTTCTGCAGTGAGAGGTAAGCATAACCTCCAGATAATACTCCTCCATCAAGAGGCAAATGCCTTTGCTATACTGAGTAAAAACCCTTCCTTTCAATTATCTGTTTTGCAGGGTATCCAAATATGATCTCTATTGCTTGATGTTCTGTACTGCTTGCATACCAAAGTCTCTGGTATATATATATATATATATATATATATATATATATATATATATATATATATATATATATATATATATATATATATACATACATGTGTGTGTGCATATACAAGCTCAAACTAAGCATTTTACAACAAAGATTAGATTTTCCCAGCCATTTAGAATTCACTATGCCACAGTATATGTATGCAATAGACACATATATAATATCTATCTGTCTATCTATCTATCTATCTATCTATCTATCTATCTATCTATCTATCTATCTATCTGTCTGTCTGTCTATCTATCCATCCATCCATCCATCTATCTATCTATCTATCTATCTATCTATCTATCTATCTATCTATCTATCTATCTATCTATCTATCTATCTATCTATCTATCTATCTATCTGTCTGTCTATCTATCTATCTATCTATCTATCTATCTATCTATCTATCTATCTATCTATCCATCCATCCATCTATCTATCTATCTATCTATCTATCTATCTATCTATCTATCTATCTATCTATCTATCTATCTATCTATCTATCAATCCTTCTAGCTATCTATCCTTTATTGACCACTTTGTCCAACTAGGCTCGTGGTCCCTTTTCAGGGGAGACCCAAAGTGGTATTTATACTACAAGGGCATATTTATATATACACGTGTGTGTGCATATACAAGCTCAAACTAAGCATTTTACAACAAAGATTAGATTTTCCCAGCCATTTAGAATTCAGTATGCCACAATATATGTATGCAATAGACACATATATAATATCTATCTGTCTATTTATCCATCTGTCTATCTATCTATCTATCTATCTATCTATCTATCTATCTATCTATCTATCTATCTATCTATCTATCCATCTAGCTATCTATCCTTTATTGACCACTTTGTCCCACTAGGCTGGTGGTCCCTTTTCAGGGGAGACCCAAGGTGGTATTTATACTACAAGGGGATATTTGGTCAGGGCACAGGGGAACTTCACCTACTCTTTTCAATAGGTATCTTTCACATCCCGATACCACTAGCTCCGGCAGATTGGTTTAGCATCTCATCCAAAGGATGACTTTCTCAGGAGTGTAGCACCCCTTTATGCTGCACTATAGTGTCATCAATCCATCTTCCTAGTGTGGAAATAGAACCCACAACTTCTATACAAAGATGAGTGTAACTATCTGTTGCACCCCTGTGTATGTATTTATAGATGTGTGTATCTATCTATATATATATATATATATATATATATATATATATATATATATATATATATATATATATATATATATATATATATATATATATATATATATATATATATATTACAACACACACACACACACACACACACACACACACACACACACACACACACACACACACACACACACAGACTTACATGTTGAAGTTGCAAATGGAACCAAAATGTCTGAAATGCAAACATCAGTATGTCACTTTGCATGCACAGAGGGCATTTTTTTGGTGCATGCAAACAAAACAAAAAACTCCCTAAATATAACATACTTTTACACAGGGGGCAATCCCCTGCCCCCATTGCAATTATATATACCAATTCAAAGATCACACACTACAGCACAAAGGGCATATTGAAGTAGTGAGGAGTGCTAGGGAGGACTACAAAGTGACCAAATAAAAAAGAATACTACAGAATGGTGAAGGGAGTGTAAAAGAAAATGAGCTGAGAGTAGGCATGAATGAGAGGGTTGTTTAATGATGTGTCCTGCAGTGGATTTGAAAATGATCAAGAGAGATTGTTACTGGATAATAGAAACTGAGTGTAGAGCCAAAGATGAATAAAGAAAATTAGATAGGGAGGGTAAGGATGGAAAAAGGGTAGAGAAATGAAGTATAAGTCAGTGTATTGAAGTGAAATAGAGATGAAGTACCCTGGTCAGTTTTCCGACTAAAAACAATCTACTGGAATCAGGTTATTGCTTAATGTTCTTTGATTTAATAGGCTGTCATGAAGCAAATTGCTAAGAGTATTTATGGTTCTTACACCAATTAAGGGAGTGAAAGAGTAATGGTTCATGAAAAAGTAAAAATTGTTTAAATAGTATAGTGCTGATGGTGGTTTACTATTATAATGTTGAGGTGAGAATGCACCCATATGAAAAATTTGAACTACAGATGTTCGAATGTTTCATACGGGTGCATTCTCAATGTTCGAATGTTTATATTAGCGAATGTACTGTGCATTTGCTAATATAAATTCGAAGAACTGTACAGAGATTGCGGTACAGTGTGGTTAGGGAAATTCATCCCTTTCCTCACTGTAGTATGATCTCGGAGTTGGAATATATAGTTAGCAGGGGGTGTGGGGTGTGCAGCCCCCCACAGGGGGCTTGCCCCCCTGCAAAAACCTGATGTCAGGTATAGGAGTTTACTATACATGAACCCCTATACAGACATCAGGTGCTGTGTTCAAAAACAATGTTGAATGTGTTGGCCACTAGGAACAAAAATAGATACACACTATTTTCAGATGCATCTCACTGCACCAAGCACAATTTCCCTTAAGAGCACACAGGGAGCACAATCCAGACCTGAGGCTGGACTCTCTCTCTCTATCTCCAGGCTCCAAACAAGACTCCACACTAACCACTTTGGATCTTTGTGTCCCTGTTCCAAATAGCTGACCCACGCACTTGGATATTTGATTTACATACACACACACACACACACACACGCACACACGCACACACACACACACACACACACACACACACACACACACACACACACACACACACACACACACACACACACACATCTGGGAGAGGCTGGCACAGATTTACCAGCTGTGCCCCCTCTGCCTAGACTATAAGGTAATTACACTGCCACCAGTCGGCTACTCTAAGGCTGTTACAAGGGTACCCAATTAAAATTAATAATAATACAAATGGTAGAGTTTGACCAATGCAGCAAGATTTTCAGGAGCAGCCACAGTGTCAATAAAATAAGCATAAGTACTCTTTCAAGATGTTAAAAATGCATTCTCTAAAAGACCAGTCACAATGAAAAGTATAGAAATATTTAATAATAAATAATAAAATAGAAAGTATGAGAATACTGAATATCTAGTTACAATAAACACCAGGTTTCAGTCATAGGAGATATAAAAATAATACAGTTGGATAGATTCACACAGATGCAGAAAACAATACTTAACTAATCTCACTATATTTTCCTGACTAACTAAAGACATACTGTTCCCTAGTTAAGTAACTCACTACAGCAAGGCAAGGTGAGGTGTTGAGTTGCTTACTACAGCAAGGCAAGATGAGGTGTGTGGTTGTGTGAGATATCTGTGAGAGATCTTTCCTGTCAGGTTCCAAAAAACAAAGTGCTGCTGTGAGAGTTCCATCATGTCTCTCACTTATATCTATAAAATAATTTCAGTGTTGGCTATAGAACGACATCACAAAGAGTGGCGTACAGCAACAGTGGTCCCTCTCCATAAAGGTGGTGCCTCAATGGATCCTGGAAACTATCGCCCCATAAGCCTGACTAGCTTGGTCTGAAAAGCTATGGAAAGGATCATCATGGACCTCATAAATAAATATATTGGGGACCTACAGACACTGGATCCCACCCAGTTCGGCTTTGTTAAGGGCAGATCCTGCCTCTTAAACCTGGTTGATTTCTTTGAAACAGTCACCAAGGCCATTGACGAGGGGAAGGTGAGCCACACAGCCTACCTGGACCTCGCAAAATCCTTCGATACAATACCCCACTCGGGCATTATAGATAAGCTCACCAGCTTAAATATAAACCCCTATGTCACTAGATGGATTGCAAACTGGCTCAAGGACAGAACCCACATGGTTAGAATTGCTGGAGCCATGTCAGACTCCAAACCAGTTACAAGTGGTGTCCCACAAAGTTCAGTCCTGGGACCTCTCTTGTTCGGTATATATTTCTCAGAGGTACAGGCCAACATGGAAGGACTGTGGCTGACCAAGTTCGCAGATGACTGCAAACTGGGTGCCATAATCGACTCTCCAGCCAACATAAGCATCCTCCAAAAGGGCCTCATAGAAACAGACAACTGGTGCCAGAGCCATGGCCTCAAGCTAAATGCCAAAAAGTGTATAGTCATCCGCTTTGGCAAAAACAAAGTGCCCACAAATTACCACATTGGTGGTAATCCATTAAGTACAGAAGAAGTAATTAGGGACCTGGATATTTGATTTACATACACACACACACACACACACACACACACGCAAATCTCTCATTTGGCAGCCACGTGAGTAAAGTGGTTAAAAAAACATTTTATATAGCCCACCTAATCATGAAGGGATTCACATCTAGATCAGGGGAGGTCATCGTGCCTCTTTACTCATCCCTCATCAGGCCCATAATTGAGTACAATGCCCCTTTTGGGATGTACCTTACCAGACACCTGCAGCATCTGGAAAGACCCCAAAAGTACCTCACCAAAAGGATCAAAGGGCTCAAACTGATGCCATATGCTGCCCGGTTAAAGAAACTCCAGCTCTACTCAGTGGCATACCGCCTGTTCAGAGGTGATCTGTGCCTGACGTATAAAGCCATGTCCAACCCGGAATTAATGGACACGCTGCACCTCAGAAAATCCAAATCCCATCGAGTTACGCGCTCGAGAGACTTGAACCTCAGCACTGAAATAAATAGGACATGCTGGAGGGACATATTCATAACGCAGAGGCTCCCTTCACTCTGGAATAAAATCCCAGTCCAGGTTAGGCAGATTCCTTCATTGACTTTCTTCAAGGGGAATCTTGATGAGTGGATGGGAGATCGTAGGTTTACCCCGGGTATTACTTCTGTGTCACTGATAGACAGAGGCACAGTATACTAACCTCGAAAAAGGGCATAGCAAAATAAATTTAAAATGGGTGGCGAAAGCCAAACACATTCTGGCTAGGCTTATAAATGCCCTAGGGCAGATAGCCTAGTATGAACCTATGAACCTATGAACATCTGGTCACCTAACTCTGGTACAATACACACCCAAAGCTTTGCTAAGATCTATCGCAGCATCAGAAAGCTGTACAAACTTCCACCCTTCCAGAGTAGCAATTAGTTCACCACTAAGAACAATACTGTAAGATTCATAGTCCTGATTTTTCCAGACATTTTTGTCTCTGGCTGCAACCACACCTGTAAGATAAAATCTTTATGGCCAAAACCAACCCATTTAATTTTCAAGCTATTTTTCAAAATTAGCTGGACTGAGATTAACCTCTTCCCTTTCAGAATTCTCTGTTAAAACATATACATTTAATCAGTTATAATAATACTGTCTGACATATATGTATATCTCTTTTCTGTCCAGCAGGACACACTATTGATGGATTTTTAACACAAGCAACTTTACAAATACATTTTAACACAAGCATCTGTACAAATCAGTGTGATAGTCAAATGACATAAAATTATTTACAAAACTCCAGCTAGCTATGCTGGCATATGTTACACATGCACTGCCCTACTCTCCCTGGCACAGATGACACTGCCTCATATCATCACATGCAGTATCCTTTCTCACTCATTTTCAGGTTCAAGAAAGAAAGCAAGGAGATGAATGGTTTGGATTAAAGTAAACGTGGATACCACTTGAAGGATTAGTTCTGAAAGAACCATGTCCCTGTGGAAAATGAGATAGGTTTGACTCACCATAAAAGCTTGCAACTCAAATACCCTTCTTGCATATGTCAGAGCAATCAGTAAAACTATTTTCCATGTTAAGAACTTCAAGTCAGCCATATTAGCTGATTCAAATGGAGTATGTTTTAGCTTCTCTATGACAAAATTAATATCCCAAGCAGGGGCCATCAGTTTTCTTGGAGGTCTCTTTTCAAAACCCTATCAAGAACAATTTGACATGATATTGCAATGCAAAAGGAGGCACCATGGGCAGACATGCTGAAATGCAGATAAATTAACCTTGATGGAGGAATAAGAAAGGCCAGAGGATAATAACTCATAAATATTATAAAACCATAGAACAGCTGGCCCTGAATTGGTGCTGATTATATTGTTGGCACTAACTGGAAAACCATTTCCATTTGCTGCTATGTGATTTTCTAGTAGCAGGCTTTCTTGCCTTCATTAGTATCTGCTGCACATCCTCAGAAAACATAAGTTCATAGGTTCATAGGAGATTACTTGGCTAATGGCTCAAGAGTCCTTAAAAGCATAGCTAGTTTTACCCAGATTTTACCAAATTTTCTATTCCTGGGGAAGAATATAAGGGTCAGCAAGCAGGATTTTGACAATTTTTACAGACTGCCTCTGTCTGTAAGGGACATGGGCACTACCCCAGGAGTGAATTTGAAATCTCCCATTCATCTGTCCAGACTGAGCTTGAAGATGTCAGAAAAGGGCTATGCTTCACATGAATAGGAAACCTATTCCATGCTGTCTGTCCAGCATAGTCTATTAATGTCAGAGATCAGGTTTAAATCTTTGGAGTGGGTAACCCTCATGCAGTTAATTTTGTGAATATTCAATATTTCCTTCATGGCTGTGTCAGGACAGGCACAGATCACCCCTGAGTAATTGATAGGAAATTTAATGCAGTGATAGGGCTTTTAATTGGTCCATATATGACATGTTGGTTATACCGTGTAGCTTTCTGGTGAGAAACTTCTGAGGATGCTCCAACTGTTACAGGTGCCTGGTGAGGTTCATACCAAAGGGAGAATTGTACTTGATTATTGGTCTGATGAGGGCTGAGTACAGTGTTACTATGAGATCCTTAGGTCTGAATGAGATGCCCTTACTTATAAGCTGAGCCACGTAGAGGGATTTCTTCAACACCATGCAGACATGGTGGTCAATGTTCAGACTACTGTCTATATGAGTACCCAGATCTGTCAGCACTGTGATCACTCTTGGGGAGGTGCTATCATTGTTGCAGTTTGCAGGGGTATTTGATTTCCTAACGTCTTCACATTTACTTTGAGGCCATGGCTCTGAAACCAATCATTAGAATGTATCAGGCCTTCTTGTACACTATTAACGTCATTTGGGAAGTCAGTGATTGCCCCCAACTTGCAGTCATCAATAAACTTAATCAGTCAAAGGCCATCTACATTTGCCCTGACATCTGAAGAGTATATCCTGAAAAGGAGAGGGCTGAGCTCTGAGTCCTGGGGCACTCTACTAGTGACTGTCCTTTAGCTGGATGTGGATTCCCCCACTCTAACAACGTGTCCTATCCATGAGCCATTTTGCTATCCATCTGGTGATGCAGAGGTTTATACCCTGCTATGATACCCGAGTGGGATATTGTGTCAAAATGCCTTGGCCAGGGCAAGGTAGGCAGTATTTACTGTCTTACTCTCATCCTTGGCCTCAGTGACCTTCTCAAAGACATCCATCAGACTGAAGCCAAACTGGTTTGTATCCATACTCTGGCCATTTAATATGTCACTGTTAATCAGGTCCATGATTATCCTTTCCATAGCCTTGCATATGAGGTTAGTTAGGCTTATGAGTCGGTAGTTTCCTGGGTCAGTTGATAGTCCCCCTTGTGCAGAGGGATGACTGTTGCTGTTCTCTGCTCTACTGGGACAAAGCCTGTCTAGAGACTGGGGTTAAATAGAGATCCAAGTGGGTCTGTTAGGTCATGTTTTAAGCTATTTAATAGGCACTCTGGGATTCTGTCAGGCCCCATTGATGCCACATTTCTAACTTTAGAAAGTGCAGTGATCACCTGTTCTTTTGTGATAAAAGGCAAAGGAATGGTAGAGGGTATTTCATGACTGGAGGTGATGAGAGGGTGAAATTTGAGCTAAAGTTATCAGCCAGCAGGTTTGCTCTTTCTTCTAGCTGAGTATAGATAGTACTATCTACAGCCAACTCAGCTCATTGTTGAGTGTTTTCCTTAAGATTTCAGACATAACTAAAAAATGGTTTGTGGTTACCCTTTGCCTGGAAGGCAATTTATTTTGAAAACTTGACTAGTTACCTAATTTACCTGTTGAGACTAGCAAGAGATTTTTTTTCCCGTGTTGTGTACTCTCCCATTTACTTCTAGACAGCAATTTCTGCCTTCTGTTATACAGTCTGTTTATTCCTGGGGTTCACCAGGGTGGCTTGTTTTCCCAGCTAGACCTGCCGTTTCTATGCAGTTGTTCAAGTGGTTGTACGAGACATTCATGTATACTTATGCATAGGCCTCTGTGTTTTCAGGTTTAGGGGAGTCTTACAATTACCTATGCTATCACTTAATAGAAAGTAATTTGCCTCAAAAAAATTATTTAAGGTTATAATGATTGATTGGGGTTCTACCATTACATTTATTACAAAGGAGGTTGATTTATGATCCGATCTTACCAATGAGGACATTATGATGGGGGGTGTAATGCTGCCTCATGTTTGTGAGTAGTACATCAAGGATATTTAAGCCCCTAGTGAGATTGTGGTCCAGTTGTTCCAAAGCATATGCATTGACAAAGTCCAGGAATCTCTGAGCCTGCATGTTAGTGGCCATGTATGTTTCCCAGTTTTTGGAGGAGTAGTTAAAATCACCCATGAAGAGTGTAGTGGTCTGAATGGTAATTCAGGTAACTTCAGGTATGTGGGTGGTTTTCAAGGTTCATGGTTGGGGACCTGTTACTAGCAATGATATGGTGGGTGATTTTGCCTGTGGTCAGCTGGACATGGAGTACCTCAAGTGAATCATTCTGCTTGACCAGTCTAGAGATGCAATTGTTTTTTTATGTAAATGGCGACAGTTCCTCCTTTTGTTTTTTTTTTCTTTTTCAAAGGGCGGTCTGAATGTGTGATAGGCATTGTAGTCTTGCACTACTATGGTGCTTCTCACAACCTTGAAAATGTCTCTGTAACTGCACAGATGTCAACATTTTCCAGGGTGAGCAGAGCTTCCAGGAAGTGTAGTTTCTTCTTAAGACTCCTGGCATTGAGAAGTAGTGTCTTCAGCTTGGCATTAGAAGAATTTGTTACGTTGGTCGTTCTGTTGGTTTAGCACTGTCTAAAAATGGCATTATAGGGGTGGCTAATGCCTTGGCCATTATTTGGAAGTCTAGTGGTGACAGGTGCCGACCATCTCTGGCAAAGCAGTGTGGTCTGTTGATCATGTTGTCTCAGGCTGACAAAGACTAGATACCTGTGGAATGATGCCAGTAGCAAAGCCAATTATTGAAGTCAATCATTTTCTGTTTGTATCATGGTATGGTTCTTGTTGGGGGTAGAAAGCTGCTCAATCCGAGGTTCATGCCAACCTATGACATGTATTCAGAGAGGTTCATCGTGTCACTCTTCATATAATTCAGGGAAGTACATCTCAGATGATTCACACCCACATGGACTATGACTGAATCATACTGGTACTTGTGGTTGAGTGACATGAGTGCCTGTGTGATCTGGCAAATCCGGGCCCCTGACAGGCAACTGACTGTAATCCTCCCTTTATCCAACCTGATGAGGGTGGCATCTGTGTGCCTCATGACGGAGTCTCCTATGACCAAGGTGTTTGAATGTGTGGTGTTTTGCCTTAGGGGCTTGCTTGTGGAAACACACACTGTGATGTGTATTTTTATGTGCAATGGTTGGTGTTGGCTTGGTTTTGTTTGGATGGGGTTTATGACAGTAGTGTATGGGAGGCCTCTGAGGTTTTGCTAAGTTTCTTGTGAGTAGCCCCACATATACAAAAAACTTTCAGACACTAGACCCAAACTCAGGTAGGTTTGCTGCAGCACACGCCTGCCACAAAAGTGCAGTCAGAAAACCCTCCTAATGTAAACATGCTGGTTTTAGAGCTCAAGAGCAGAAAAAGCACACAATCTAGACACTACTGTCCTGTAAAACTAGCAGACACAATGTAATTAAGTACTACAGCAGCAGTGGAAATAGTTCAGCTTTGAAACTCTAAAAAAGTGCAATAAATGTAAAACTTAATGCAGGATTCTTATGAAATATAGTAAAAATAATCAGCAGAAGTGCAAAATTATACTTATTTCATTTTTTATAGCAGCAGATGGCTTTTAGATGCAGAAGATTCTCTGTAACTCTTAGGCAAAGTAGCTAAACCAAGAGCAGCTCGAGGAATTGAGCACAAACTCACACAAGTACTGCACTTATATAGATACAGAAAAACAAGTTTTGCAACAGCAAGGCCTACAGACCAATCATGGAAAGGAAAACACACAATAAGCTTTCAACCAGGACCCCCAACTCTGATAAGTCTGCTACATCACTCTTCTACCACAAGAATGCAGTCAGAAAACTCTCTTAATGTAAAAATGCGGGATTTGGAGCTCAAGTGCAGGGAAACCACACAATATAGATACTACTGCCCTGTAAAACTAGCAGACACAATGTAATTAAGTGCAATAGCAGGAGTGGAAGCAGTTCAGCTTTGGAACAGGTGTCTAAAAGGAATTAAGACCCTATCATCCAGGCAGTCAATTAAAGATAATTCATGTTGAAGTGTATCAAACACCCCTGTTCTTGTGTGAGTAGATCTAGTCAGTGAGAAAGCTTGTAGTAATTTCCCCTGGCCATTTGCAAAAGAAGGGATAACCAAGGTTGCTTGGGCTAGAAGGAAGTCACCACAGTGATCTTGGGGAATTCTTTCTGAATCTTCATAAGTACCCTGGATATTAGTGGAAGAAGTAGAAAGGCATATAGGAACATTCCTGTCCAAAGAAATGAAAAGGCATCTGTTTTCCAGGCCGTCTTGCATGGAGGCCTGGAACAGAATCTTGCCAGATGATTGTTCACAGAGGAGGCAAAGAGGTCTACTAAAGGAACTCTCCACTGATGGACCAAATCTTGGAAGACCCCTGCTATATTTTCCGGTCATGAGTATCTGCCCTGGTCCTGCTGAGCTTGTCCATCACACAGTTTTGCTCTAACAGAATGTAGGATGCCTGTAGAGTGTGATTGTGCTGTGAAGCTATACCCCATGCTAACATGGCTAGTCTGCAAAGGTGGTATGACTTGGTTCCCTCTGGCTTGTTGATGTACCACATGGCTGTGATATTGTCTGCAACCAGTTGAAGAGATCCACGAGACCAAAGATGGCTCAGTGAGTTGAGTGCCCTGATCAGGCCAAGCATCAACTTGATTATTCATGAG
The DNA here is from genome assembly GCF_019279795.1 of Protopterus annectens. NCBI lineage: Eukaryota > Metazoa > Chordata > Ceratodontiformes > Protopteridae > Protopterus > Protopterus annectens. The sequence goes on along the minus strand of NC_056729.1, from coordinate 541,500,595 downwards.
CTTGCATGTGTCTTTGGTGACCACCCCTGTACACTTTTATACCTTCTAAAACTGCTCTTTAAGCAAAGTCTGAAGCATCTGTGGTGACTGGCTGCTTTGGTGCAGCGAGTGAGAAGAAGAGACAATGGATTTAAGGATAAATTTTGTCACCAACAAAGGATTTCTGTTCTGAAAAACCCAGCACTTGGATTTGAAAAGATAAAGGATGTTTATGCTGTGGCCAAAGAGATTTCAGATACCACTGTATCTTTCTCATGTGGAGTATTGCCAGGGGTATCATGAGAATCATAGATGCACTGAGACCCAAAGTCCTGAGGTATTCCCTCATAGTGACTGAAGTCTGAGTAGAAAACTTTAGAAAATGATCTAAATAAAGATCTATTTTTTTTCCTGTGGAAGAAAGGCTCTTTAAACTGAGATGACTAGCTAACATCCCAGGAACACAATCCTGTATGAGGGAGTCAAGAAAGACTTTTTAATGTTTTCTTGAAATCCCAGCTTGTGTAAGAGATCTCTCAACCAGAGAGAGATTCCTGACACTTGGAACAAGAATCTGCAAAAATAAGCAAGTTGTCTAAATATGAAAAAAAATGTGGATATCCTGTAGCCTACAATGAGCTGTAACTGGAGCTAGGCACTTTGTGAACCCTCTTTGTGCAGTATATAGTCCAAATTGTAAGGCTGTGAACTGACACTGTGATCCAGATGCACAAAACTATAAGAAACATCTGAAGTCTGGATGAACAGAGATGTGATGATAAGCATAGTTTAAGTCTATTATTACCAGGAAAACTGAAAGAGGAAGAAAAGGTCATTTTGAATTTGGGCACTATCAAAAACAGGTTTAGTAAAGAAAGATTCAGAACTGGTCTCCAAGCATTTTCTTTCTTTGGCACTAGGAACATACTTGGATAACAAACATTTTCCTCTTGGGCAAGAGGAACTGGTTCTATCACTTGTTGGGTCAACATGCAATGAAGAACAGGTGGAAGGATTTGGAGGATGAGGAATAACCCTTTGGAAAGGAGGAATTTCCTCCCACTGCCTTCTGTAACCCTGAAGAATGATATTCAGATCTCATTTGTCTGAAACAATATGTTGTCAAAGAGAAAAATGGAGATTCAGATTTTCCAGAAGAAAAAAGGGGTCAAAGCAGGAGGGGGGGGGGGGTCACAAGTTCTCTTGAACTGATATTCAGACTTGTTGGACTGTCCTTATTTTGGGAGATGTGTGGCTTCTTTTTGGACCCACTTGCCATTTCTTCTTAAATGTCTGGTTACCTGACTTTTGTTGAGATTGTTTATTCTTTTTGTCAAAATTGGATGAGGACATATAACATCCTTTGTACAAATTGGAAAAGGAGGGAAGAGAAATTTTAGAGACTCCCTGGATCAGCTTACAACTTTCATCAATTTTTTATCATATTTGCAGCAGAGGGCCACAACACTAAATCTCTATCAAAGGGGGAATTTAAAATCTCATTTGTAATGTCATCTGAGAGGTTCTTTGAATGAAACCAAGCAGTCCTTAAAACTGTACCAGTGGTTATAGCCCTTGAAGAAGTATCAAAAGAGTCATACACACCCTGTAAACAATGAGTTGTGATCTGTGCAATACAAGAAACTAAGTCAAGGGTTGGCAGCCTATGGCACACATGCCAAGCATGGCACGCTGAGTGATTTTCAATGGCACACTGACTGTATATGAGAGAATGGAGAGAGACTGAGTGAGTGAATGAATGTATGAAAGATGAAGTGACTGTGTGGGTGTGTGATCAGAGTGAGTGAGTCAGTGAATGCATGTATGAAAGATGAAGAGACTATGTGGGTGTACGACTGGAATGAATGAGTGAGTGAATGCATGTATGAAAGATGAAGAGACTGTGTGGGTGTGCGATCAGAGTGAGTGAGTGAGTGAGTGAGTGAGTGAGTGAGTGAATGCATGTATGAAAGATGAAGAGACTGTGTGGGTGAGTGATTGGAGTGAGTGACTGGGCGAATGCATGTATGAAAGATGAAGAGACTGTGTGGGTGTACGATCGGAGTGAGTGAGTCAGTGAATGCATGTATGAAAGATGAAGAGACTGTGTGGGTGAGTGATTGGAATGAATGAGTGAGTGAATGCATGTATGAAAGATGAAGAGACTGTGTGGGTGTGCAGTTGGAGTGAGTGAGTGAACGCATGCATGAAAGATGAAGAGACTGTGTGGGTGCGTGATCGGAGTGAGTGGCTGGGCGAATGCATGTATGAAAGCTGAAGAGACTGTGGGGGTGTGCGATCGGAGTAAGTGAGCAAATGCATATATGAAAGATGAAGAGACTGTGTGGGTGTGTGATTGGAGTGAGTGAGTCAGCAAATGCATATATGAAAGATGAAGAGACTATGTGGTGTACGACTGGAATAAATGAGTGAGTGAATGCATGCATGAAAGATGAAGTGACTGTGTGGGTGTGCGATTGAGTGAGTGAGTGAATGCATATATGAAAGTTGAAGAGACTGTGTGGGTGTGTGATCAGAGTGAGTGAGTGAATGCATGTATGAAAGATGAAGAGACTGCGTGGGTGTGCGATCTGAGTGAGTGAATGAATGCATGTATGAAAGATGAAGAGACTGTGTGGGTGTGAGATCAGAGTGAGTGAGGGAATGCATGCATGAAAAATGAAGAGACTGTGTGGCTGTGCAATCGGAGTGAATGACTGGGTGAATGCATGTAAGAAAGATGAAGAGACTGTGTGGGTGTGAGATCGGAGTGAGTGAGTGAGTGAGTGAGTGAGTGAGTGAGTGAGTGAGTGAGTGAGTGAGTGAGTGAGTGAGTGAATGTATGAAAGATGAAGAGACTGTATGGGTGAGTGATCGGAGAGACAGAGTGAGTGAATGCATGTATGAAAGATGAACAGACTGTGTGGGTGTGCGATTGGTGTGAGTGACTGGCAGAATGCATGCATGAAAGATGAAGAGACTATGTAGGTGTGCAATTGGAGCGAGTGAGTGAGTGAATGCATGTATGAAAGATGAAGAGACTGTGTGGGTGAGTGATCGGAGAAAGACAGAGTGAGTGAATACATCTATGAAAGATGAAAAGACTGTGTAGGTATGCAATTGGAGTGAGTGAGTGAGTGAGTGAGTGAGTGAGTGAGTGAGTGAGTGAGTGAGTGAGTGAATACATGTATGAAAGATGAAGAGACTGTGTGGGTGAGTGATCGGAGAGAAAGACTGTGTGAATGCCTGTATGAAAGATGAAGAGACTATGTGGGTGTGAAACTGGAGTGAGTGACTGGGTGAATGCATGTATGAAAGATGAAGAGACTGTGTGGGTGAGTGATCGGAGAAAGACAGAGTGAGTGAATACATCTATGAAAGATGAAAAGACTGTGTAGGTATGCAATTGGAGTGAGTGAGTGAGTGAGTGAGTGAGTGAGTGAGTGAGTGAGTGAGTGAGTGAGTGAGTGAGTGAATACATGTATGAAAGATGAAGAGACTGTGTGGGTGAGTGATCGGAGAGAAAGACTGTGTGAATGCCTGTATGAAAGATGAAGAGACTGTGTGGGTGTGAAACTGGAGTGAGTGACTGGGTGAATGCATGTATGAAAGAAGCAGTTGTGTGTGAGAGAGATCAGAGAGAGAGAGAGAGAGAGAGTGATCATAACCATAGGTTTCAACCTTACAACAAGAAATCTGGACAAAGCCAAGAGGGGACAAAGGCCTAAAAATAGGGACAATATTTAAATATTGCTCTTACAAACTTAGAAAGTTGATAGAATAACAGGTTTTGCATTAACATGAATTTTCTAAAGGATATGAAGTATGAAATGCAAATGTATGTCATTATTTTCTAACTTCAATCTTTAATGATTTGTCACAAATGTGTCAGAAAACCTCAATTTTTAGAATAATGGACCAAAAATATGAGGGCAAAATCTCTGGACATTCTGTGAAAATCTGTACAGTTGGGAGGTGTGATTGTAACAAATGTACTAGTTACAGTAACAGATAAAAATGATTCTGCTTGACATCAATTAGCTGCAAGGCCATACTTGCTGCATTAGACATAAAATTAATGTCAGGCAGGATTGAGTTCAGCTGCATGCCTTCAAAATGAAAGTTGTTGAGCACTGTGGTTCTTATTTATTTATTCTTTGTTGACCAGAAGTTGTCACTTAGTACAAAGACACAGGAATATATGGGGCTGTTACTAAGTAAGATGACGGTATCTTTTAAAATGATTCAGAAAAGGCAGAAACTTGATATCCGTTTGTTTCAAGACTTTTGGACACACGAATATGGATTCATACAACAAAAGGATTGTGCTGTTTGTGCTTTATGTTGCAAAACTATTGTGTACTGTACTTCAAGTGCACAAAGACACTATCAAACAAAACATCAGTCCATGTTTAAAAACTCTGAGGAGAAAAGTGAAGCCACAAAAAGAGCTGTTTCTGGCTACAAAAAACAAACTAGTATTTTTAGTCAAGTAACTGGAACCAAAAATAAAGCTACTGAATGTAGTTATAAAATTGCTCAGTGTGTGGCTTTGAAGGCCAAACCTTTCACAGATGGAGAATTCCTCAAGGAAACTTTTTTGAGCAGTGCTGAAATTTTGTTAAATGATTTACGAAATAAAGAAACAATACTGTCTCAGATTCGAGAAATACCAGCTTCTGCGAGAACTGTCAAGAGACGCATAACTGATATGGCTGAAAATATAATGATAAAGCAGACAATCAGGTTAAAACAAGCTGTTGTATTTAGTGTCACTCTTGATGAAGGTGTTGATGTGAATGACATGACATACCTAGCAATAGTTGCAAATGACCACGTTTCTGAAGAACTGCTCTGCTTGATACCTCTTGCTGGTACTGCCAAGGGAGATGATATTATAGCTGCATCTGTAAGCATTTTCAAAAATCATCACATTGGGATAACTAAAATATTCTGTGTTACTACTGATGCCACTCCTGCAATGGTCAAAAAGGACAAACGATTTGTTAAACTTCTTCTGGATCATTCTACAGCAGTGCAGAAAAGAAAGCCAGTAAAGGTCCATACACCTGTAGGAAAAGACAAAGCCAAGCCAAACCAATATGGTATAAAGTTTAATACAAAATATCCACACCAAATAAGCACTTTTGTTTCACCCACGAAAACTTCATCAGAATGGTATATTGTCACCATACCTCCCAACTGTACCAAATTACTCATTTTTTACCGAGTTTTGGGGTCCAAAACATGAGGTACCATGATTCCCGAGTGGCACCCCTTCATTTCCGATTTCTCAGCTGTTGGTTTGAAATCCCCCCCCCCGCGGCATTTTGAGCTGACGTCATCACGTGTGCGATGACATCAGCGCTGTGAAATGGCCTACCAGCCAGTCAGAATTGAGCTCAGCTAGCTCAAACAACAACATTGCGTGCATTTCCAGTGCCAGCCACAAGGAGGAAATGGAATGGAACTTAGCTGCCATGAGTGAGGGAGAATGAAATAAGTAAGCTTCAGAGAGAGACGAGCTGGGGAATGCTGCTGCAAGAGACAACCCTGGGAATAGAGCTGGGTAAGCCAGAGACAAGCTGGGGAATGCTGCAAGCTGCTGAGATAAGCAGAAATGGAACCGGGGAATGCTGAAAGCTGCTGAGATGAGTGGGAATGGAGCTGGGCTGAGGGAATGATGCAAGCTGCTGAGATAAGACGTGTGGGTATAGCTGGCCTTAGACATAGGCCAACTAGGTGGCTGCCTAGGGCACCGCTGTAGCAGGGGTGTTTTTCCAGTATTTATTTAATGTAGGCAGACCAGGATGGGGGCACCAAGGTGGTATGTGGGGGTACTGTGGAGCCCTTTTGCCTAGGTCGCCAGTTGACCTAAGGCCACTCCTGCGTGGGGGAATGGGGCCGGGTAAGCTAATGGTGTGGGTGTGTGTATGTGTGTGTGTGTGTGTGTGTGTGTGTGTGTGTGTGTGTGTGTGTGTGTGTGTGTGTGTGTGTGTGTGTGAGAGTGTACTTTTTTTTGTGCTACGAGGTTGAGAGCTATGACAGCACTGCATAAGCCATGTGCTTCCCATGATCAGCAGTTGGTCTGCCATAATTTAACGTTTAGGAAGTTACTGCTACAGATGATAGGTGCTCTCTTGCAGGATAAAAATTCAAAATAGAATGAGCAGCTGTACTAAAAATTAATAATAATGCAGTGTGCAGGTTACAGATAGATTAGTATTGTTGCATCATATGTTTGAGATAATACTGCATTTTGGGAATATGCTACAGACAAGTTAGTGTTGTTTTCATGTATTTGTGGTCTCTGGTTTGATTCTTTGCCCCATTTGCTGTGTTTGAAGACTGCATGTTTAAATGTTTCCATGTTCCCACTGGGTGCTATTTTCCTCAAAGGCATGGTGCTTAGATTAATAGTTTATTGTAAACTGTTTCTAAGTCTTTATGAGTGCTGAATTGACATTCCAGTGTGTATCTTGCATAGTGTCTGTTGGGTAGATTCCAGCTTGCATGAATATTCCATTTATGTAAGTGTTCACTGATGGTAGATGAATAGATTTTAGAGTACTATTCACTGGAGACTATAATGCATTGTATTAAGAGAATGACTATTGTTTTACAGGATGCATGGACTCTGAAGGCTTTGTTTTAGCACAGCATCACTCTTGCTCTGAACAGCAGTGGCAGCATATCCTGTAATACATGATATTCAATAATTAGATGATGAGTACAAAATAAATAGTGAAGATGACAGTGGAAAAAAGTGAAAATGCATTGATTTTGAATTTATGCAGATGGGTTTAAAGCTTTGTTGCCCTTGTCTTAGGATGGAATACAAACTGCCAATATTTCCATTTGTATACAGGTTTCTCAGTAGTTCCTTTTTATTACATTGTTCCTGGAATGGATAAAATAACTACTGGTTTGTAGTTATTGAGTTTAGTTTTGCAGTTCACTGCATGCAACTGCACTACCGTAAACTTAACCCAGGCTTTAAGTATCCCATCTGTGTCCTTGTAGAGAATGAACAACTTCACTCCTATGTAGATAATGCATCAGTTCTCAATAGTCCTCATACCCTTCCTCTCTCTATTGTAACCACTCACTCATCCTCAGTTCATTGCTGCATTCTCTAAAGTCTTTCTTACCTTGTAATAAAACATGTTTCGTGTACAGTCCCCCTGCTTTTCTTACTGGTTTCTTATATATGTTTTTCATTAATAATTTACTATATTAGAACAGTATTAATATTGCATCATGCCTTTAACATCTTGTGTGCAGTGAGAAATCAGTATTAAATGTGACCTCATCTATAGTAATTTTACGAGTGAATGGGTGGTGAGGGGCTAAGGACAAAATGGATGATAAACAGCAGTTACATGCTAGAAGTGAGCATCTGTGTACATCCCATGATGGACTGTCATTTCATCCACATTTCTTCTCTGCCTTATTCAGTTACTTGCTGGGATAAGTTTTAGCTCCCTCACAACTTAGAATAAGACAACAGATATTGGAGAATGAATGAATATATAATATGTATTGTTCAGTAAACAAAATTCTGTGTTGCTGAGATAATCAAAGCAGGCTTCATAGTGCTTCAGATTGCAAAGTTGCAATGGTGTCACAGAACTCTGGACAGTTTTTATTACTGAACGTCTGCTTTCTCAAAGTCCTTGAAGATGCCAATCAATGCTGGGTGATTTTTTGCACTGATAATGTCATTTTAGCAGTTTTTTTGGGGGGGATGTCTTTTGTCTAAAGAAGTAACATCCCCAGATATTGCAGTCATATTTTTTCTTTGCTTGTTGCGGGCTGCCCCCAACATAGAAGACTCTGCATTAGTTAGATGCTGCCTATGATGTCCGAGCCACATTACATCACTGACACTGCACTGGATGCTTGGGGAGTGTGGTACTTCTTCTCTGGCTTGTGTTAAAACAGCCTTACAGTTAGTTCCTTTCTTTTCTTTTTTTTCTTTCTCTTCCTTCCTTCCTCATTTTTCTGCTTATTAATGAAAACCATGCAACTATACACTGCCCATAATGCACTGATCATACAATAGAAAAGACTCTGCACTGGGTGAGGACTTTTTTTCTGCACATACATTGTAAATGTATTTAACGTAGTATAATATAAAGTTATGAAAAGCAGAGATACTTGAGCATTTAAGGTCACTTTGCTTTTTCTTTTCTGTATTTGCCTTGTGTTTGTCTTAGTTCCCTTTCTAGGCATGAAAACTGCATGAGTCATTGTCACTGTATTGGAGGAAAACCCTGACTTCCCTCGATCTTTCTCTACATAAATTTTAACTTGGCATTTCTTGTAAGATGGTGTACTTTTTTCACAAAGCTCTTAGAAGTGAGAACTGAATTCTGTATTCCCCCATTATTGGCTTTGTGTGTGGATGTAGACTTTTATGATGGAAATGTTCTGAACTGGGCAGTTTTGTCATTATTGTTTCATGCATTGTATTTCATTGCCTACTGGAAAAATATTCAAACAGTAAATTTAAAATGTGCTCTAAGTCTGACAAGTATACTGTATTATACAAGGAATATAATTTAATAAAGTCAGGAAGGAGTATTAAAGAACACATGTATTTTTCTTGTTTTGTGTGCAAGGGGCCTATGGTAATATTTATCCACCACTGGCCAGATGCATTTTTTTTGGATGTGGTGTGGGTTTCAATGTTGTTTCAATGAATGCGAGTTTCAAGGACAGAGAAGTTTTAATGCTAAGTCTATTTTCATTGTGAGACAGTATTGCTTTGTTTAGCAGATGTCTATTAGTGTTTGTGCATTGTGCAATTTAAGGTATAAAATGTAAATATAAAATCCAAATAATCATTGTAGAAGTAAAGCAGTATGGTCATTAGTGTTTATGGTAAATGGGCCAAAATAGCCAGGTAATGGGACACTGGAATGGCTGCAGGGGGACTCTGGTGCCATATTTAGGTTGTCTGTGATCTTTAGTTTGTGTATGAAAGCTGGTATCCCACAATTCCGTTGGAGTGGGTGGGATTACGTAATTATGTATGTAAATTTTATGCTAATCAGTGTACAGATCTGTACCTATTTTTCATGGGCCTTGTCCAGATTTTTTATATACCCTCAAATGCCTTAGTACAGCATAGGACAGAAAGAGATATAACACATAATTTCAAATTCAAAGTTTTAGAAATGGTAAACAAAAGCTTGAGACTAGGAGATATAATTAACAAGTTAGACATCACTGAGTATAAGTGGATTATAAGACTGCATGCAGATAAGAAACCAGGCTTAAATAATATGATTACTATCAAACCTATATTAGAATTCAGATAAAAACAATACCATTGAAGTTCAAAATGTATAAATTGATATTTAATATTTCAATTTATTTTTTTTATTTTTTTTTATATTTTTAACAATACTTTTTTGTTAATATATAAATTTATTTAACGTTTGTGTTTTTAAATTTTAATTGATATGTTTTCAATTACATTCTTACAGGGCGGCTGTGTCATGTGGTTGTGATAGTTCTGTATATATATATATATATATATATATATATATATGCTTAAATTTATTCATTGTTTTACTAACACTGAAGAAGGGTTATTCCTGAAAGCTCTGTTGTTTTATTAAAGTGAGTTTTTTCTTATTCACGTTGTCTTATTGGATATTCAAGTTGTCGGAATATAGAAGACTAAAAACTCTAGGTTGAAGTTTTGCTTTGAGCTATCAGATTTTTTATGTTTCCAAGTTGAGAGGTATGATTGTCACAAACTGTTAAAATAATCAAAACCTGAATGGGAGTGGCTGTAAGTTAATTACACAACATTTGATAATTTAAAGAAACATCACAGAAACTTGTGTACTCTTGTTTAACATATATACACACATATATACACAACACAATTTGGTAAAAATATTTACAAATATTAACAAAAATATATGTACACAAATATTATTTACAAAAGTGCATAGAATCTCCTAAACATGACAACAAAAATGTTATAAAACGGTTGCTTTCAGTTTCAAGGCAGGAGCTATAGAAAGGTGGTCATTTAAACCAGGGTATACACTGGTATCAAAAACATTTGCCATATCATCTCTTGATATTTCAACCTGGTTTCCCAATCACCACCCCTTTCTGGAATCTGGATTGCTGTATCACCCAGAATTTAAATTTGGCTGAGGGTCAAAATAAACGATGTCTACACAGGGCATTGGTGTCTTTGCCCCTGTTTAGATCATATAAGTGCTCATATATTCACTGTCTAAAACATCTCTCAGTCTTGCCTATATAGAATGCATAACAGATGGTACAATATGCCATGTATACTATTCTTTTAGAGGCACAATTGTGGTGTCCATCAGTAGGAATAAACTTATCCAAGCTTGGTAAAAATAACTCACTATTATTTAACCATTATCCAACACTGTGCACAACTGCCACATCAGAAAGTACCCTTATTTTTGTGCGGTGTGAAGTTATTAACTCATGATGCATTCTCAAACCAGCTCTTAAGGTTAGCACTTCTCCTATAACTAACCTAAAAGGTATATTGAAAAACTGAGAGTGTGTTGGGCATCATGGCAAACATATTCCAGAACTTAAGAATAATTTATTTGATTCGCAAAGAATCTTGGTTATACCCTGACACACAATATATATCCTTAGTTGCAGAGATTCCTTTGCCTAAAAGGCTAAAGGCTGAAAGGGGTGGGGTGGTGTTAATGACGCATTGGAGCTATATGGGGAAAATGTTAGATATCTTAACCGAAGAAGATAGATATTGTCAGGTCTCTAGGAATTAAATCGAAATAGCATACAAAAAGATAGATATTATTTTGGAAGATAATCTCTTGCAGGGTATGATTGATACAAAATTGTACAGTTTCCTATGTGTAAAAAGGCTGGTTATGCCAGGAATCTTCGGAATCCCCAAGGTCCATAAGAACTTGCAGAACTGCCCACTGAGGCCAATTGTAGCATCAGCTGACTCAAAAACACAACCCTTGACTATGTTTATTAACTCTAAGCTAAAGCCATTTTATGGACTACACCAACACATCTTAATAGATTCTTGGGATTTCCTGACTAAGTTAGGGCAGGTTCCCTTTAATGCCAACTATATTTTCATGACCATAGATGTTAAAGAACTTTTATCAGTTATACCCCACCAAATAGGTTTAATCTGGTTTGAGGAAGTTTTGAATGAGTTGGATTTTCTGAATGCCAATGACTTTAGGCTGATTTTTGGAAAATATGGAACTTATTTTGGACAACAATTTTATCTATTTTCAAGTTGACTATTATAAACAACTGCACGGGGTAACAATGCTGCGCCCCAATTTTCGCTAATTTGATACTCCTTTATTGGGAGATACATTTTGTGTTTACCAGTGATTTTTTTCAAAAATATTCGTGCCTATTACCGTTATTTGGATGACATTTTTGTGTTGTGGGATGGTACACCTGAGTCAATTAACAATTTTTATGCAATTTTTACACTCCACTACCAGTTTCATGTCCTTTACCAGTTCAGTTGATGCTGAGTCCATTGCATACTTAGATGCACTTATTTCTAAAGATACAGAAAAAAGTGAATATATGTCTCAAATACACAGAAAATAATACTTTTCAAATTCGGACTTACACATCAAAAGTAACCACCCCCTCCTCCAAAAAAGAATATCATGAAGGGTCAAATGGTGAGGGCAGCCCGGATGACTTCTAATGAACAGGTTCTGAATACGGGACTAGAATTTATTGAGTGCTTATTTTTGGCTCGAGATTATCCCAAACTTCTTACTGACATCAAGAAGGAAATAATGGATGGTTTGGGATTTAAAAATTATCCCTTGATTAGGGGTAAGCCTATTGCCAACAACAATATTATTGCTATGACAGCTGATATTCAGGAGACCTTGGAAACAGGGCTAACACAAGATGCTTACCCTTTAGGCAAAGGAATCTCTGGAACCAAGGATATATATTGTGTGTTAGGGTATAACTAAGATTCTTTACGAATCAAATAAATTATTCTTAAGTTCTGGAATATGTTTGCCATAATGCCCAGCACTCTCTCAGTTTTTCAGTATTCCTTTAAGGTTAGTTATAGGATAGGTGCTAACCTTAAGAACTTGTTTATAAGGGTACTTTCAGATGTGGCAGTTGTGCACAATGTTGGATGGTGGTCAATAACAGTGACTTATTTTTTACCAAGCTTTGATAGGTTTATTCCTACTGATGGACACTACAATTATGCCTCTAAAAGAATAGTATACATGGCATAGTGTGCCATCTGTTATGCATTCTACATAGGCAGATCTGAGAGATTTCTTAGGCAGAGAATATATGACCACTTATATGAACTAAACAGGGGCAAAGACACCAAAGCCCTGTACAGACATAGTTTAGTTTGTCCTTCAGCCAAATTTAAATTCTGGGTGATACAGCAAGTTCAGAGTCCAGAAAGGGGTGGTGATTGGGAAACCAGATTGGAATACCAAGAGATGATATGGCAAATGTTTTTTGATGCCTGTGTAAACCCTGGTTTAAATGATCACCTTTCTATAGTTCCTGCCTTGAAACTGAAAGCAAACATTTTGTAACATCTTTGTTGTCATGTTTAGGAGATTCTATATACTTTTGTAAATAATATTTGTATACATGTATTTTTGTAAATATTTGTAAATATTTTTACCAAATTGTGTTGTGCATATGTGTGTATATATGTTAAACAATAGTACACACATTTCTGTGATGTTTCTTTAAATTTTGAAACGTTGTATAATTAACTTACAGCTACTGACATTCAGGTTTTGATTATTTTAACAGTTTGTTTATGACAATACACCATTCTAATGAAGTTTCCGTGGGTGAAATGAAAGCGCTTATTTGGTGTGGATATTTTGTATTAAACTTTATACCATATTGGTTTGGCTTGGCCTTGTCTTTGCCTACAGGTGTATGGACATTTACTGGCTTTCTTTTCTGCACTGCTGTGGAGTTTTGACACTTTAATTATTTACAGCATTTCCTGTGGTTACTAGTATTCTTCTGGATCATATTGGACATCAAGTATTGAGCTTCCATTGCATTATACACCAGGAGAGTTTGTGGGCGAAGATTTTGTCAAGGTACTTGAACTCTGTAATGGAAACTGTTGTCAAGATAGTTAACTTCATAGTTTCCTGCTCTTCATTGACCCACAGGCAATTTAAATCTCTTTTACAAGAACTGGAGAGCACATATACAGACCTCTCGCTGTATAGCAATGTTCATTGGCTTAGTCAAGGTAAGGTTTTGAACTAATTTGTATCAAGTGTAGAAGCAATCAAGGTGTTTCTTGATGAAAAAGAAAAACGTTTCCTGGAATTGAATGAAGATGACTGGCTGCCCAAGCTGATAATTTCTGGCTGACATAACTAAACACCTGAATGACTTAAACTTGCATTTATAAGGACAGGGTAAAACAGTACTTAAACTTTTTGAGCACTAGAATAGATTTGCATCAAAATTAGATATACTTTCCCTGATATTACCACTAACACCTACAAGTGCTTTCCTAACATGAAGGCTCATTCAGATTGATTTACTGTCAACAGAGAGGAGGTTCAGAAGTATGTTGAAGTGCTCAAAGGAGAGTTTGCTAAATGAGGTCAAGACTTCCAAATTCACAGGCCCATATTTCCTTACCTTATCCGACTTAATTGATCTTACTACTACCCCACTTGACCCATCTCTTTTCAAGTGGATGGATGTTGACAATTTTGAAATGCAATACATCAAATTCAAGTCATCACAGTTATAGACGATAACGTGTAGAATTGCGGAAAACTCTTGAAGGAAACTGCTTAAAAAAGTCAGCTGCCATTTTCAACTGCTGGATATCCCTGCCTGAAGTGTTCACCTGCTTGAAGAAAGTTGCATTTGGTCTGTTTTCGGCTTTTGGGTCAACTTACACATGTGAACAAATTTTCTCACACACAAAAGCTGTTTTCAGTCCATAGAGAAGTTGCCTAACCCCTGTGCATTCAGAAGCCTGTGTGAAGCTGAAAGTAACCAAATACACACCTGATATTGAACAATTAACCAAGGAGAGGCAATGGCAAGGATCCCATTATTTGATTAATGACTCAGATCAATAATAATCAATGATGACTCATATTAAAAATGTCAATAATGTGTTTTATATTTGATTTATTTTATTTAGTAGTTTTGTTCTTCCTACTACTGGATTTTCTGTCTTAAAATATACATTTGACAATTTAAAAATTTCAAAGTGTGTTCAGAACTTAAATTTTGCAAAACATATTTTTGTATTTGTTTCTATGTGTATCAAAATACTGAATACTCAACAAGAGGATAATTATTATTTATTGGAAACATGTTAATAGAAGATCAAGTCAATGTGCTTCAGTGTGATAGAAAATACTTTTTTTTGCTTGCTTGACAATCCTGGAACTTTGGGCACACCGACTGAATTTTGCAACATTACTTCAGGACAACACTACTAAAAAGTTGATGACCCCTGAGCTAAGTTATTTAAAGCAGATTTTTTGCTCATTAAGAAGAAACTGCAGATAAAACATTCCTCTTATTTTCACATTTTGTCAGAACAAACTAACATATGAGCCATAAAATTCAAAATTCTGGAAATCAAAGTTGCAGAAGTATTTACTTTTTTTCCATACCTATCAATATTTTCCTATCCTTATCAGAAAGAGTTGGATTGGAATTAACTAAGCGCTTAGCAGCAGTGGGATCATCTAAAACTATAGCTGCTGGGTCAGTTTTGGGAAAACTGTATAAAATGTAAAAGACTGAGGAACTTTACACATTCTATCTGCCATGGGGGTAGCTGTCTGACTATCAGGAAAATTGTAGATGTTAAAACACACATCTTCTGAAGCAGACAGAATAAGAGGAATGGGTGTGGTTCTGGAAAATCTTTCTGTAACAACTCAATGTATATTCTGAGGGACTTGAGAAACATTAGTGTTCTCCCACTGAAAACACTGGGACAGTCTAACAATAGTCTCAGGGAAACAGAAATTCCCACAGGGAGAGTCAGACAATGAACTCTTCTGAGTCTGAATCAGAAATCTGTGGAAAAAAATAAAACTGCATCCATCCTTGAACCTTCCTGTTCAGATTCAGAATGTTGAATCTCTTCAAGAAAAGAAGAGTCCCTCTTTCTTTTACCAGAAACTACTTTACAATAAGTATCACTATCCTGAATTAAACCCTGAGCCAGACCCAGTAAAATACTCCAATCCAAATAAATTTGAGGAGGAGTAGCTACATGATTTTTTTTGTTTCTTTTTGACAGGAAAAATGGGGCCACTATGTTATTAATGGCAGCAGCTGCTTCCCTGGGGATGGACACATAATTCTGACCCAACAGGGAAACCTTCCCTGTTCCCTCTCCCAGGACCAATAAGAGTGTCTCTTTCTTTTCCACTGAGGGGGCCCCAACAGCCGTAGAGGATATGGCTAGCCCACAGTCAGTAGTGGTTGTAGGTGCTACACCAGAGGCATCCATGGTAAAAGATGAATGGTTTGAAGTACAACAAATGGCCACAGCAGAGTCACTCACTTGTGGCTGAAGTAAATTACTTGTCTGTTGTGGTGGCAAAAGCTGCTGCCTTAACTTTTTCTTTTTGTGGCTGGAAGAAGGCATGACCATAGCACCAGTAGTCTCTTCCATTTCCAATACAAAAATGGTGCCTCTTTCCTGGGGAAGACAAGCAGTAATTGCTGGTAAATACTACCAGTCCACAAAAGTTACTTTTCTGCCAGGAAAAAAACAGACAAAAAGCACTTTGAAACACTATGCCAGCTCCAGAAAAGAAAAATAAACAAAATTTCTCCACAGAAAAATGTTTTCACTTACTTTACTCTCTTGAAACTGTCAGAAAAAAATGAGTGCACCATTTAAAAGTACATTACAGTCTCAAGACAGTGCATTAAAACATCACACTCCTAGCTTTATAATAACTTTCCTGAATTGGAAATTAATAAAACATCAGAAAAATTTAGAAAGTGGAAGTTTTTTTTCCCAGAGGGAACTTATCTGCCCAGTAAAGGAAAGCACAAGTGGACTGGCAATCTTCAAAAGCCTCAGTGGACCATACTCTTATGTGGCAGTAAAGCTCTGAAGGGCTTTGTACCCATATTTGTCTTTTATTCAGCTCAGCTTGAGCTGCTTGAAAATTTGGGCATAAGGAAGGTCTTCATAGACTTTGGAATTTGGCCTGCTCTTTTATCCTTGGCAGAATATAGCCCATATAGCTAAGGGTACTGCAGCAGTGATCAATGTGATAAACATTTTCCCTACAGTGTCTTTGGACCTACAGGAAATCTGATTTATTTATCTGGAAATACAAAAAAAAAAAGATTAATTAGCAGGCAACTAAACATTGCTGACTACTGTTCAAATACAGCATAGACAAGAACCCACGTAAACCCATCAAATAACTGAATAGTATAAATATCCGATTAGCAGATGCCTGTTTGCAGCAGAGTAGTTTACAAACAGAGTAAAACACAAGGGGACAACAAACTCTACAAATGATTGGGGTACTATGTTATATAAAATAATATGTAGGTACAGTAACAACAGAGCTCATCACTGTTCTTAAGGTATAATACTGCTCTGAAGTTATTAATTATTGCCAAATAACTCCATCATAAGTAAGAATACAATATAGCAAGACTGTAACATTAATATGTAGATGGTGCAAACAACATGGAAAGGAAGTCTGCTATCCTCTGCAATGCACTAGTCATTTATGATGAACTTCTTACAAAACAGCAGGGTAGCTGTTCCCTTAAAAGTATCTTCTTCTTTTGGCTTTTCCTGGTTAGGGGTTACCACAGCAGATCATCTGTCTGCTCATGATTGACAGTAGAGTTTCACTGTGTCAAGTTTCCAGCCTGGTGCCCAACCTTCCACAGAAGGCACACACATGCACACACTCATACCTAGGGCCAATTTAGAGTATCCAATCCACCTACTGCATGTCTTTGGAATGTGAGAGGAAACTGGAGCACCCGGAGAAAACCCACATGACCACAGGGAGGACATGCAGACTCTGCACAGAAGGCACCCCAGCTGAGAATCAAACCGGAGAACCTCTTACTGTGAGTCGGCAATGCTAACTGCTGCACCACCACGGCTGCCCCTAAATTTAAAACAACAAGGTGAGCTGAATGAATGCACAGAAGTAAAAGTCAGACAGGCTTCTACCCTAAACCTTTCTATTTGAATCAGGTCATTACCCAAAATTAGGTGATCAAAAGGCTATCATGACATATATAACTTATAATGTTTAAGATTCCTGCACCATTTAAGGCCAAGGAACTGAGAGATTGCAAGCTTATGAAAGAGAGTAAAATTATTTTAATGTAATAGCAGTTAACTGAATCAAATATAAAAACACACTACTGTTTAAGGTAAGTCTGTTAAGGGCAATGCTGATGTTTGCAAAGACACATTCCAGGGTTCATCATTAAGAGAAATTTTACAAATGTGAACAAAATGTAAAGGCTACACAGAAAACAAACCCATACCTATTTGGGTTTCATATAGTTACAATGATCCAGCAAACCAGGGGGTATAGAAGTGGCAGCCAACTTATTTCAAGTTAAAGCAAGAAAAAACAATGTAAAGTATAAATGTTGGTGTGCTTCCAGTGATTGAAGTCGCTTTCATTTGTGATTAGTTAAGCAAATTACCTTTGCCTGAGGCATGTTCAGAATGAGTAGATGAATTAATCAGTGCTTGTTGCACGTCAGAAAAAAAATAAAGAAATGCGAAGCTTAAATTCTGGTGCCATTTGGTCTATTCAAGGTAATACATAGTTCAAATATTCAAATCTAGAATTTTCAGCAATCTGACAAGTTTTCATGAAGAACCAAATACACAGGTGGTTTTAGTGTACCCATTTTGAGTAAAAAATAAAGAAATGCAACTGAAAGATTTGTGGTTCAGTAGAAATGGAAATTAATATTTGTGTGAGCAGGTGGGCACAGCTTGTACAACAAGGGCTGTCTACTTGCTTCTCCCTTTCTCATGGTTCAGCCTCCAGAGTGATATGTAGATACGACCTTCTCTTAACAGTGAAAGATTACGTCAAGGTAGCAAGTGAAGTCCTGTATTCTGATTTCTAGCAAACAGAAAGAGTGAGTGGTAGCCATCATTCTTGTATATGTGCATGCGCGCGTGTGCGCGCGTGCGCGCATGTGTGTGTGTGTGTGTGTGTGTGTGTGTGTGTGTGTGTGTGTGTGTGTGTGTGTGTGTGCATCTGTCTGTCTGTATGGCTTACAGCTAGCATTAGGGGACTGTAGCACTCACTGATGGAAGTGTGGCTTTATGATCTTGAGTGGCACTGTGGGACCACAAATGTAAAAGAACATGTACATGTATACCATGTATGTTATTTAAATAAATAAGACCTACATAAAGGAATTGGACAGACACAAGAATTCAGAAAGTAAAATTCTGAGAAATATTACATTTATAATAAAAGTAATGACATAAGCACACTAGTTACAGAACCAAATAATTTTCAGAGCATGGAATGGGTAGTATATGCAATGACAATTCAGCAAATTTAATATTATGCAACCAACATAGGAAAGAGGGCATCATTCGAGAAATACATTTGTCTGCTCTATTTCTATTTGACAGGGACAGGGTTTGTTTCCATTTGTCTTTAACTCAGGTAATGCTGAAAGAAAATGTTTGGCAAGACCCAAAAGTAAGATGAACATTTTTTTTCTTTCTCTTTGTCTATATTTTCCCACTTATGACTTGGAGCTTTGTCTTGATCAAAGACAGATCCCATGCTGACATTTGCATAGGTAAGCACCTCAGTTTTCTTGCTGTCCTGTTTCTGCTTTCCTTAATGTACTGTTACATGACTGTTACATGACTAATGGAGTGTGGTCCTCATAATGCTCCTGTAGGCCTGGATTTCATTCTTGAGGGAATATAACTATATGTATGTTAGAAGTACTCTCTGCATGGCTAGGGATCCAATCAGGGGATCTCTTGTAAAAGCAACAAGTGAGAGGTTGTATCAGCCGATGACAAACATAAAGAATCACAATCACAATTTTTGTTCTTTTTTTAACTTTGCAAAAAGCATACTGATGGGAATTCCCTAAAATAATGTACTCTTGGTTGTGACACTCAGGTTTGATAGCCTTCCAACCTCCTCTAGAAGTCACTGTTTCTCCCTCTGAGAAGTAAACTGTCCCAATGGTAAATCACATACACACCCACCCACCCTAGCCAGCCCTTCTGTGACCGGTACAAAGACCACTGGTTCCACCAATAGAAATCCAGTGAATTATTTTTTAAAAAATTGCTCTTCACTGGCAGTCACCAAGTGTAGAATGGCCATTCCTCTCAATTATCCCTGATTTGCAGATCATCCCCAGTTTTACCTCATATTGTGCATCCTTTTTAAAATATTTGATTTTTCTGCAAAATCTTTGAAGATTGCAGTCATACACTAATGCTAGACATTAAGAGCTATATGTTTCTTATTGTTCTGAAAATACATATTAATTGACAACTTGTTGCTCTATTGAATTTTTAAGTGAATCAGAGTAATATTTAAAAACACCCTTGATTTTAGAGTTTTATCTCATTTTTTGGCTGTATCTAGAATTCTTTAACAAAAAAGTTAAAATGTATGAAGATGACGCTTTCAGTATAGCATATTTAAAAATCATCCCTTGTGCTTCTCTGGATCCAACTCTTAAAACCACCTCACCTTTATTTTCCATTCTGGTGGGCACCGAGTTTTATCTGTTTTTAAATATCAGACTATTTTAATGCTGATGCATTATAATGTCAAAATCTCATTTTGTAAATAGAAATCCTTGTTATAATGTATTTTTAAACACAGTGTTGTTTGTAGGTTATTTTTATTGTTGTTTATGTTTATTGTCAGTGAACCTTTATACAACCAGTTTCATTTAATGGGCTCACTCCCTCCACAGAAAAATAACATTGTTTTTCTAGCAAGATCATTTGCTTACTGAATTGCAAAGAAGCAATTAAATATGGTTGTGAAGAGTTCATTGTAGCTTTAGGGGGCTTTTTCATGTACTGGTAGTTGATGGAATTATGACTAATTCAAATCAGATACTCATCATAGTTAAATAAAAAAATATACCTGATACACTTGTAATAGGTGACTCTATCGTCAGGCACACTGACGTCCCGCTCACCAGGCTGAACAAGGAGAGGGTCACGGTGAGCAGCCTGTCGGGCGCTAGGATCCGCCACATAACACAAGCACTCAGGTCACTCCAAGGCAAGTACAAATATGACTCAGTCATTGTCCATGCTGGTGTGAATGACCTGAGACGTACCTCCCTGGACTACATGAAAAGAGACATAAAGGAGCTCTCTGAGCATGTAGCCCAGGCCGGTATGACCCTGACCTTGAGTAGCATCTTACCCTCACCAAGAATGATGCCACAATATGAAGACAAGATGATCAATTTCAACAATTGGCTTCAGTACTGGTGTCATTCAAAGGGGATCCAATGCCTGTCAGCTTGGGATGATATGCTCGACAAGCCACGATGTTTCACTAGGGACGGCTTGCACCTGTCACCCCTGGGCTTTCGGATATTGGCAAAGGCTCTTGCTACCCCCATAGTGCCTTTTTTAGGCAAGGCTCAAAAGACAAACCCACCTCCATAGGTATCACAAGGGATAAGAAACTAAGAGTAATGCTACTCAACGCCAGAAGTCTAAACCTCAAGATGCACACACTCAAAACTCTCCTTAGCATGGAGAACATTGATATCTGTGCAGTAACAGAAACCTGGTTCAGGGCTCCCGAGAGCACCCCAGCACTACCAGGTTATGCCTCATACCATGCTTTTCGGCCCCAAAACTTGGACCGAACCACAAAAGGAGGGGGAGTATCGATATTCATCAAAGATACCCACACCTCCAGGTTGGTGGCAAAGCACGAAGCATCAGAGACTATCCATGTGCAACTAACAGTGGGTAAAACTGCCTTCCAGTTTATAGACTGCTACAGACCACCCTCCCAAACCCAGGAACCCCACTTGGCCTTCCTGAGAACACTGGAAAATATGAAGGTCTCTCCAAACACCATTATATTGGGCGACTTCAACTACCCAAACATAGACTGGGAGCATTACTCTAGCTCCAGCACCCTAGCCCAAAGGTTCCTAGAATTTATAAACTCAAATGCTGTGGAACAACTTGTTACCACTCCCACAAGAGGGGAAAACATACTGGACCTGATCATCACCAACATGGGGACTCTATGCTCCAGACCAGAAGTGTATCCCTCACTGGTAAGATCAGACCATAAACTAATCTCACTGGATATTCACATCCCGACCCCACCCCCTGCCCAGAAAACCACAGTGAAAAACTTCTCTAAAGCAAATTTCACACTCCTCAAAACTGAGGTGGAATCCTTCAAAGCCCCCAGGCCTGTGGAAAATACGGCCCAGACCGCAGAATCCTTTATAAACGCATTCTATGAACACCTTCAGGAATGCATGGATCATGCGATCCCAAATAAAACCAAGACCCAATCCTCCAAAGGCAGGCATCCTGTCTTGTGGACCCCAGCCATAAACAAACTATACAATAGAAGGAGGAAGCTACTAAATGATAGAGCAAAATCCCAAAAAGGGAAGGCATCACTGATCAGTATTAGCAAAAAACTACGGGCACACATAAAATTGTCTAAGGCCAGCTTCGAGAGAAAAATTGCACAGGACACTAAGGATAATCACAAGGCTTTCTTTAGTTATGTTAGGAACCTGGGTGGTAATTCCCAGATATGCTCAGAATTAGTCCAAAATGACAAAAAATACACCGAACCCACAGACATTGCCAACATCCTAGCTGACAAGTTCAGCGCAAACCTCCCTCCCTCCCCACCAAAAGGGCAAATATCTATCCCAGCAGAGTGTTGCCCCCCTGACATCTCAGATGCTCAGGTAAGAGCCACCCTCTCCAAAGCAAAAAACACAGCATCAATGGGACCAGATGGTGTCCCGGGCTGCGTCCTACATGAACTCCAAGAAGAGCTAAACCCAAACATAAAACTACTGTTCAATCTCAGCCTTCCTACAGGATATGTGCCCAAAGAGTGGCGTACAGCAACAGTGGTCCCTCTCCATAAAGGTGGTGCCTCAACGGATCCTGGAAACTATCGCCCCATAAGCCTGACTAGCTTGGTCTGCAAAGCTATGGAAAGGATCATCATGGACCTTATAAATAAAGATATTGGGGACCTACAAACACTGGATCCTACCCAGTTCGGCTTTGTTAAGGGCAGATCCTGCCTCTTAAACCTGGTTGATTTCTTTGAAACAGTCACCAAGGCCATTGACGAGGGGAAGGTGTTCCACACAGCCTACCTGGACCTCGCAAAAGCCTTCGAAACAATACCCCACTCGGGCATTATAGATAAGCTCACCAGCTTAAATATAAACCCCTATGTCACTAGATGGATTGCAGACTGGCTCAAGGACAGAACCCACATGGTTAGAATTGCTGGAGCCATGTCAGACTCCAAACCAGTTACAAGTGGTGTCCCACAAGGCTCAGTCCTGGGACTTCTCTTGTTCAGTATATATTTCTCGGAGGTACAGGCCAACACAGAAGGACTGTGGCTGACCAAGTTCGCAGATGACTGCAAACTGGGCGCCATAATCGACTCTCCAGCCGACACAAGCATCCTCCAAAAGGGCCTCATAGAAACAGACAACTGGTGCCAGAGCCATGGCCTCAAGCTAAATGCCAAAAAGTGTATAGTCATCCCCTTTGGCAAAAACAAAGTGCCCACAAATTACCACATAGGTGGTAATCCATTAAGTACAGAAGAAGTAATTAGGGACCTGGGGACCCAAGTTGATAGCAATCTCTCATTTGACAACCACATGGCCAAAGTGGTTAGAAAAACATTTTATATAGCCCACCTAATCATGAAGGGATTCACATCTAGATCAGGAGGTCATCGTGCCTCTTTACTCATCCCTCATCAGGCCCATAATTGAGTACAATGCCCCTTTTGGGATGTACCTTACCAGACACCTGCAGCAACTGGAAAGACCCCAAAAGTACCTCACCAAGAGGATCAAAGGGCTCAAACAGATGCCATATGCTGCCCGGTTAAAGAAACTCCAGCTCTACTCAGTGGCATACCGCCTGTTCAGAGGCGATCTGTGCCTGACGTATAAAGCCATGTCCAACCCGGAATTAATGGACATGCTGCACCTCAGAAAATCCAAATCCCATCGAGCTACATGCTCGAGAGACTTGAACCTCAGCACTGAAATAAATAGGACATGCTGGAGGGACAGATTCATAACCCAGAGGCTCCCTTCACTCTGGAATAAAATCCCAGTCCAGGTTAGGCAGAGTCCCTCATTGACTCTCTTCAAGAGGAATCTTGATGAGTGGATGGGAGATCGTAGGTTTACCCCGGGTATCACTTCTGTGTCACTGTTAGACAGAGGCACAGTATACTAACCTCGAAAAAGGGCATAGCAAAATAAATTTAAAATGGGTGGCGAAAGCCAAACACATTCTGGCTAGGCTTATAAATGCCCTAGGGCAGATAGCCTAGTATGAACCTATGAACCTATGAACCTATATGACTCTAAGAGTTTAGGAAAATTGGAACTATGTGTTGCTCTGGATAAGGTTGGACACTAGAGCAAGTTAAGAGTTTTGTTTTGAATTTTTAAGTTCTAGGTATAGTATGTTATGACCTGCAAATGGGTAACACGGCATTTTGCAGATAACGATGCTTGGTTAAACTGAGCTTCGTGGCATCTATTAGGACTCTGCAAATATATAAATACAATTGCTTATGGATGCCAAAAGTGAAAACGCACTAGTCTTTTGATTTCAGACATGAACAAATGCTGAAATGAACAAATAACTGTGGTCCTTATGCTGTTATTTTCCATTGCTAAGATGTCTATTTATTTAAAAAAGGCCTCATACAGACATGCGGCTTTAGCTACCACAAAAAGCAACATGCAGTGTTCTACTTCTAACATGAAGGGCTAGCTCCAAATGAATACCTGTCGTTACACTGTATTTCTACATAATAGTTAAGTGGTGAAGCTTACAGAAAATGTGGAGCTGACATGCTGCACTGACATCATCAAACATAATGCAGGCACTTGTTAAGCGTTTTTCAGAAGCCTGAATGGTATCATACATGCACATTAAAGGTAACAGTACTGGACAGGAATCAAAATTTACAAAAAAGTAAATTAGGATATGTAACACGCACTTTTGCTCTTTTCTTAATAGTTCAGTCAGTAGCTTTGTGCCATGCAGCACGTAGGCTAGTGATTTCTGCTTAAATAAATATAGCATCCATCAAAACCATCATACTTTTCTTCATTTTCCCAATATCCCAAGCAGAGAGAAATGCAATTTTTGTAGTGAGACAGTGACTTTACCAGCTCTTTTCCTACCACCACGGGCAGATTCCAGTAAAGATTTAATGAATCAGAACTGCGGTATAACAGATGCCATCTTTTTACACTTCATCTGGTAGTTGCAGTAGAATAATATAGTGGGCAATGCCAGTCTCAGGCCCATTCTGCAAGTACATGACCCATATTATGGGGGCAGGGGTGTGAGGATGCATCAAAACCTCACCTGCATGAGAATACAGTGGGATCATTTTGCTACCAGGTCTGTCAGAGGCACATACTGCTTATTAATTTTGTCATATTTAAAGTGATCACAGACTATAAATACATTTTAGGAAAGTTGTTAAGTTAAACATCTTCCACTGAACTATGTCATTGCACTGTCTATTGCAGATAGTGGTTGTGTTTGTTTACTGTGACTTACTTCCTTGGTGATATTAGTTAAGCAAAACAAAAACAGACCTCGCAAACCTTTTGACCAAAATGTGATTTAAATTTTTCTTTTTTTTAAGTAGCAAATATAATGCATACATTTTTATTGTAGAAAATGGGTCTAAATAGCAGCAGTGGAAAAACATTTACTGCAACCGACAGTTTAAGAATATGGTACTTAACAAACTGCCAACTGTACATTCAAAAGGAAACAATATGACAGTTATTTTATCTCAAACTCTTTACAGCTTTTCTGGAAAGGAAACTGGAAGTCAAACCTTCCAAGTGATCAAGAGATTTTTTTTTTTTTGCTTTAATAGCTGCTACTCAGTCAATAGCTATGAGATTAAGAGAAAATGAGTCAAACATCTGTGCTGATGAAGTAGCTGAAAAGGTAAAATGACAACATTCTGAAGGAATAAGAACATATTATTTGTTAGCCATGCATCTGGAATGGATAACTTTATTAAGAAGCCACACTAGATCCATTTTAAGAATAAAATGGCACTAGAAAAAATATATGTTCACAAAGAGTTGCGTAATAAAAACCCTGATCCACAGTCAGAAAAAATATGATTTCTAAATGGTCAAAATGTGGTAAGTGAAGATGATGTAGTGACCCCCCATCTCAGTAAGTACAAAAAGAAAATTCCCAGATAACTTGCACTAATATCTATTTATTTATTTGTTAGTATTTGTTTTCCTTGGTAGACCACTGATGTCCATGGACTTTTTCAGACTCAGCGTGGGAGAGATGTCTGATTAAGTGACGTGCTCCGTCACACAGTTAGGCAATGGCCGCTGATGGCATCAAACTTTGCAACACTGCCCCACAGGAAACAGCTTGCTAACAATAGAGGACATCAGAAGGGAGGGAGAAGAAACCAAAAAGTCAGTGAAGTGCATCTAATACGAAAGGGTCAGAGTAAAGCTTCATGTCTGACAGATGTTTCCTGGGATAAAGAAACATGCCTTCCACAACTGATCGAAAGCTACAACAAATATGCTAAGAAGTGCAATACACTTCAGAGGTAATTATTAATTAACAAGTATAAAAGTGTGAATTTTGCACTCAAACAAATGACAGTCCTAGATGGGAGAGATCTGATTTCATGGCTGCAGCTAAAGATTTCTTCAACACCAGTAGAAATCATGTAGCACATACAAAAGTATGCAGATGCACATACACAACTTAATGCTGTTAGGACCCACAATAAGTGGCTCCCAGAATATTTGTTTGTATTTTTATTCACTAAAATAAGGAGGAGATGGGAGTATAGGAAAGTCAGATAAGGGGCAAGAGCAACAGAGGAACAGGCACTAGGACACAAGAAAGGTAAATGTGGGCATGGGGAGGGGGTGGAAGGGTATATAGTTTCTTGGACTGGTGCTCTTTTTTAAGAAAGGAAAATGGGGAAGGATGTAAAGGGGAAGAAAAGGAGATATAAAGAGGGTAAAGTTCTGAAAGCAGAGGCATAAAAACAAACAAATCACAAAGACTAATATTGGATGTTCTGACACAATGGGGAGAGTTGCACAAAGACTGTATTGAAATACAGAGAGAGGGAGGACAAATGGTGATGGAGATGACTGGTCAATAAACAGTGAAGGAAGGGGAACACCACAGTGGGGAATAAGGACCGCATTCAACTCCTGGGCTAAACCCAGGAAGAGGTTAGTCACAGATGTCATTGCCATCTCCTCTTGGTTCTACCTGAGATGTTAGAGAAGCTGTGTAACCTCCTCCCAGGCAACATCATTATTAGGGAACTACAGCACTCTCTTCTGATAATCAACCACCAGAGGTCACTGCAGGTCACCCTCCACTGCAGGACATCAATCACCCAACAGGCAAGCAGGTCTGAAGGCAGGAAGTGAGTTGGCAGGAAATGGACAGGTTTGATGGCAGAGACTACTGCCACACCATAACCGCACAGTTGTGTCAGAGGCTACATAAATAGTAACAAGTGGAGAGGAAAAAAATTCTAAAAAAATAAGAAAAGGATGCCAGGAGAGAAACAGGGAATAAAAACATTACTACCCAGATTATGTCTAATGATCACTATTATGGGTAGCTAGCTACAGGTAGACTAAACAAGTTCTAGTAATGCTACTCTGCCAGGATCAATCATGCTGACTAGGTACAGAAACTCAAATGTTCCTACTGAATGAAATACTTACTGGGTGCAGTAATAGTGTACCTCTGGCCAAACGTGGGGTTTGGGTTACACCAACAGGATGTTGATGTTGAGCATAATAGGCCATTGAGAGTTTGTGCAGGTATGCTGCTTTGGGAATATTGTGTGTGAAAAGGACTAATTTCCTCCATGTGAATTTGAACAGTTTTAGTATTTACAAAAACAACATGCCTATGAAGGCAGTCAGGTCTGCCAAAGACAGACAAGTAATTATTGTCAACACAGCCTGCTATGAGCTAGCACTTGGCAATCACTGTAATATAGTTTGCTTTGCTGCAAGGGATAGACAAGCGGTAGTACACAAATGCCATATAGAGGCAGCAGTGGCACATGGTGGAGTGATGCATAGTCAAGATGATGAAATTCACATCCCACCATCATATGCCCCCCCCCCAGCCTGTGGCAGTGTTCACAGGATGTGACTCTGCCAACATCCCTGCATGTCAGGCACTGTGTGGCAGTGAGTATAATGTCCAGAGAGATCAAGCCTGGCATTGCCCTGCAAATAATTTATTTATTCATTTATTTATTTATTTACTGCTTTTGTTTATCAGGAATGCCTGACTGGGCATGAAACCCCTTTTCAGCAGAGGCCCAGGTTTCTTTATTTGATTATTGTTTTTGTTTACCAGAAAAGTCCAACTACCCATGAAACCATTTCTCAGAGGAAGTCCAGGGATAAAAGCCCCAAGTACAGTAAAGGGGCAGGATTCGAGTTTACAAAGATAAAATTAAAAGTACAGTTGCACTTAGGAAGATTAGTGCAACAAAACCATTTTAAGTTACAGCAATGCAAGAAACATGCAGTTGATCAAGCAAGTGTAATTAAATAACATACGAGAGTAAATTCAGTAAAACATCAGGTGTGACTGATAATAGGTTCATGGGTTCATAGGTGTGTACCAGGCTAATGGCCCTTAAGCCTTTACAAGCCTAGCCCATAGAAGTGCCCTGGCATTGTGCCGCCTGATGTTAGTTCCCACTGCCTCTATCAAATAGAGCCACTGGAGTGATCCTCGGGGTGAACTTTCTATTTCCCATCTACTCATCAAGATTTCTCTTGAAGAGGGCCAGTGAGGTGCTCTGCTTGACATGTATGGGAAGTCTATTCCAGAGCATGGGCAGTCTCTGGGTTATGAATCTGTCCCTCCAGCATGTTCTGTTGATTGTGGTAATGAGGTTGAGGTCTCTGGAGCATGTGGTGCGGAAGGATTGGGATTTCTTTAGATGTAGCATTTCTAACAGAGCTGGGTCAGACATGGCTTTGTAAGTCAAGCAGAGATCGCCTCTTAGTAGATGATATGAGACAGAGAATAGCTGGAGTTTTTTGAGTCTGTCCCTGTAGGATATATGCTTAAGGCCTAGGATCCTCTTTGTGAGGTTCTTTTGTGACCTTTCCAGCTGTTGCACGTGCTAGTGAGGTACATACCAAATGGGGCATTCTACTCGATGATTGGCCAAATGAGGGAAGAGTAGAGAGGGAGATGATGACCTCTTTCTTCCTGGATGCAAAACCCTTGGTAATGAAATGTGCCACATAGAAGGACTTTCTGATCATATTGGCAATGTGGTGGTCAAAGGAGAGGTTGCTGTCAACCTGTGTCCCCAGATCTCTTATAACACCTTCAGTGTTCAGTGGGCTCCCACCAATGTGGTAATTAGTGGGAACTGAGTTTTTCCCAAAGGAGATGATGCCGCATTTTTGGCATTAAGTTTAAGGCCACGATTTCGACATCAGTCACTGGTCTCAGTGGGCCTTTCTGTAGGATGTCTACATCACTCGGGGAGTTAATAATGGCTCCTCACTTGCAGTCATCTGTGAACTTCATCAGCCAGAGTCTCTCTGTGTTGGCCAGGACTTCTGAGAAGTAGATGCCAAACAGGAGAGGACCCAAGACTGATCCCTGTGAGACTCCACTAGTGACTGGTTGGCAGTCTGACTTGGAGTCCACTACTTTCACTATGTGGGTTCTATCAGTGAGCCAATTTGCAACCCACCTAGTGATATAGGGGTTGATGCCTAGTTTGGTGAGTTTATCAATAATTCCTGAGTGGGGAATGGTATCAGAGGCCTTGGCCATATCAAGGTAAGCTGTATGAACTGCCTTGTGCTCATCCACAGCTCTGGTGACTGACTCAAAGACGTCAACCAGGTTGGGCAGGCATGATCTACTTTTCAAAAAACCAAATTGCGTGGGATCTAGAGTTTGGAGATTCCCTATATCTGTGTTAATTAGGTCCATGATGATGTGCTTCATAGCCTTACATATGAGACTCATCAGGCTAATGGGGCAATAATTCCCAGGGTCTGTAGTCACTCCCCCTTTAAGGAGAGGGATGACTGTAGCAGTGTACCATTCGGTAGGAACAAAGCCTGAGGTGAGGCTGTGATTGAACAGGACACACAGATTTGGTGCCAGTTCACTTTATAGTTCATGTAGAACACATCCAGGGATATTGTTGTGTCCCACGGAAGCTGTATTCTTGGCCTTGAACAAAGCAGCTTTAACCTGTGCTGCAGTAATGCTGGGTGCCTGGCATTCCTCTGGTATTTTGATTGGTCCTTTGGGGGGGAGAGGGGTAAAGTTGGCACTGAATCTGTCGGCCAGTATATTGACAGTATCTGTTGGCTCAGTATAGGAGGTACCATTGTGCAGTAACTCAGAGCAAACCCGGATAGCGCCATGGAGATTCTTGATACAACTATAGAAGGCTTTGTGGTTGTTTTTAGTGTCTGCTGCAATTCTGCCTTCATAGCTGGCTTTAGAGGTTTTGATGAGGGATCTCAAATTTTTGTTGAGGCAAATAAGGGAGTTTTTCCAGTCTTGGGACTTCATCTTTTTCTGCAACAGTTTCTTCCTTCTGTTGTAGAGTTTATTAATGCCAGGGGACCACCAGATTGGCTTCCTTTTTTGGAGGAAAGCGTCTTGGTCCTGTTGGGTATGACTAGTTCCATGCATTTATGTACGTGTTTGTACAGTGCATTGGTGTATGATTTGGCAGTCATGCATTTATCTTCCATTGACATGGGTGCTGTGAAGTTAGCCAGCTCTGTTTTTAGGAGCCCAAAGTCAGCTTTGGAAAAGTTTTCCATGGTGGTTGCTTTTGTGGGGGCCTGTGGGTGAGATGCAGATTTCCATGGTGATTAGTTTTTGGCCGGATCTAACCAGGGAGGAATTTACTATTGGTGTAGAGCAACGGTTGCCCATGTTTGAAATAACCAGGTCAGGGATGCTGCTTACTCTAGTGGAGGTAAGAATGAGCTGGTTGTTGGCATTGGAACGGATGAATTCCAAGAAGTTTGGGCCAGCTTATTGGTGCATGAATAGTTTTCCCAGATGATGGTGGGGTAGTTGAAGTCACCTAGTATGAGAGTGTTGGGTTGGACCCTAATAGTTTACAGGGTGCTTAGCATAGAGTGAGAGTCTTGGGACATGGTTGGGGACCTATAGCAGGCTACAACCTGAATTGCCATCTTACCCAATGTTAGTTATACTTGAAGTATCTCAGATGTGTTATGCAGGGCTACTTGTCTGGAGGTGTGCATATCCTTTATGAATATGGAGACATCACCACCTTTTGAGCTTCATTCCATGTTCTGAGGCTGAAAGGTGTGGAATGAGTTATAGCCTGGTAGCACAGGGGTGCTTTCTGCTGATTTAAACCAGGTGTCCATTACAGCACAAATGTCGATGTTTTCCATTTTGAGGAGTGCTTCGAGCAAGTACATCTTGAGATTTAGACTTCTAGCATTGAGCAGCATGACCCTCAGATTGCATTTATTTATAAGCTGTTCCAGTGGTAATTTGGTCTTTGGAACATCACCTAAAAAGGCACTATGGGGTGGAAAGAGCCTTAACCAGTATCTGGAAACCTAGGGGTGACAGATGCAGGCCATCTCTGGCAAAGCATCAAGGTCTGTCAATCATGTCATCCCAAGCAGACAGATACTAGATCCCCTTAGAATGACACCAGAAACTTATCCAAAAGTCAATCATTTTCTGCTTGTACTATGGTATAATTCTGGGCGATGGTAGGATGCTGCTCAGGGCTAGGGTCATACCTGCGTGGGCCACATAATCCAAGAGCTCACCATGTCTCTTTTCATGTAGCCCAGGGAGGTGCATCTCAGGTCATTCGCACCCACAAGGACAGTGACAGAGTCATACTTGTATTTGTTGTGGAGTGACCTGAGTGCATGTGTTATGTGTCGGATTCTGGCACCTGATAGACAGCTGACTGTTACCATCTCCTTATTCACCCTAGTGAGTGGGGCATCATCAAGTCACCACTGATTGGTGTATTGGCAAGCTGTTTTGCCTTAGGGGCTTAGGTTGAGGGGCACACTGTGTAGGTGAGCTATGTATTTGTGGTTTGTGCTGTGTTGTGGTGGTTGAGTGCGTTTCTGCCTCAGAAGTCTCTGCTGTTTGGGTAGATTTCTATTGAGGGCCTCCATGAAGGTGGGTGTGTGGTTTGTGTTTTTATGTGAGAGCTGTGATGGAGGGTGTTATGGGTGGCTATGTGTTGCATGTGGTGTGGTGCAGGTGTTGACCTTCTCCTCTTGACCAGCTAGTCCGGTCTTGGCTGGAGAGTGCGTAGCTTCCAGTTTGGTGATATAAGTGCATCTTTCACAAGTCTGAGTGTTGAGAGGTAAGAGGAGAGGGTTGTCTGTGCACATGATGCAGTTGCTACACTGCCTCATGCACAATATTAAGAAAGCCTATGAGCTGATACCATACGGAATGTAATAAGTGCAGCAGGAAAGGTGATAGTAGCAGGATGATAGAACAGAGGTGATTACCACAGCTGCCATGGATTAAATTCAGATGATAGTCAGTAGAGTCCAAGGGAATCCCATACATCTTACACTAGAAGTTGAAGGAAGATGCATGCTAAGCAGTAACAGTGAAAAATGAAAGTGGGGAGTAAGGTATACAATGGGATTTTATGGGTGAAAGGCAGATGAAATGGAAAAACAGAGACAGGTGATAAGAATGCAGGAAGCTGAGTCACTAATACATCTGCAGTGATATTCATTGGAATCGAGAGATGTGTTGTTAAGACTGCACCAAGGATGGGAATATTAACCTCGGGAGGAGCAGACGTGTAGTCATTGGTTTGTAGGCATTGCTTTAGTTGGAGTTTGAAGGCCTTCAGTGTATATATGTTTCAGAGTACGAGGGGTGAAGTTCCAGATTTTGGATACAAAGCTGGAGTAATGGCAGTCACCTGCAGTATTCTTTGATTTGGTAATAAGTAGCAGATTTTTATCTATAGAACGTAAGTTTCTGATGGTGAGTTAGTACTGGATGATACTGGTTAGAGATAAGTATCTGTGTGGTTTGTAGATAATGTTGCGGGCAGTTAGTAATTAATGTTAGGTAGTGTGGAAGTTCCAAACCATTTTAAAGGACCACAGAATGATGGGATTTGTAGGAAAGATCTGCAGAAAAATTTGCTTCATTATTGCATCATTGTTCCAGTTTTCTTTCCTGAGAAGCTTATATGTTAGTGAATATGGGGGGTGTTGCGAATAATAAAGTATAAGAAGCAGAAAGGATGAGGTGCTGCTTTTTCTAGCACTCTCAGTCAGGCAGAGTTTAGCTCTATAGAGCACATTGAGTTTTTGGTGGATTTGGTGCCCTGCCCACATATGCTCACTGCACTTCCCAGGTACTTGTCAGCATGCACAATCTTGACTAAGCCAAATAGCATGGCGCAGCTGAATTAGCATAACGACCACCCTAGGAGCCTCAAAACTGCATGGCAAATGCAGCCACTGTCATTACAGTGCTCATCACATTACTGAAGCTTTCAAACAAGTGACCTGTTTACAGAGGGAATAAAGAAAGAAGAAGTAGAAACCCTGTCAGATACACAACCAGTAGACAAAGGTAAGTGTTGTGGGGAGTGTTATTCTTTTAACTTTGTAAGTGACTATGCTTTTCTTATGTGATGTTTGCTGAACTACAAAAGACTGAGTTGAAGTAGGGGGTTGAGCTAATAGTTGTCACTGACAGTAAGTGCATACTGTGTGAGGTAATGTGACCACTGTTAGGTGTATGCCATGGAAAGAGAACTGCATGTGCTATACTCCAGGAATTTGCCTAGAAAAGAATGTGTTGTGCTCCCTGCTGTAGACTAAGACCTGTGTGTGTCCCAGACACTGCTGTTATGTAAATCTGGCAAGGTGTCTGCTTGATGCTAAGAAGCTGCTACATGCTGCGGAGTATGATATGGTATCCTGTAAGGCATGGTTACATATCTCAAGAGGACAATACACCATGTGAGACTTGCAAGTACTACATTTTTGTCTGGTGGGGGTACTGATGCATTATCTGTAGCTTTTCCACTGTAGGAAAACTCAGTGTAGGGGGTCATCTACACATTCCAGAAGCATGAATGAAGTGCATCCTGTATTTCACACCCATTAACAGTGTGAATGTATGATTGATGTGTCCATGTACTGCTTACAATCCCCATGTCTTGTGGACTGCAGATGTTGAAAAAGTGTGTGGGGGGGCTACATTAACATTGAGTAAGTGTGCTGGTTTTGTCTTGATTTACTGGATTTTTCAGAAAACAGATGTCATACCTGCTTCATGTTTAGCTATAAGGGAGGTCTTTCCTAAGGTCTGTGTAGAACTTGTAGTCATCCACTTTCTACAGCCGTACCATGGTACCAGGGTGTTTTATGTCTGGATTGTGCTTGTTCAGCTGTAGACAGGTGGGTATGGAGAAAGGCCACCACTCATAACTGCAATGGTGAATGTGTGCAGATAATACTAGGAGACTGAATTCATATTCTATGTGATGCTCTTTTGTAGGCCACATGCTAGCTTCTGAGCTGCAAACTCACACACACACACACACACACACACACACACACACACACACACACACACGCACACACACACACACACACACACACACACAGTTCTTTCAGGAGTTCTATACCAATTAAGCAAGCTTTGGGTGTAGACACGCTATACTTGACAAGCATATCAGTGGCAGGGGGATTGTCAAATAGTGGCAGCTATATTCTATGCTGGGTCTTTATCTCTTCCAGAACTTTGGAGAGTAATAAGATGCATTTCACCACACTTGTAACGCTCCACAGTTTCCTTAGAGGCAATATGTTTACTATTTTGTTCCAAGAACATACAGAAGATATGGCCCCAGATACAGCTGTGTCTACAAGGTTTCCTGCTTGGGGTAATGTGGCCTTCCTTCCCTGTGTAAATGCAACATCCAGAAAACACTATACCTACCAACATTACACAGATGGCAGTTGTACATCTGGACAGTCCTCCGTTATTTTTGTCATATAACAGGGATCTTGATAACATTGGGCAGTTTCATGTATTGCTGATTAGGGCTATAGTATGCATGACTTACCACCAGCTTAAATGTTATTTATTTGATATTACAGGCTGTCATGTCTCAAGGTGACTAGCATCAGAAGGGGAAATTCTCCCATGCAGAGAAAGACATCCTGCTGTAGACCCTCACTCAGCATATCTGGAAGATGCTCTGTCATGAGAGATCTCACTAAACCTTCACAAGTGTGTGTACCTGGTGAGACCTTCTAGAGAAGATTAATCCTACCAATGGCCAAAATCAGATTTATGAGTAGGTCCATAAAAGGCTTACCAACATGCTTACACAGATGTGCCGCAAGACAACCCGAATGGCACATGAGCAGAAGGCCTTGGATGAAGTTCTACCAGCAGAGTCACCACTGACAGACATGGAGGAATTCTTTTTATATATAATACTTTTGATTAGAATTTTAGCAACAAAAATGATAAAAATGAACTTAACAAACATATAGCTATATACAGAGGTCCACAACATGAATAATATATATGTAAATGATAATATTTTTTTAAAACAATCAATATTTTTCAAGCAAATCACTTAGTTTAAGCCAAGATTTATAAGAATGTGTAACATGCGATGTTCTAATCCTTATAGTTAATAATTTATTCCTACAATTTTTAATAAAGTAAACTCATTACTAGAGGGAGTAGTTTTATTTTCTAATTCTTAGTAATTACTTTTTATAGCTATAGCTAGAAAAGACCAAAGGAGAGGCACTTGAGTCTTAGGAATTATTTCAGGAATTGGAGAATTAAATAGGATCAATGACTTAGATACACTACATTTATCCGACCACAATGCTAGAGTAAACTTATTAATTTCTTCCCAGAAGGGAGATATTCCCCCAGATTCAGTAAACTTCCATGCAGGAATAGCTTATTCCTGCATGGAAGTGACCGTTTAGGAGCAGCATGGCAGCGTGCCATGCATAGTAATGAAGGGGCGCTGCCTGAGCTCCTAAATGGAGATGGAGCATGGACGAGTGCAGGGGGTGTGTCTGAGAGCAGAGCTTTCATAATATAAATGCCGTCACAGTCAAGAACTGCAGTATAGCTATTAAAATGAGCGAGACCACTCATAGGTGGTTGCATACCTCCAGCAACACCCCCCAAGTTTATAAGAGCAATATTTAAAATATAATAATATAAACATTTCTTTTTATCAAACAGATTAAATTTAACCATAGATGTGCGGGTTTGCCCATTGCTTAGCTACGTATACTATAGCTTAAATGGTACAAGAAGATAAATATCAAGATACATGAGAACAAAGCAGTATTGCAATAGTGTAGTGGTCAGAGCATTTGCCTTATAAGCAGTCATTTGTGGTTTGAGTCTCTCTCTAGTACATTCCATTTTCCATGTCAAATCACTTTATGAACAATAATTTTTGTTTTATAACCTACTAAATATATATTTGTGAACTGGAGTACTGCATTAAATGCAGATGTGAGGTGTCATTGTAATAATGCTGTAAAATCCACAGATAAACACAAGTGCTCCATACAGTATATGTACACATGAATCAGGGATACAAACTGAAGTTATAATGTGTAATGAATGATAAATCCATAGAGTGTCCAAATCCACCACCTTCCCAAGAACCATGTTAAATTTCTGTTTCAATTAGTGCTGGGGTAAGCGGGAGTAAGCACAATTAAGCAGTAATAAGCGGGAGTAAGCATATTTAAGCAGCAGTAACCGGGTTTAAGTCTGTTTGTGTGGGTGCGCACACAGGTTAAGCAATATTGAAGCTAACCCTCTGTAAGCATATTTAACCGGAAGTTAGCATTGCTTACCATCGTGCAAACTCACTTATAATTGCTTAAAAGTGCCTTAATCACTCTGTATCCAACAGCCGCTGTTCTGCCTAGCAACAAAATAAACAGCCCTAGAAAGTCATGAACCCAGGACCCCTTACACTACAGTCACAGTAGTTAACCAGTAAGCCATCACAGCAGTATATAAGATTGAGGTATCACCAAACAGATCCTCGCTATAGGAAAATCAAACTTAACAAGTGAAAGAAATCTATATACAGTTCTATGTTGTATAACCTACTACATAAAATAAATATGTGAACTGGAGTACTGCATTAAGTCCAGATGTGAGGTGTTATTGTAATAAAGTGTTGAAATCCCCTAATAAACACAAGGACCCTATACAGTGTACATACACATGAATCATGGATACAAAACACATATATAACATGTAATGAATAATAAATCAATGCCAAACAGCAAATAGTATGCAAATTAAAAATTAAGCAATGCTAAGCATTGCACAGCCCTGCTTACTAGGTGTAAGCAATGTGTAGGCCAGCTAAATCAGTTTGCCCATTGATATACCCCTTTAAGTAATGCCAACCTTAGGTAAGCAAGTTTGCCTATAGCTTAGCATTTTCAAAACCGTCCAATCACGGCGAAGTGTGGGAAATCGTCCCTATTTAAACCCAACAGGTGGGAATACCTCTCATAACTGGTTGCAGCTTCCTCCTGTAGTTACTATGAATTGTGTGGGAGAAGGAGTGCGCTTCCGGGTGCAGCACTGGGGCATCCAGGAGTCCAAAGTCATGGCAGGACACCTTGTTAAAGACCATGACCAGAGACTTCTGCAGGGCCAGTACCAGGTTTCCCAATATAAAGTGGAAGCCTGGGACCATCTCACCTGTGACCTCACCAGTGCCACTGGCATACCTCAAACTGTTGAGCAGGTCAGGCATCACTATGCTGACCTGAAGCAGAGAAAGAGGGATCTCTTGGATCCAAGAGGTTAGGTGGACTGGGGATGTTCCAGCCATGTGTAAGTATCAGTCTACTACCTGTTTAATAATTACCAGCTCATGTATATTATTGATAGGTATGGATAAATATTCCTTTTATGACTCTGACAGTGGCAGACGAGCGGGCTGTGAACTGGGAAGCCTATTCCTGTAGCCTGCAGAGGTTATGTTGCGAGGCAGGTTAGTAATACTCTTGCATGTACTGTCATAAGAAATAAATCTAAAAGTAGTAGAAAGTTAATTTCCAGTATAAAACCTGTATTGTGTATGGCATGTACTGAATACACCAGACAATATGGCAGGAAGAGTCTCATATAGGTTGTATGTAAATGAAAGATTAACAGACTGACAATAAAGGTCTAGCTGCTGGACTGCTTGTGTTTACTCTGGTATCATATGGCAATGTAGTGTTGCAATCTCTTAATAGTACTGTTGTATTAAGCACTGTTACCCACACTGTGCTACATAAGTAAAATGTGTAGGAATGTCTGTATATGACTGCTGTAATCACAAGAGGTCATATTGTACAACTGAGAGAGACTTAGAAAACAGTGAAAAGATAGACAACTTAATCCAAATAGCACACCCAACTGAGATGTGAACTGTTGGATTTTTAGCACACACAGCCATGTTTAAAATCCTGGGAGTGGTAGCAAGCTGTATGCAGAATCATACCCCACAACTGTACAGATTTGTCCAGAATGTCCAGTTAATTGGTCCATATCTGCTGCCTGTCACCATGTCCCTCTGGCAAATCAGTGGGATGATCCCAGAAGTTTAGGCAGAAAATAATGACATACAACTGATTGTCAGACATCATAACAGACAGAAATATATCTATAAGAACAAACCTGTCACTCTAGCAACTCACCAAAATGTTATGAGGGTATTAAGCAAAGTATGTCCCATCTCCACCCCCATGTTGTGAAGCTATGACCAGAGTGTGTGCAGTAACAGAGTGAGATGTATGTGCATGAGCATAATAATAATGTGGAATCTGGTAATATGTGTGGCAACATTCAGGTAGTGCTAACAAACATTTCCTCCACAGGTCTGTCAGATATGAAAACTGTGCCTAGAAATAAAAGATTGAAATCCTGGACTGGTACTGTTTACTCTGGTATTGTATGGCATTGTTAGTGTTTCAGTTTCTCTGAATAATAAGGTATTATTCATCACTGTCATCCACACTGTGCTACATAATAAAACTGTCTAGGAAACCCTGTATAAGAGTGTTCTAAACACAATGCTTGATTGTAAAACCACAGGAGACTTATAGACAGAAATCAGAGAGGAGATACAAAGCAATATCTATATAGCACACTCAACTGTGATGTACAGTGTTTTATTTTTAGCAGACACGGCCATTGTTTAAATCCTGGGAGTGGTAGTAAGCTGTATGCAAAAGCATACCCCTCAACTGTACAGATTTGTCCAGAATGTCCAGTTAATTGGCCCATATCTGCTGGCTGTTACCCTGTCCCCCTGGCATATCAGTGTGCTAAACTCTGGCATGGAGGCAGCATTTAATGTCATATAACTGACTGTCAGGCCTGTAAATATTTGGAAAATGTCTATGAAAACAAACCTGTCATTGTACAACTCACCAAAGGTTTATGAGGGCAATAGTCAAAATATGTCCCGGTTTCACTTGCATGTTGTCAAGACATGCCCAGAGTGTGTGCAATAAAAGATGGACAGGTATGTGGATAACATCAACCTGGAATCTGGGAATATGCATAGAAACAGTCAGGTAATGCTAAGAAACATTACCTCCACAGGTATACCAGGTAAGAGGTGTATACTGCAGGTAAAACTCAGGTCATGTATATAGTTGTCTACATCCATGCCACTGTCCAAACTAAGGCCATAAGGTAGTGTAATAATACCTGTAAGGTACAGATCACAGCTCTGACTGGGAAAGTAATGAGAACTACTGGGATATACAAGTTGTTAATTGACATCTTTCTCTACCCCCCCACCATATCTGCAACAATAAACTAAATACACAACTCACTTGGTATGTGCTTTATTAAATCTACTGATGGGACATATGTCCTATTGTTTGATAAATACTGAAATTTGTTCTATGCATGTGCCATGTTTACTCCCACATTGGTGGCATACTGCCATCAATGTACCTGCATGCTGTTGTAATGGCAACTGTGGTTCCATATATGCATGTGTTCTGTTTGCTATGCAACTGTTCCATATCTGGTGTTTCAGGTTAATGGGAATATCTAGGGATGCTGTTATACCTAATCCTGGAATGTGTTGACTATTACTAACCCACATATGTTGTAAAATTGAAACACCATAGCACATTTGGGAAGGCCAGTCCCAGCGGACCCACCTCTCCCACCTCATCTGGCCGTGGCACCGGGCAACGGCATTTCTCAGGCCCACCCCAGGACCACCTCGTCTGCTGGTCCTGCACCACCTTCGTGTGGAACCACCTCAGGAGATGGGGCTTACCCCCCTGGGAGTGGGCATGGACAGGATGGTGTCACCAGGTCTGGGGTCTGGTGCGTAGTGAGCTCCGCAGGGAGTTTGGAGATCTGCTATGTCAACTTGAGTGCCACGTGGCACAACTAAAGGGTCAGCCTGCCCCTCCTACTTAGCCCCCAACACAGCCACCTTTGGGGCCGTGAAGGTGCAGTGGTGACTGCCCATGGGTGGGGACCTCACTCCCACTGTTTCCACTAGGGAGCTCATGGGCTTCTGACTTCCAAACACCCCTCCCCATCCATGGTGTTTACTCCCACATGTGTCATATACTGCCCCTATATGCTGTCTTGTCTGTCTTGTCTGTTATTCTACCCAACCAACATCCCCAAATATACCTACTATCCCTCCCCAACATCCCACTCCCACCATAAAAAAAGGGCAATCTGTTCCCAAACAAAACTCTCGCCCCACACATAGCTGTCTATTTCACACACGTGTCCACTGGACACATGTAATCTGGTCTAATTGGCTACACAACATATTATTGTTGTCCTCACCCCTGTCTCAGGGGTATGAGTGTCCAAATCTACCTCCAAATCAGTGTATATGCACAGCTGTTGCTGTAGAAGAAATGGGCAGCTATGGACCTTCCCTACACCCGTCCTGCCCATCCCTAGCTAATTTCCCTACTGTCTTTCCCTCTTTGTGCCCCTTTTTCATTGCTTTCCTATCAACCCTTTTTCATTTCTTTTAAAGAAATTAGTGTGAGGTTAAGCAGGAGTAAGCACTTTTAAGCAGCAGTAAGCGGGTTTATGCTTGTTTGCGCTGGGGTAAGCAATGGCTACACAGATTAAGCAATTGAGAGGCTGAGTATAAGAAACTGTAACCAGAAGTTAGCAGTACTTACCTTTGCTCAAATCCATGCAAACCCGCTAAAAAGTGCCTTAATCACTCTGTATTCAACAGCCCTTGTTCTACTCAGCAACAAAATAAACAGCCGTTGCAAGGCTTGAACTCAGGACCCTGCACACCATACCAATAAGCCATGTGAGATGCACATAGCCCTGATCTTTTCACAAACATATTATCCAGCACAGACATTCAACAGTATATATATATATATATATATATATATATATATATATATATACATACATCTATAGCTATATATGTGTATATATATGTGTATATATATATATATATATATATATATATATATATATATATATATATATATTTAGAGAGAGAGAAAGAGTAATATATATATATATATATATATATATATATATATATATATATATATATATATATATATATATATATATATATATATATATATATATATATATATATATATATATATATACAGATATATATCTATAGATATAAATGAGAACATAAGGAATACCTATATGACCAATGGCACCGTTAATGGGGGGATGAGGCCCAAGCTAAATACCATTTGTAAGTATTGATATCACCCCCTCCCCCACAGCCAAACAAATCTGCCCTGCAACACAATGCCAACTGTTGCA
This sequence comes from Protopterus annectens, assembly GCF_019279795.1. NCBI lineage: Eukaryota > Metazoa > Chordata > Ceratodontiformes > Protopteridae > Protopterus > Protopterus annectens. The sequence goes on along the minus strand of NC_056729.1, from coordinate 541,459,368 downwards.
AGTCCCATATCCAGGACCCTACACAGCATGGCCACAAGACATTAACAGTAATCCATCCCACCTGTATGATGTCAGTATGGTATCAATAACATATCATGCAGTACAGTCTGGCTACCATAGGGAATGTACAATGTGGAAGTAATAAACATTCGAAAGATGCCTATACACGCACACATATATGCAGATAGACACACACACACACACACACACACACACACACACACACACACACACACACACACACACACACACACACACACACACATATATATATATATATATATATATATATATATATAGATAGATAGATATGTAACTACACATATACACACATAGATATGTATAGGAAGATACATATTTAGAGGGTGCACAGCATATTGAACAGCCAGTATTCCTACAGTTGCCACCTTTTCAAATGGACAGTGTATGATTTTCTCATACAAAAGACAATTGTTGCCTGAAACATATACTCACAGAGAAATCAAATGATATGACACCACACGCAGGTTTGCATACATAAGAAATGTTTATTTGTGTACTACTACGGTTGTATATGCCATGTCATATAGCTGTTAAGACTTTGAAATACATACTGAGTAATGCAACTCTCAAGCAGATCATTTTATACAGTAATTCAAAAGCATAACATATGTTGCTGTCCAGGCCAAGGCCTTCAAGTAATATAACAGACTGGACCAGAGGATAACAATCAATCAACAGTAAGTAATGCAGATGTATAGTGCAGCAGCCTCAAATTACACTCTGTAGTCAACACCTAGGGGAAAAGAATTAAGTTGACACAATGAGGATGCATCTGTTACATAACAATGCTTAACTGAAAACATCACAATCACACTGACAAACAGAACAGTCTGTATGACAGTAAGCACCAGGCCACCAATGTTCCCAAGGTGAAATGTATGGTAATGTACAGCCATATACCTTAAGGCGGCTTACAACCGATATCCCTCACATGTTGTAACAGCCTAGGTTATATATGGTGCATTCCCCTCACCCATAGACTGACTTACAGGGGCATATAACACTGTTACATACATTGACCTCTGGACTGCAGAAGGGCACACATGTTTTGTGCAGCTAAAGCTCACATATATATGGACCTTAACCCACAAATTGTGTGGGGGCCACAACAGCATTGGAATGATGGCAGGAATGGCAGCACAACATAATCACAGGCCACTACATAACAACCCCTTTCTGCATGTCATATGGACAAAGCCTGGTATATAGGTGGAGGACAGAGGCTGGAACACATTCCCATATGTGAAATAGTGTTGTTATACACTGAGAAAGTTGCTGGTGTTACATGATAGTCTGCAACATACCCTTAGTCAAGAATATGAAGTCAGAAACACAAATGGATGTAGCCACGTACTGATAGCACTCAACACACACAATGCCAGTGATATATCTGACACTAGAACTGTGTGGTGGACAGACAAAGCAGAACAGGCACACCTCTGGCCATCATGTGGATAGGCCTACAATTGAGAGATATGCAGACAGACTGCATTCCATGTTAAACTAATATGTATGCACAAACCCTGTAACACTGGTGCTATACAATGCATATAACAGTACTACTCACATTGTCTGTAGGTCCGGAACATTATATAAATATATATAGCTGGCCTAAGTCTGCAAGTCCTCTTGTAAGATGCATTGCTACCAGCTGTCTGCAACACTGCTGCCCACACACAGGAAGGATGTCCTCCATACAGGAAAGGTAAAGGGACCATGCCCACATGATGTAGGGAATTATAGTAGTGGGTTGCCATAACAGTGGTAATTGGAAGTACTACACAGCATGCTGCATGCAGGTAGCAATTGGAGGACACTGACTGGTGCAGAGGCCATCACTTGATCATGTGCACCTACAAAATCCATGCTGCAATCTATTCAAAGCAGCGCAATCCATTTACTGGAGAGAGACTGAGATAGATAGATAGACAGAGAGAGAGAGAGTGAAGGCCAAAAAAAAAAAACACGTCCATCCAGCAAACTATCCAGAAGAGACATCATTCCCACACAGGTATGTGAAGTATATATGCATGTAATTGAATGTAGCACTTGGTCCATAATAATGGGAAAGATGATGTGGAATTATTTATATGTGCCATCAGGTGTTTTGTAATGATGTCCAGCTGAACAACTGCTATGGACAATAGTGTCTGTCCCAGTGGGCAGTGGGCCATACCTGTCAACTGTGCAGATCAGCACTGACTGACAAGATGAAAGCCATCATAGTGTGTGTTGTGTAATGCAAAACATGTAAATTAGTGTGGCCAATAGCTGGTGGTGGAAGTAATGCCATTATGATGGACACGTGGGTTCCAGAGCCCACCACTTGCAGGACAGTCATGTTAACATGTAATGTAGCATGCAGAAATGCCATAGGTGTGTAATAGGCTTACCTGCAATCTGTCCCTATATATACCCCCTAATGTTAGGCTGTGTCCACATGTGGCACCTGTCTGTGTTGTAGCAAGGCAGAGCAGTGCAGCTGAGCAGGAAGGAGAATTAGAGAGTGTGGACCTGATGTCTGAATGCACTATATATATATATAAATATATATATATATATATATATATATATATATATATATATATATATATATTTATATATATATATATATATATATATATATATATATATATATATATATATATAAATATATATATATATATATATATATATATATATATATATATATATATATATATATATAGAGGTATGTGTATATATACACAACTCATAATATATATCTACACACACACACACACACACACACACACACACACACACACACACACACACACACACACACACATATATATATATATATATATATGTCTACATATATACAAACACACGCATATGTATATAAATACATGTCCCCTAGTTTTTCCTCACAGTGCTGCATGCTATGTGTGAGGGAACATCACACATATCAATACACACACACACACACATATATATATATATATATATATATACAGCAGTAAGTGTGTGCAAAATGGACAGTTATGTCATGTGTGAATCCCATGTTGGGAACACATTGCCCTTGTTTGTGAAGATGGGATTGGGAATTTGGGGAAGGATATCAGGTATATTTGCGGAGATGGGTTGGGTTGAAAGAGAAGACAGCCTACAGGGGCAGTATATGACACATGTGGTGGGTAAACACCCTAGATGAGGAGTGTCATCTGCAATGTGGAAGCCCCATGAGTCCCCATATGGAAACAATGGGAACAAGACCCCCACCCATGGTCAGTCACAACATCAGCTTCACAGCCCTGAAGGTGCCTGGGCTGCAGGCTGAGCAGGAGGAGCATGTGGACCCTGTGAGTGTGTACTGAGGGTCTCAAGGTGCTATAGCACATCCCCATATCTCTGTGGAGCTCCCTATTCACCAGACCCTGGACCTGACCTCGAGTGACAGGATCATATCTTTGTGTGCTCCCAGGGGGGTACCATCCTCTGAGGTGGTTCCACCTGAAGGTAGTGCAGGACCAGTAGATGAGGAGGCCCCAGGGTGGGTCCCGCATGTGATGTGGCCTGGTAACATTGCCAGATGAGGTGAGAGAGGTGGTTCTGCTGGCAACTGTTCCCTAAACATGCTATTGTGTCACTGTTATAGGACATATGTGGGTAGTAACAGTCCACACATTTCCGGATCGTGTCCAACAGCATGCATAGATATCCCCAATAACAGAAAACAACAGATGTACAGCAATCACATAGCAAACAGACCACGTGTATTTATGGAATCATAGTGGTGCTTACAGTGGCATGCAGGTGACATTGTCTGTAACAGGCCAGCAATGATAGTGTTCCCACAGGGAACATGGCTACAAACACATAGCACAAAGTGTGGTACAATACGATATATGTTCCAATGGTAGGTATTCTGTAGACATACCTATTGAGTTGTGTGATCAGATTGTTGTTGCAGATATGGTGGGGGGAGACAGAGATGTGTATTAAAAACTACGATAACCTTGCTGTATGAGGTGCTCAGACCTGTTTCTATCTTTATGTCTTTCAGGCAAGATGTCCCATGAGAGGCTTTCCATTTATACAGCGGACGAGAATGAGGTCATCTTCACACACCTGGTGCAACACTACCAGGTGTTGTTTGGCCGAACAGCCCATGAGCAGCAGGAGCAGACTACCCTGTGGAATGATCTTATCCACAGGGTAAATGATGTCGGCCTGCATAACCGCAGTTATGAGCAGATCTGGCATCATTGCACAGACCTACTTCGCAATGCCCATCAGTGTGCTGCTGCAGTCAGGGGGATCAGCTCACAACACTGGGGGAGTCATGCCATCCAGCCTCCCCTGACACATGTTGAGGAACTCCTTGCCAGCCTCGGGACACCTACCGGCCTGCACACACAACACCTTGCGAAGAGCATAGTGGCAGTGGGTGCTACCCACACAATGGCAGAGGGGTGTGCAGGTAAAACCACAGGGCACATCAGTAGTCCACTGTTGCGTATCCATCCACATCTGTACAGTTAGGTCATGCATATGTGAGATGACATATATATAGTATGTTGCTGCATAGTAGTAATAAACAGATGTGCATAATCTGTAGTATTGTGGGCGTGTATGGTTGATGTCCTGTAATGCTACACCCACCCTGTATCAATGCCACAGCTGTGGCTACTGACATCACATCTCTCACAAACTTATGTAAGTCCCCCTGATATACCTCCAAGACAGCAGCCTGTAGCTGGTGAGTATGGTGTTTGTTCAGGTTTGCCAATACACCGGTCATGTTATGGCTATGGTATATTCCATGCACACATTTAACACACCTACCCATAATGCATGCCGTACATGTTCATATATTGTTACTGTTATCTGCACTGCATCACAGTGGTCACCATGATGGTTTATCTGAAGGGTATGTCAGACTCCTGCAATATAACTAACATCTTGTCATTGCAAAATGTGAGCACAGAGATGGCCTACAGTAGGGACATGTGTGAAACATCACCCTTATATAGTGCTACAACAGTGTATATACCAGTATTACAATAGCAACTGTTACAGATCTACACTACGGCATATCACAATACTGCATTCCACAACCCTTACAACCTGCAATGTGGTCATAACATGTGCAATGAGTGTGTAATATGGAATTGGATGTTAGGACACCAAATATGGGTAATACATACCTTCACAAACACTGGAAGCATATGTGTGCACACACTCCAGATAAAATATAATGGAAGCAGCTGTTGAGGTACTGACTGCATGCATTTGTCATGGAAATGCACCATCCAGCAAGTACATGTCCCCAATGTCACACCAAGTAATGGTCTGCTGTCCAGGATGTTTGGCCATCAAATGTGCCCACTTACCTGCAACAGAGGCAGCCGTGGCTTGCACACATCTTACATGCCATGGCATGGGCCCCATACCCAACAGGTAGCACCCAGGAGTCGAACATGTAGCCATACCTCACCATTGCATATGCCATGGCAAACAGTGCAGACAGTCATGTATGTGGCAAGGATGTATGGGACAGGAATAATGTAGGAAATAAACAGATGGCCATCCAAGACAGATGATGTCACATGTAGCAAACTGGTCATGCAGGTTGCCTAGTAGCATGCCACAACACTGAGGGGGTTGCAGGAATGTCTAGCAAGTACTAGCTGTGCAGTACCCATGTCAGCAATTGCCTGGACTCTGCAGACATGTGACCCATGGGTTAGGGTAATCAGATGTGACAGTTGTAACACAGGAAACATCAGCCAGACCTCTTTACAGGTAGTGTATGCATAACAGAAGAGGTCCCCAAAAGGCATGTGTTGCAATGTGTAATGGTGTACCAAGACCATGTTGGAAACCTACAGACAGTATCACGCAAGATACATGTGCTGCACAACCAACACCTTACCCCACCTCAAGCCCACCATCCCCATCTGTACCATGCCAGTGTACACGTGTATGTTTGCCATTCATTAGCTGGGACTAGGCTGTTACATGTGGTGTTCAGTGTTTGGGACACTGCAAACTGCCACACATGTATAGGCCATAGTTGTCAAGCATCTGCAAAAAGGCTGAAGGTGGGGAGGGGGTGTCATCATGACACAACAGTGCACTGCAGCAGGGATCCAAAGGATGCTATGAATGGCTGTATCTGCACACAGTCAGGGTCAGGACTGTGGCAGACATAACCCTGACTCCACAGCAATAGTGACGGCAGTGTTTCAACTCCAGGGGATGTGCACATGAGTTGACCTTGCAATCATGCAGAGTTGGGGGACATGTGTACAGCAGACCGACCACATACTGGCAAATGCAGATGGCCTATGCTAGTATACCCCTGCCAGAAATAGTGAATGGTGTAGTACACATAACAGTAGGTGCAACAAACCATCATGATAAGGGCGTGCACATATATTCACCCACAAAGTGCATGCATCTCAGTCAGCATCGGCACAACTAACCCATTTATATGCAGTAACGTGGTCCCATGGCATATCAAGGAAGAGGGCATCATATCAATAAGGGTGTGTACACTCCCCATAGCCATGGTAAGGTTTGACGGTTGTCACTGTAATTGTATCATATTGGTCAAACATGCACCACTGATGATGACATCTGTAAATCAGACATCAGGCATTCACAAATGACATCTGTCCACATATCGTCCTAGGTATGTGTCGGACAAACACATAGGGGCTGTGAGCAGCAGAGCAGACATAACTGACACAGTAATACACATTCAGCAATGGTGTGTCCACCTGTGAGGTATGGTGCACATTATATGGCAGGGTGCTGAACAGGTGCACAGCAATACTGTGTACATGGGTGCACTGTTTTCCAGGGGGAAGGGGCATCACCTACTAACACAGCCCATGCATCACACACATGTATACTGTTGCTAGCATGGATTGACTATAGCTGCACTGCATGCTATTGAGTACCATATGTTATGCATGTTGACAGATGGGTAATGGGAGGTCTGTGTGTAATATCTTCGTGAAACCTCACCTATGAGTGTGTGGGGGGAGGGGTGGGGGATTATTTTGTCTGTAAGAGCAATCTGGTGGAGTGAAGGGGGTTGATGCATGCAGGATGTGTGTGTGTGTGTGTGTGTGTGTGTGTGTGTGTGTGTGTGTGTGTGTGTGTGTGTGTGTGTGTGTGTGTGTGTGTGTGTGTGTGTGTGTGTGTGTGTGTGTGTGTGTGTGTGTGATTGTGTGTGTGTCCATGTATGCACATGTATGATTGTAGGGTTGTTCATACATCTCGACTTCCCTTTAGAATTATGCAGTACATGGACATGGACTGACACATGAGACACCAGGAATACTTGTCTGATATGTAATCTCAGGACAGCTGATAGTATAATAAGGTCTGTAGCATGGAACATGCATTGGGAGGGAAACTAGACACCAGGTATACTGTTAAAATTGCAATCAGCAGAAAGGTGAAAGAATACCCACGTATGCAGCACTACAGATGCATTGGAGAATTACTAGACAACACCAGTGAGTGTATCCAAATATTACTATTGTCCACATAATAAGTTAATTGAGCAACAGGTCTTGTATCTACTGAGCAATAGTTATGTATGACACTCCAGTGCGTGATATTATTGAGTGACTGTAGTAGCCCCTAACAAAGAGGGCCATGCTCACAATGTCTGGACATACCTAGGGTGAACACTGGATGACAGCAGTGAGTCCTTGTAAAACCAACTCCAATCAAATCAAAGAGGTAATGGAGTAACAGGTCATGTTTTGTGATCACTTGTCTAGGCAATTAGAAGAATGATACGTTAATGTTTGGTATTAATGAGTGTAAGTTTCCAAGTGTGATGCAGGATGGGGAACTTAAGTGAATAAACGTGGGACAGTCTGTAAACTCAGGGACAGGTAGGTATTATGGTGAAATGTCAGGGTGTGTGTGTGTGTGTGTGTGTGTGTGTGTGTGTGTGTGTGTGTGTGTGTGTGTGTGTATGTGTAAGTGTGTGTGTGTGTACTGTTAAGCAATGACATACAGGTCTTAAAGTGCGTTTCTTGTTTTTCCCTCACAGGTGGCGAGGTGGGTCAGGGTCCCTCCTGCATGCAATCTGATGTTGGTGTCCATACAGACACAGAAGATGATGATAGGTGTGTTAAGGTACAGGCGGGGTTGCCAGAGGTTGAAACTGTGCCATCATTTGACATCACCCTGTTATCCACCCCATTCCCGCACATAGTCACAGTACCTATAGATACCCCATCACCAGTGGCCATAGCAGAGGGACAGTTGGTGGTTGGTGGCAGTGCACAGGACAGTGTGGTATCTATGGCTGCTGTGTCTGGACACAGCAGCCATAGCCTGATACTGATATCCGGCATGGTACCACATAGGCAAATGTACAGGGGTGCTCGTGGGAGGGCCACTGGTCATCGTGCCCCTGGAAGTCGTGCCACAGCTGGTACCACCAGATGCATGTATCAGGCTGTCATGGAGGTGCAGGCACGTATGGAACAGTACACCAGACAGGGACTGAGGCTGCAGAGGGCTGCTTTTTCAGCTGTAAGTGACAACATCCATGATCTTGCAGGTGCCCTCTGTTATGATACAGAGGTCATGGATAGATGGTGGGGTGAAATGTTGGGCCTCCTCGACCATGGATTGTCAGTGCTAGAGCATGTGGTGGCAGTGGTGCGATGGTCACATGGACGTAGGCCAGCAATGCCAACATCTGGAGGTCGCCGTGGATGTGCAAGGACACTAAGCTGCTCCCATAGTGGCAGTACCAGCCCTAGCACAGCAGGTGGGGCACTATCCACACCACACCACAGCAGGCCATGTGCACGTGGCCCTGGCCAATCCCAGGAGAGACCTGGTTCCACTGGACATATGTCATCATCAGGGGAGAGTAGCATATCAAGGCTTGTACCTGGATGTGCCCATGGAACCCCTGGCAAGCACAGTTCTCGTGGCCATGGCCGGAGGCAGTGAACTGCATACCCAGACAGGTATGGTGTACAGCTGTCCAACAAACACCTGTATAGGGCAGCCACGTGGCAGAATTGTGTGCATGCATACTCACACACAATACAAACACACCTAGGGAAACCCCATACCTACACACACCACATCACCATGGCCATATCAGTAATTAAAACCCCTCACTCACACACATGGTGTCAAATGTATGGCCCAGCCTAGGTCTCTGGCAAACCAACAACATACCCTGTGCATATGATGATACCTGTGCCAATCCCTGTCATCCATAACATCGATGCAGGGACAGGCTAATATGGTTCTGATGAACACGGTGACTGTACTGCAGTGTACCAATGTACTGCTGTGTAACATGTTGTCAGCAGTAATGTTTAATGCTTACACGTCAGACAGTGTAGCTGTCCAGCCATGATGCATACACCTGTTAGTAACACTGAGTGATTGTGGTCTCCATAATATTCACCATTTGTGTTGTAGGTGTCCATGTGTCAGGAGGAGGATGGTCTGCTGTCATATCTCACAAGGAGCATGGCACTGTGGTGACACCTTAGCTTTGCCATATCCTGGGTACAGGTGAACACATGTCACAGGTTTGTATAACAGTTACTGCCTGTGCCACATGGCCGATAGGTCTGGGGGTGGTGTATATAGGTGAGTGCATGGTGGCTGCTGTTAGCATCCCTTCTACAGTGGACAATGGTAGTTGTACTGGGTGGTACACACCACATGTTTGTGTATAACACACAGGGGCTTAGGTGTTGATGCACTACAAAGAGAATACTATACACATGGATGAATGTACCTGTGCAAGGAACCCATTGTAGCCTATGTAATTCCACCAAGCCAGACTACACAGAACAACTCATTGAGGAATAAGCAGTCCACTAGTTTAATGTCATTGACGATGGTACTGGAAGGGTATATGTCCCCTTCCCCAATGTAGTGCAATCCTCAACATGGTAAACATATGTGTGCAGGTGTGGATGAGAGGTGCTGTAGAACCACAGATAGTGTGATAGACAAATACATAACCTGTTAACATGAACTGTACAGTATTACGGCCAGCTACATGGGGGGATACACTCAACAGTAACCACAATGATGTTGGCTGTGTCCACAACAGCCACACCCAGCTATAAATACCAACCCCAGTATCACTGCACACTTATACTGTGGGGAAGAGGCCATTTACACAGCTAACAGTAGTTGTGATGGAATGTATGTCCACAGGATGATACCTGTGACATGTTAGCATATGCCACTCAGTTCTTGGACAGATGACCCACTGGGTCATGTATATTCTGCAACCTGAAGTAGATCCCTCCACATACACACACACGCTCTTACTTGGCAACCTGGGACTAGACCCCTACCTAGGTATGTAGTGCTACTGATGTGTGTGGCTTTAATTGCACACACCACACAGCTTTTAAGATGAGGTGTGTTCCAGGTTACATGTTACATGCAGAACATCTCCAGGCATGTACAGTATGGTAATGGTAATGGGCGATGTAATAGTTGTATATGGACAATACATAGTGTGACCTACCATCATATACACATTGACAAACACATAACAGTCAGATACACATCTGAAAGACCTGGGCCTATCATTGCTAACTACCTTGTCAGCGTGTCCAATGTGTTAAAGGTAGGTTGCACACAGCACATGCATAACTGAGCTGGATAGTGTTATCAGTTATCTGCATGGTTGCTGGTGACAGTGGTCACCATACAGTGGTACATGGGACATGTACCGGGGTACCATGGTGTAATGACAGTATACCCAGCACACACACCCCACTGTGAATATTGTACACACTGGAACCCATGATGACACTTTGACATACCCACCACATTGACCAGGACTGCAATACAACCCCTTGTCCATCCCAAGAGTGCTACTACAGGGATATGCATCTAATGCACATGCCACAGGCATAGTAGGGTGATATATTGTCATGCTTCTCCTATGGGTAGCAACATCACTATCCCTAATACTGTGTAGCAATGCATATTGTAATAGGAGTATGTGGTCTCAGAACGCTGTACCCTACATATATACACACATGCACACGTACACACACTTGCCAGAACTCAGTGGGTATCTCATGCCTATCAAAACATTTGTATAACAGTGTTGTGCTGGTACTGCAAGGCCCAGGTAGCCCTTAGGGAGAGGAGCGTAACAAGGTAAATGTAATGTCCAGTACAGCAGCAGCCACATCTAACTATGGCAATGGGTGGTGCGGTGGGTGTGAAGGGCGTCAGGGTATTTCCAACTACAGTTCTGCTAACACACAGACACTGATATTCTCAGCAATGCACACGTACACATTTGTCAGTACTAGGGTGCATCGGTGCAGATGTTCATAGGTGTGTACCTGGTTATTGTCCATGGAAAGATGGGAAGTGTAGGGGATGTGTGTACAGTGGTATCATGCCACCTGCCATGTGCCAGCAGGCCATCTATCTACAGACAGCACTGTGGTGACCCTCAGGGTGAGAGTGACATGCATCAGCCAATCCTCTGGGTGCCTCCTGCAGAGGGCTGATGAGGTGCTCCAGTTGACATGTATGCAACATGTATTACATACCATGGTTAGTGTCTATCTTGGAGACCTGTACCCAAGTATGTTCTGTTGACTGTGGAAATGTAGTTGAGGTATCCATGGCATGTGGTGCATACAGGGTGTTGAGTCCTATCTGTGCCATTTATTACACAGCCAGGCAGACATGTCAGTGTCAGTCAGGCATAGATCTGCACATCTGCACATCTGTACAGGGACTGACAGACATCAGTTCACCAACTAGCTATGCAATAGGATGAATGTGTTGACAGATCGATGTCTGACACTGATTGGTATGCCATTACTACATGATGGCAGCCCTCACTGATATGTGCTATACACAGACAGTAGTCTACAGTTATTTTCCAAGAGTGGGAGGGTGGCCTAATGGTTAAGGTGTTTGCCTTACAAACACAGGGTGCAGGGTTTGAGTCTCACAAGGGATAATTGGCTAGGCTTAAAATGGCTCGCAAGGGCAGTTAGCTTAGTACTAATGTATGAGGCTTTACCAGAAAGGCTCATCCAGACTCTGCTACACGTTGCTGTGAAGGAAAGGTTAGTTTGCTGTTATTTTTTGTATTTCTGTATTGCCTTTCTATATTTTGAATACTGTAGTTTGTTTTCTTTACCTTGTGTTTTGCTTGCATTCTGTTTTAACAGCATATTAAAACTTCAAAAGAGACCACAGCTCTCTGTTCTGAGTCAGGCAGAATTTTTTTCCCTCCCTCCCACCCATTTAAGTTGTCTTGTTAAATACCACTGTCTTTCTAGTTGCCCGCCTCTTATGTTAATCTGACCATATATCTCATTTCTCTCTACTTTCACTGGCTTATGTGAGTAATCACAAAACCATCACTTTTGAAATCCCACCCTTCAATTATTTAAATTTATTGGCCATCCTACAGTATTTCATAGTACCAAAATACAAAAGTAACCACCCCTTTCAGTCCATCTTGCTGTTTTAAAATAGTAACTCTCCACTAAACCTTAACTTTTTAAACAGGTAAAACTCAAGTTACCTACTTTCATATCTAACTTCTCTAGTGCACACTGCAGAGTGCATTCTTTTCAATCTTACCTTTAAGCATCCCTGTTACTAGCACTTTCTCTAATACCTAAAAGATCATCTCTACTTGACTCCAAGTAGACTTTTCTCTATCTGTTAAACCTAGCACTTGCTCCTACAGTACTTATTACCTTGATACGGCACTCTTATAGATAGCACCCCAAAAGGCAAACCCCATTTCTCGGTCACCCACGTTCCCGGAATCTCTTTTAAAGTTTTTGTCTAGTCCTTCTAGCATGTCGAGGGATCAGTTGCTAGTGTCCTCTCCTGCTCAGCTTGTGAACCTGGGAATATTGAGGCAATGTTACAATTGCCTCATGTACCTGAACAACCCTCTCCTCCTCCCACAAAACACAAATACATGCGAGAGATGCAACTATACGGCCAAACTGGAGGCTGAGCTCTCTCAACATAGGACTGGCAAGACCAGTCAGGAGGAGAAGGTTACCACACACACTATAGACCCAGTCTCACATAGTACCATCACAACCTCAAATCATACACATAAACACACAAAGACATACTCGTGGCTCTGATCAAAAATCTACCAAAACAGCAGAGGCCACCAAAGCAGACACCCAAACAACCACCACCTCAGAACACAACACCTGCAACACATAGACCTCACAGTCAGAGTGTCAAACAGTCACAGCCCTTAAGGCCAAACACAATGCCAGACACACTAGTCATTGGTGACTCCATAGTCAGACACACTGACGTCCCGCTCACCAGACTGAGTAAGGAGAAGGTCACAGTAAGCTGCCTGTCGGGCGCTAGAATCCGCCACATAACGCAAGCACTCAGGTCTCTCAACAGCAGGTACAAATACGACTCAGTCATTGTCCACGCTGGTGTAAATGACCTGAGACGCATCCTTGGACTACATGAAAAGAGACATTGAGGAGCTCTCTGATTATGTAGCCCAGGCAGGTATGACCCTGACCTTGAGCAGTATCCTACCTTCACCAAGAATGATGCCACAATATAGAGATAAGATGATCAGCTTTAACAATTGGCTTAAACTCTGGTGTCATTCAAAGGGTATCCAATGTCTGTCTGCCTGGGATGACATGCTGGACAAGCCACGCTGCTTAAGGGACGGCTTGCACCTGTCACCCCTGGGATTCCGGATATTGGCAAAGGCTCTTGCCACCCCATAGTGCCTTTTTAGGCAAGGCTCAAATTCTAAACCTACCACCCTAGAACACAAAAAGGAAAAAACTAAGGGTAATGCTGCTCAATGCCAGAAGTCTAAATCTCAAAATGCACGACTCGAGGCCCTTCTCAGTATGGAGAACATCAATGTCTGTGCAGTGACAGAAACCTGGTTCAAGGCTCCTGAGAGCACCCCAGCACTATCAGGTTTTACCTCTTATCATGTTCCGCCCCAAAATCCGGACAATACCAAGAAAGGAGGGGTATCCATATTCATCAAGGACACCCACACCTCAAGACTGGTGGCAATGCACGATGCATCGGAGACCATCCAGGTGCAATTAACCATAGGCAAGACTGCTCTGCAAATTGTAGCATGTTACATGCCACCCTCACAAACTCAGGAACCTCACATGGCCTTCCTGAAAACACTAGAGGGGATAAATGTATCACCAAACACCATCATACTAGGTGACTTCAATTACCCTAATATAGACTGGGAACACTACTCAAGCCCAAACACCCTAGCCCAAAAGTTCCTGGAATTCATAAACTCAAATGCCATGGAACAACTAGTCACCATCCCCACAAGAGGAGAAAACATACTTGATCTCATCATCACGAACATGGGAGCACAATGTTCAACACCGAAGTATACCCCTCACTGGTGAGATCAGATCACAAACTAATCTCGCTGGAGGTCCTCATCCCACCCCACCTGAAATAAAAAGACCACAGTAAAGAACTCCTCGAAGCCGACTTCACACTTCTAAAGACTAGTGTGGTCTCCTTTAAGGCCCCCGAGCCGGGCCCCCGAGCCGGCGGAAAACAGTACTCAAGCCGCTGAATCACTTACAAATGCCTTCTACCAGCACCTGCAGGACTGCATGGATAAGGCAATCCCAAGCAAAACAAAGACTCTTTGTACCAAAGGCAAGCGTCCAGTCTGGTGGACCCCAGCCATAAACAAACTCTACAACAAAAGGAGGAAGCTACTACAAGATAGAGCAAAATCCTTAAAAGGTAAGACACCCTTGATCACTATAAGTAAAAAACTAAGAGCTCTCATAAAATCATCCAAAGCAAATTTTGAGAGAAAAAATAGCTAAAGACTCAAAAGACAATCATAAGGCCTTCTTTAGCTATGTTAGAAACCTGGGAGGAAACTCCCAGATATGCTCAGAACTAGTTCAAAATGATGTGAAGATTACTGATCCTACAGACATTGCCAACATACTGGCTGACAGGTTCAGTGCAAACTTCTCCCCCCTCCCCCCCAAAAGGAGAGATATCTATACCAAGCGATTGCAGCCCCCCAAACATCTCCAACGCCCAAGTGAGAACTGCTCTCTCCAAAGCAAAAACACAGCATCCATGGGACCTGATGGTGTCCCCGGCTGTGTGCTCCACGAACTCAATGAGGAATTAAACCCACAGCTAGGACAGCTGTTTAATCATAGTCTTACCTCTGGATACGTACCCAGGAGTGGCACACTGCAACTGTGGTCCCACTTCACAAAGGTGCCTCCACCGACCCTGGAAATTACCGCCCATTAGCCTGACAAGCCTTATCTGCAAAGCCATGGAGAGGATCATAATGGACCTCATAAATAAAGACATAGGGAATTTGCAGACTTTGGATCCATCCCAGTTTGGCTTTGTCAAAGGCAGCTGATGCCTTCTAATCATGGTTGACTTTTTGAAACAGTCACCAAAGCCATTGATGAGGGAAAGGCAGTCCATACAGCCTACCTCGATCTGGTGAAGGCCTTGATACAATACCCCACTGGTATCATTGAAAAACTCATCAGCTTAAATGTTAACCCATACATCACAAGATGGGTTGCAAACTGGCTGAGTGACAGAACCCACAGGGTCAGAGTTGCTGGCGCCATGTCAGACTCAAAGCCTGTCACAAGTGGTGTACCACAGAGCTCAGTCCTGGGCCCACTCTTGTTTGGCATCTACTTTTCCAGTACAAGCAAACACAGGAGGGTTATGGCTGACAAAGTTTGCAGATGACTGCAAACTGGCCATGGTAGAAAACACATCTGACACAGATATCCTTCAGAAGGGTCTCACAGAAATGGATAACTGGTGCCAGAGCCATGGCCTAAAGTTAAATGCCAAAAAATGTATAGTCATACCCTTGGGAAAAACAAGGTTACCCCTAGCTACCAAATAGGTGGCAATCCACTGAGCATAAAGAAGTTATCAGGGACCTGGGGACCCAGGTTGATAGTAGTCTGTCATTCGACACCCATGTAGCTAAAGTAGTTAGGAAGACCTTCTACATTGCCCACCTTATCATGAAGGGATTCTCATCTAGATCAAGGGAGGTCATAGTCTCCCTATACTCATCACTCATCAGACCAATGATTGAGTACAATGCCCCATTCGAATGTATCTGACCCGACACTTGCAGCAGCTGGAGAGGCCACAAAAGTTCCTCACCAAAAGGATAAAGGGTCTCAAACATCTGTCCTATGCTGCCCGACTGAAAGAACTCCAGCTCTATTCAGTCGCACACTTGCTCAGAGGTGACCTTTGCCTAACATACAAGGCCATGTCAAACCCAGATTTGATGAATATGCTTCACCTCAAAAATCTAGATCCGTCAGAGCCACAAGGGCGGAGACTTAAACCTCGACACGGCTATTAATAGGCGTGCTGGAGGATAGATTCATCACCCAAAGACTCCTATGCTGTGGAATAAAATCCCGGTATATGTGAGGCAGAGCACCTCGCTGGCCTTGTTCAAGAGAAATCTTGACCAATGGATGGGAGATCGCAGATATACCCCAGGGATTACCTCAGTGTCACTGCTCGACAGAGGCACAGCAAAATAATGGGTATAGTTCCGCATACTAAAGGGGTGGCGTAAGCCACAAAACTATGGGCTAGGCTTGTAAATGCCCTCGGGCAGATAGCCTAGTATGAACCTATGAACCTATGAACCTATGAACATGTCAGATCATTATCCAGTAGGAAATATATAATGTGACACAGATCACACACCAGGAACATGACAGTGAGGACTCAGAGTCCATCTATGCATGAAGAGGTGTTTGTTTCCAGTACTACAATTAGCAATCTACTCTTGCTTGGGAAAGCACTGTCAATAGTAGTAATGTAATGATACACTACATGCCAGTGTGACTGCATATAACCTGGGATACTACCCTTGTATGTAACACATTCACATGGATAAGAGTGCTGTACAAGCCATATATACTCAAGTGTCCCAGAGAGGAGACTCACATCCCTTGCTACTGTAATGACAGCACATAGATGCATGTTATATACATGGTATTACATACACTTATTACAGATGTTATTACCCTGCTATGTTATCAGACTGGGATGTGAGCACTGGTTACAAGGGCTGAGGCATGCTTAGCAGGTTTCAGCATTGCTGCAATATAAATGCTAAGCACATTTACGCACTGGTAAGCAAAGCCTACATGGTGTAAGCACCTGTACATTTAACCGTACCTTAGCACTGCTTAGCTTTGCCCAAACATGCTTAAAGCTGCTCAAAACTGCCTTAACCACTCTGTATCCAACTGCCCTTGTTCTGCCCAGCAACAAAATAAACAGCCTTTGCAGGTCTTGAAACCAGGACCCTGTACATTATAGTCATAACAGTTAACCACTATGCCATGACAGCTGTGAAGACAGTTGTTTTTCCAATATATCTGTCAGTACACATATTGAATAGTATTGAACAATTCTGTGACTTCTACACTTGTGTAGTACTTGTTAGTGATATTCCTGCTGCATCACATATGTTGTTATATCAAAATATGCACATATCAGATACATACGGTGTGATACACCTGGGAAGGTATACACAGCAGTAATGTTTACACATGATAAGGATATGGATATATACATATACATATGTAGATATATGTCTACATGTACATACGCATATATATTCATATATATGTATTTATACACATCTGTATAGTGCATCATATATATGGCCATATATAGATCTTTCTGTATATATATATATATATATATATATATATATATATAGATACATACGGTGTGATACACCTGGGAAGGTATACACAGCAGTAATGTTTACACATGATAAGGATATGGATATATACATATACATATGTAGATATATGTCTACATGTACATACGCATATATATTCATATATATGTATTTATACACATCTGTATAGTGCATCATATATATGGCCATATATAGATCTTTCTGTATATATATATATATATATATATATATATATATATATATATATATATATATATATATATATATGTTGATATATATGTCGATATATATAACTATATGTGCATATATATCTATATATCTGTATATGTGTAGACATATATAGATATATAGATGTGTGTGTGTGTGTGTGTGTGTGTGTATATATATATTTGTATGTATATGTGTGTGTGTGTGTGTGTATATATATATATATATTATATATATATATATATATATATATACACACACACACACACACACACACACACACACACATATATGTTTACCATATGTGCAGAACATGGAGTGGAGTCATACCTCAGTACCTATAGTCTCAACCTCTTAGTGCAAGGGGATGTCATGTATATATTGCAGGTATATATGTAGACTGTTGCAACTGTAACAGGGGTTGTCTTAACAGACATGTTGTGTGTGGGAGGTCACATCTGCTATTAACATGTACGGCATCAGTTACTGACAGATATCCTAAGGTCATCATAGTACAGTACTACTGCTATCACAGTAATGATTCTGTGAACTACAGCAGAGGTATGACCAATATATGTGGACAGTCTGGCACACTCTGGTCAGTCCAGAGGTATACACAGATCTCCTTAGTGCGAGACATGTGGACCAGGCCTGACAATGTGGATGTTAACAGCCATGTACGTGGATATATCACGTAAATACTGGACTACATATACCCACAAAGTTTTTGCATTCACACACTCCTGTCTGTGCTGACACATAATAACTGGTGGTGCAGAGGTCACATGGCCACATACTACCCACTAGTTAGTGACATACATCTGTACAGCATCCCACTGCTTTGTCAGAAATACACGACAGTTATGGTGGCCCAGCAGCAGTACATCTGGCAAATATCTGGACATAACATCACACTGGATAATTACACTAAGCTGCTAGGCATGTAACAAAGCACTGTGCATACTACAGGCAGACCGCCACAACACTGGTCTACAATTCTTATGGGGGAATACACATGTACCTGCAAATATAGCAGGCTCTACAGGCATGTCACAGCACATGGTAACAGACACCTGTGTGAAAGTTCATACCCACAACCAATGTGAACACAGCCACAGCCATATATGGTAAGCAAGCTTAATATTACATCATATGGACTGTCTGATCAACACCATCCTCATATGTGCCACTCACACACTAACCCTACATATACTGGGCCACGACACAGTGTGGTCCAATGCCTGTATGTGGTATGGGACATGTGTGTGTTTGGCCCTACAAACATGTGAGCCGATAGGGTACCATACACTGGAGCAGCATGTAGCATCAGATAGAACAGGACCAAGAACAATGACATCTACCACAGTCTGTAAACAGGCTAAGGTACGTTTTCGCAATACACATACTGTCAATAATCACCATAAGTACACAGACCTCACTACTGTACACACAACCACAGAATGCCCAGGTTATGTCCTGAAATATAACCCCTACTATACATAACATGTCTAGCAGTCTGATATCTGACTGGCTTATCAGGTATGATTTCAATAAATAATGGTGTACAGAACATATGCACCTCTTACTGCATGACATATGTACAACGATTGACAGACTTGTGGCTGGAGACACAAACGCTTGGGCAATATTGGCATGTTGCTGTGATAACCTCATGCATTTAGTGTTGTAACAGGGTTTGTTGTGACATATGTCCTATGAGGGATATGAAGTCAGTAACTCTCATGGCTGCCACCCTGTACTGACTGCAGTCCTCAGACTATACTTCTGCAGTTCTAAGATAGGTGATCTGTGAGTAACGCAAGAAACATAAGATTCCAAACACTGGCCAGTCTGCAGATAACCCTACAGGTGGGAGTTTCCTTATACACATAACACTGTCATGATAGGTATTAAATCATGTAGACCAGCCATATCCACACAAACCCTGATAAACCAACCTTACTCCAAATGCAGAAGAGCAACACTTACATTCTGTAGTCATGTCTGGAACATCCCCCTCCTGTTTGTTGGCCTGTCTTCACAGTGTATGCTTTTAGAGGTATAGGTTCATAGGTTCATAGGTAGGTACTAGGCTATTGGTCCTAGGGCCTATATAAGCCTAGTCAAAAAGGTATATTGGCTTTTGCCACCCAAGAAAATTATTTTCCTGTGCCCCTGTCGAGCAGTGCCACAGAAGTGATCCCCGGGGTGAATTTCCTAATTCCCATCCTATCATCAAGATTTTTCTTGAAAAGTGCTAATGAGGAGCTCTGTTTGACATAGATAGGTAGTCTGTTCCAGAGTATGGGAAGTCTCTGGGGCAGGAATCTATCCCTCCAGCATGTTCTGTTCATTGTGGTGACAAGATTTAGGTCCCTACAGCATGTAGCTTGGAGGGATTGTTATTTCTTTACGTGGAGCATATCCAACAACTCTGGGTTTGACATAGTTTTGTATGTTAGGCAGAGATCGCCTCTGAGTAGGCAATATGCGACAGAGTAAAGCTAGAGTTTTTTTAGATGGTCTACGTAGGGCATCTGTTTGAGGCCAGTAATCCTCTTTGTGAGGTATTTCTGTGGCCTCTCCAGTTGTTGTAGATGTCTTGTGAGGTACATACCAAAAGGTGCACTGTACTGTATAATGGGTCTAATGAGTGATGAGTAGAGGGGAACAATGACCTCTTTTTTTCTGGATGAGAAACCTTTTGTGATGAGTTGTGCCACATAGAAGGATTTTCTGG
This sequence comes from Protopterus annectens, assembly GCF_019279795.1. Lineage (NCBI taxonomy): Eukaryota > Metazoa > Chordata > Ceratodontiformes > Protopteridae > Protopterus > Protopterus annectens. The sequence goes on along the minus strand of NC_056729.1, from coordinate 541,438,591 downwards.
CAACTGTGGCAATGTGATTATCAAAGGAGAGACTACTGTCCACCTGTGTCCCAAGGTCTCTTATCACACTTTCAGTGTTAAGTAGACTACCACCTATGTGGTAGTTCATGGGTACAGAGTTTTTTTTCCAAAGGGAATGACAATGCATTTTTGGCATTGATCTTCAGGCCATGGCTTTGGCACCAGTCATCTGTCTCAGTGTGGCCCTTTTGTAGGATGTCCACATTGTTAGGAGTTTTGATTATGGCTCCCAGGTTGCAGTCATCTGCAAACTTCGTTAGCCAAATACCTTCTGTGTTAGCCTATACTTCAGAGTAGTAGATACCAAACAGGAGAGGACCAAAGACTGAACCCTGTGGTACTCCACTTCTCACTGGTCTGAAGTCGGATTTGGAATCTGCTACTTTCACAGTGTGGGTTCTGTCCATGAGCCAGTTGGCAACCCATCTTGTGACATAGGGATTTATACCTAGTTTAGTGAGTTTATCTATAATTCCAGAGTGGGGGATGGTATTGAAAGCCTTGGCGAGATCTAGATAGGCTGTGTGAACCACCTTACTCTCATCTATGGCGTTGGTGACTGCTTCAAAGAAGTCTATCAGGTTTAGGAGACATGATCTGCCTTTTACAAACCCAAACTGGGTGGGATCCAGAGTTTGGAGATTACCAATGTCTTTGTTTATGAGTTCAATGATGATACATTCCATGGCCTTGCAGACCAGGCTCATCAGTCTAATGGGGTGGTAATTCCCGGGGTCTGTCGTGGCTCCCCCTTTGGATAACCGTCACAGTGCGCCATTCAGTGGGCACAAAGCCTGAGGTGAGGCTATGATTGAACATGGTACTTAGGTGGGGTGCCAGTTCATTCTGTAGTTCATGTAGAACGCAGTCTGGGATATTGTCAGTACCCATGGATGCTGTGTTCTTGGCTTTGGAGAGTGTGTTTTTTACCTGTGCAGCCATGATTACAGGAACTTTGCATTCTTCTGCTATAGAGATGGGCCCTCTAGGGAGTGAGGGGGGTAAAGTGAACCTATCTTCCAGGATGTTGGCAATATCAGTTGGGTCTGTATATTTATTGCCATTGTGCTGTAACTTAGAGCAGATCTGAGTGTTGCCATTGAGATTCTTGACATAGCTATAGAATGCTTTGTGGTTGCCTTTAGAGTCAGTGGCAGTTTTGTTTTCATAATTAGCTTTGGAGAATTTTATGAGGGATCTCAGCTTCTTACTGAGGCTGACCAGGGAGCTCCTCCAGTCATGGGATTTTACCCTTTTTAGCAACAGTTTCTTTCTTCTGTTGTAGAGTTTGTTTATAGCAGAGAGCCACCAGAGGGCTTCCTTTTTTTGGTGGATAGCATCTTGGTTCTGTTAGGGATAGCACGATCCATGCACTCGTGTAGGTACTTATAAAGTGTATTTGTGTAGGATTCAGCAGTCGTACCTCTGTTGTCCATCTGCATGGGTGTCATGACATTTGCCACTTCTGTCTTAAGAAGTGGGAAGTTGGCTTTGGAGAAGTGTTTTACGGTGGTTTCCCTAATGGGGGGTGGGGGCGGAATGTGGATGTCTATGGTGATTAGCTTGTGGTTGGATCTGACCAATGAGGAATTGACCTCTGGTGTGGAACACTGGTCGCCCATGTTGGCAATGACCAGGTCTAAGATATTGCTTCCCCTGGTGGGGGTGTGAATAAGTTGATCCAAGGCGTTGGAATTTATGAATTCCAGAAGACATTGAGCAAAAGAGTTGGTACATGAGTAGTTTTCCCAGTTAATGGTGGGGTAGTTAAAATCACCCATTATTAGGGTGTTGGGTTGTGCCCTAATATTTTCCAGTGTATAAAGAAATGAGGAGTGGGAATCCTGGGGCATGGTGGGGGGTCTGTAGCAAGCTACAATTTGGATTGCGGTCTTGCCCAGAGTTAGTTGCACTTGGATAATCTCAGATGCATTATGCTGTGCAGCTAGCCTGGAGGTGTGGATATCCTTAATTAATATAGACATGCCTCCACCTTTAGTGCTTCAGTCCAGGTTAGGTGACCACAAGGTGTGGTATGAATTATAGCCTGGTAATGCAGGGGTGCTCTCTGGAGCTTTGAACCAGGTCTCTGTCACTGCACAGATGTCGATGTTATCCATTTTAAGGAGTGCCTCGAGTGAGTGCATTTTGAGGTTTAGACTTCTAGCATTGAGTAGCATTATCCTCAGATTTTGCTTGCTTGTACCTGTTATGGTGGTGAATTTGTCATTTGAACCTTGCCTAAAAAAGGCACTATAGGGGTGGCAAGAGCCTTAGGCAGTATCCAGAATCCCAAGGGCGACAGGTGCAGGCCATCTCTGGCAAAGCATTGTGGCCTGTCGATCATGTCTTTCCAGGCAGACAAATACTAGATCCCCTTAGAATGACACCAGAAGCTTAGCCAATTGTTGAAGTCAATCATTTTGTTCTTGTACTGTGGTATCATTCTGGGTGATGGCAGGATGCTACTGAGGACTAGGGTCATACCTGTCTGGGCTATAAGATCGGAGAGCTTCTCCATGTCTCTTTTCATATAGTCCAGGTAGGTACATCTCAGGTCATTCATACCAACATGGACAATGACAGAGTCATATTTGTACTTGTGTAGTGACCTGTGTGCGTGCATTATGTGCCAGATCCTGGCACCCGACAGGCAGCTTACAGTAAGTTTCTCCTTGTTTAGCCTGGTGAGTGGAGCATCAGTCTGTCTGATTATAGAGTCACCTATGACTAGAGTGTTGGGTACGTTGTTATGCCTTATGGGCTGTGGTTGAGTGAAACACTTAGTTTGTGGGCTATATGTCATTTGGGTTGTGTTGGGGGGTGGAGTTTGCTTGCATTTCTGCTTTCAAGGTCCCTATTGCTTGGGCAGGTTTTTATTGAGAGCCTCCTCAAATGTAGGTGTGTGTTTTGTGTTTCTATGTGTGTGTTTTGGTGGTGTAGATTTTGAGGGACTATGTGATGAGTGTGGTGTGGTACAAGTGTTTACCTTCTCCTCTTGACTGTCTATTCCAGTCTTGGGTGAAGAGAGCTTTGTTTCCAGTTTGGCTATATAAGTGCATCTCTCACAGGTTGTAGTGTTGGGTGGTAGGAGGAGAGGGTTGTCTGTGTACATGAGGCAATTTCTGCATTACCCCAAAATGCCCAGATTCATCAGGTAGACAGGGGAAAACTCCAGGAGCTGACCTGCTTTCCTCTAGACAAATGAGGAAAGTTGAGTGCTGTAGTAATTGGTAGCTTATTTAGTGCTTACAATGAGTTCTGAACAAATGCTGATCCCAGAGAAACAGATTTGAGTGCTGAAACTAAAAAAAACTGGCTAGTTCTAAGAAACAACATTAAGCTAGAAGGCTTCTCTCCAACACAGAAAGGTTTGGGGGCTCATAAGCTTACAAACAGTCCTGGATACAGCAAATATATATGTGGAGTAGACTACTTACAGGAAAGGCAGGAAACAAACTTAGACATTTTTTTCTCTCTCTTCCCAAATGCTCTCTTTGTACACAGTAGGAGTGCCTGAAATCAGAATATGACCTCACTGCACTCAGTTGAGTGAGCAAATGAGATGGGCCCAGAAGGAGTATCCAAATACAAATTTACAAGAGGGGCGTGCAATTTCAAAGCCACCAAGAGTAACACCAAAACAAGAACAGGAAGGGGGATTGGAACTAACTGTAGATACAGAGAACCACAATTTTCAGTTCACTTAATATTCAGTAAGAAACAAAAACACATAAAATGCAATACTATATGAAAAAGTGCAGATAAAAGTGTACATAAATTCACTTATATGTCCAGTTGATTGCAGGCAGATCTTAGCCGGCCAAAGCTCAAGTATTTAGCAGAAAAAAAAATGTACCATTTATATAAGAAGGACGGCCCCTCAGCTGAAGCAAAGAATATCAAAGTGAAACTACCCCCCACTGCTATCAATGGCTCCACTTCTAACAAGATCTCTGTAGAGACAGAGAGCCACAATTTTCAGTTCAATTAATTTTCAGTAAGAAACAAAAACACATAAAATGCAATACTATATGAAAAAAGTATATCCCCACTACCATCTGTGATGCTGTTTGCCAAAAAACAACATTAAGTCCTGCTCACAGTGAATTAAAAGGGCCAACACCCACATGATGTTCCTAGTTATAGGAGTGTGTTTCCATGCAATTGGCTATGGGAATGTTACCACAGCTATTCCACATGCAATCAGCTAGTGGGCAACTGCAATTCATGCAGAGGCCATCAGCTGATCATGAGCATCACTTACAAAACACAAGCTGCTGCCTAAGCAAAGCAGGTGTACTTCTCCACATCTACCAGAGGGGGAGCGAGAGAGATAGAGACAAAGTAAGATGGGGTGGGGGGGGAGTAAAACCTAAGCATTTTTGTGTCATACACTTACTAGTATTGGGTTTCAAACCCCTGCTTGACTATGTACTGCTATCACATGGCGATGCAGTTATTGCATGCGCCATAGACCTTACATGCTAGAGAGCTGTCCAAACGTATATTCAATGGTGAGTGACATCAGCAACAGTGATAAAGGAGGGATAAGGTAGGTGTAGTACATGTGCCTGTCCACATGAACAGGTGTCGAGGTCGACACAGCCACACTGTCTCAGGGACTCACACACATTATCACAGTTGGCAGGGTCAGGATTAGACTTTCTAACTAGCTAGTTTGCCACAATACAGTAATACGCAGGTATCACATGCACCGCAGAGGTTATCAGGATGATATATGGGCAAAGGATATGTCAAGGTGTCTGACATCAGAAGGCATGCTTCAGTAGGCCAATGTGAGGTGTAGTGAGTGTGAATGGCATCCAAAACATTATACTCCACACAGACACACACACACACACACACACACACACACACACACACACACACACACACACACACACACAGGTTTGCCAGTACTGACATGCATGGGTGCATTGCTTCACAGGTGTGTAGTGGTTGGCTGTGCCAGAAGGTAGTACAAGGCTAGGTAAAGGGTATACCTTGCCATCAGGCCACATCAAATGGTCTGCAGTGTGGCTCTGGGGTGTAGTGTCTGGATTGGCCCATAGAGGTGGGTATTGTATTCACCATCCAATCATCTGGGTTACTATTGTGGGTGGCCAGTGCTGTGCAATGCTTGCCATGTATGTGTTCTATATTCCATGACATGGACAGTGTCTGGGATGTGCACACATCCCCCATGCATGTTCTGTGACATATGGAAGTGTACCTGGGGTGTCTGGGGCATGTTGTGTAGACAGATTGTTATCATCAGATGAGCCATCCCTGACCTCATGTGGTGAGAACTGGCAATGGACACCAGGATGACCCTGCACCTACATTGACAGCATGATACAGATATTCCCTGGTGTCAGTGGCATCTGTCCATATAGGGCATGTGTATAAGGCATGGTATGTCCTTTGTGGGTTACATTTTCTGGCTCTACAGTTGTTGCAGGCGTCCAGTGGGGAACATAGTAAAGGAGCACTGTATGCAATGATTTGCCTCTTGTAGGGATGGGACAGGGTGCCATGCCCTCTGCAGTCCACTGCAATCACACCATGGTTACTATCTGTGGGCAATATGCAGGGAACTACCAACATAGTGGTTGTTGTCTAGCCAAGTGTGTTTGTGTATGAGACATGGGTGGAAAGTGTTCTCTGGGTAATGCAAGGGTTGCCTATATTGTTCACCAAGCCATGATGTCACATGTAGGGGTATGGATTGTCTACCCCAGCCTCTCTGCTGTTTGACATCTGTTATCCTTGTAAGGTGGACATTGTGACATATAATAGGCCCACCATATAAGAAATTTGCAAAACCAACTCCGCAATGAGTCTTGTTAAACACTCACAGCAACATCCGCACAGGATACGTATGACAAACACACACACACACACACACACACACACACACACACACACACACACACACACACACACACACACACACACACACACACACACACACACACACACACACACCAAGTCTCACAGTTGCTATGTCTGGGATTAGAACTCCTACCTAACTAGTACATCACACTACAGAATTACACAGTTATAGCATGTATCATGGAGCTTACTGTGCTTGTCCTTCCCCAAAGGTGTATTGCAAAGTGAATGACATCAGCAGGTTTGCCAAAGTAGGGCAATGGAAGTTGTAGTGTCTGTGAATGGCCTCAAAAGCTTTGATCTTTACACAAACAAACACACACACAAACCTTTGCACTTGCCATGTCTGGGATTAGAACTCCTACCTAAGTAGTATACCACACTACAGCACTACACAGTTGTAGCACATGCCATGGAGCTTACTGGGCTAGTCTTTTCCCAAAGGTGTACTTCAAAGTGAATGACATCAGCAATCTTGCCAAGGTTGGGCAATGGAAAGTGTAGGTCATAGGTTCATAGGTTGGAACTAGGCCAGTGACCCTAAGGCCTATACATGCCTAGACATGACAATTCCCTGGCTATGTCTTCCCACAATATTTACTTCCCTGAACCCCTGTCTAGCAGGGCAGATGACATGATCCCAGAGTCAATTTCCTATCTCCCATTCAATTGCCCAGGTTCCTTTTGAAGAGGGCCAAAGAGGCAGTCTGCTTGACATGTATGAGCAGTCTATTCCAGTGTCTGGGGAGTCTCTGGGTCAGGAACACATCCCTCCAGCATGTATTGTTCATTGAGATGATAAGATTTGGATCCCTGGAGCATGTGGCTGTGAGGGTTTGGAATGCTTTAAGTGTAGCATGTCCAACAGCTGTGGGTCTGACATGGCATAGTATGTTAAGCAGAGATCGCCTCTGAGAACACAATATGTGACAGAGTATAGCTAGATGAATTTCAGAGGGTCAGCATAGGGCATCTGGTTTAGTTCTGTGATTCTGTTAGTGAGGTATGTCTGTAGCCTTTCTAGTTGTTGCAGATGTCTTGTGAGGTACATACGTAATGGGCCATTGTAGTCTGTACTGGGTCTACTGAGATATGATTACAGTAGGACAATGGTCTCCTTTTTCCTGGATGTAAAGCCCTTAGTGGTGAGGTGTGCCACATAGGTGGATTTCCTGACCATTGTGGCAATGTGATTATCAAAGGTGAAACCACTGTCCACCTGTGTCCCTAGGTCTCGTACCACACTTTAGGTGTTTAGTTTACTGCCACCTATGTGGCACTTCACAGGTACATGTCCCTTCCCAAAGGGGATAACTACAAATTTCGTTGCATTGATCTTGAGGCCATGGCTCAGGCACCAAGCAAGTCTATCTGTAAGGCCCTTCTGTAGAATATCCACATCATGTGGGAATTCAATATTGGCTCCCAGTGTGCAGTCATCTGCGACCTTTGTTTGCCAGAGTCCCTTACTGTTGGACTGTACTTCAGAGCAGTAGATACCAAACAAGGGCAGTGCTAGGACTGAACCCTAAGGTATTCCAACTGTCACTTGTCTGGGGCTGGGGTTGGTGTCACCTACATTTACAGTGTGGGTTCTGTCAGTACAGCAGTTGGCAGCCTATCAGGTGACATAGGGATTAATGGCCAGCTTGATACATTTATCTATGATTCCAAACTGGGGGATGGTGTCAAAGGCCTTGGTGAGGTCTGGATAGGCTGCGTGAACCACCTTACCCTCATCCACAACTCTGGAGATGGATTCACAGTTGTCAATCAGGTTGAGGTGACATGATCGGTCCTTCATAAACCCAACCTAGTTGGGATCCAGTGTTTGCAGGTTGCGAATGTCTTTGTTTCAATTTCCATGATAATACATTCCATGGCCTTGCAGATCAGGCATGTCAGACTGCTGGGGCTGTAGTTCCCAGGATCTAAGGTGGATCCCCCCTTGTGTAATGGAATAAATGTAGCTGTGCACCACACAGTGGGCATGAAGCCTGAGGTGTGGCTATGATTAGACATGGCACGTAGGTGAGGTGCCAGTTCATTTTGTAGCTCATGTAGTACACAGCCCAGGATGTTGACTGGTCCCTTGGCTACTGTTATCTTAGCTCTGGAGAGTGTAGTATTTACCTATGTGTCCATTATTATCAGAATCTGGCAATATTTCCATGTTGAGATGGGCCCTTTTGTAGGTGGGAGGGGGGTGCAGCTGGCACTGAATCGATCTGCCAGGTTATTGGCAATATCCTTGGGAGCAGTTTATGTAATACCATCCTATTGTAGGTCAGAGCAGATCTGAGCATTGCCATTTAGATTTCTGACATAGCTATGGAATGGCTTGCAGTTGTCTTTAGCATCTTTGGCTATATTATGTTCGTAACTAGCTTTGATGGATGTTATGAGGGATCTCAGCTTCTTACTGTGGCTGGTAAGGGAGTATTTTGCATCCTGGAAATTTCATCATTTCTGTAACAGTTTCCTCCTTTTGTTGTACAGTATGTTTATGGCAGGGGGCCACCACATTGGCTTCCTTTTCTTGGTGGGGAGCGTCTTGGTTCTATATTGGATGGCACAATTCATGCACGAGTGGATGTGCTCGTACATTGACTTCATGTAGGATTCAGGAGTCATCCGTTCAGTTCCCATCTGCATGGATGTCATGAAGTTAGTCACATCTGACATGTGTAGCATGACATTGGCTTTGGAGATGTGTGTTATGGAGGTTTCCTTACTGGGGTGTGGGGGAGGAATGTTGATGTTAAAGGTGATTAGCTCATGGGCAGACCTGACCACCAATGGGGTGACCATAGGTGTGGAGCATTGATTTTCCAAATTGGCAATGACCAGGTCTATGATATTTGAGCCCCTGGTGGGACTATGGGTTACTTGATCCAGGGCATTCGGTATTATGACTTCCAAGAACCGTTGGGCACACGTGTTGGTACACAAGTATTTTTCCCAGTTAATGGCAGGGTAGTGTAAGTCACCCAGTAGTAGGGTGTTTGGTTGTATCATAATATTTCCCAGTATGTTTCAAAAGCTGTAGTGTGAATCATGGGGCATGGTTGGGAATCTGTAGTAAGCTATACAATTTGGATTGCAGTCTGACCTAGTGTTAGTTGCACCAGGGGTATTTCAGACACATTCTGTTGGGCAAGTAGCCTGGGTGTTGTGAATATTCTTGGTGAATATGGACACTGGTTTGGTGGCCAACAGGTGTTGTGAGAGCTGTACCTGGTATTGCAGGAGTGCTCTCTGGAGCCTTGGATCAGGTCTCTGCTACTGCACAGATATCAATGTTCTCCATTTTTAGGTGTGCCTAGTAACTGTGAATGGCCACAAAAACATTGATCCTTACACATGCACACAGAGTTTTACAGTTGCCATGTCTGGGAATAGAACTCCTACATAACTAGTATATCACACTACAGCATGTGCCACAGAGCAAATGGGGCTACTCCTTCCCCAAATGTGTATTTCAAAGGGAATGACATCAGCAGGCTTGCCAAAGTAGGGCAATGGAAGTTGTAGTGAGTGTGAATGGCTTTAAAAGCATTGATCCTTACTCAGATAAACACACACACACAAATTTCTACAGTTGCCTTGTCTGGGAATAGAACTCCTACCTAACTAGTACATCACACTACAGAATTACGCAGTTATAGGAAGCACCACAGTGTTTACTGGGATACTTTTTCCCCAAAGGTGTATTTCAAAGTGAATGACATCAGTAGCCCTGCCAAAGTAGGGCATTTGAAATTGTAGTGAGTGTGAATGGCCTCAAAAGGATTGATTCCTACACAGGCAAACACACACACATACAGTTGCCATGTCTGCAATTAGAACTCCTACCTAATTAGTACATCACACTACACCATTACGCAGTTATAGGATGCACCACGGAGATTAATGGGCTACTTCCTAAAGGTGTATTTCAAAGTGAATGACATCAGCAGCCCTGCCAAAGTAGGGCATTTGAAATTGTAGTGAGTGAGAATGGCCTCAAAAGCATTGATCCCTGCACAAAAACATACACACACACACACACACACACACACACACACACACACACACACACACACACACACACACACACGCGCACACACGCACACACACACACACACACACACACACACACACACACACACACACACACACACACACACACACACACACCATACACACATTTGCCAAGTTTGGGATTAATATTCCTACCTAACTAGTACATCACATTACAGCATTACACAATTATAGCAAGTGCCATATAGCTTATATGAATACTCCTTCCCCTAAGGTGTATTTTAAGGTGAAGACATCAGTAGGCTTGCCATCGTAGGGCAATGGAGAGTGCAGTGTATGTGCATGGGCCATAACCCATTCATCTAGAAGCAGACACACCACACTCAGACACACAGGTTTATATTCCACAGGTATGTGTATACAACTGCTAGATGACTACTGACTTGTACAGTCATGTTACACAGTTAGCACAAGCACCACATACACTATAGTGCTGAGGGATACCAGAGGAAAATGTCTACAGTGATTGACATTTGCACATCATGTGGTTTTAGCCAATTGGATGTGTGCTGGGTGGGACAGGCCTCATGATGGGAGGCTCTTTGTCAGTGTCTGTCACTCTCTTCCACACATCTATTTATGTGTAATTTTGGCCTATTATAGTGTGTTGTCTCTGGATATATGTGTATATTCTTATTCAATGTGTGTGCAAAGCATGACTGGTTTGTACTGAGGAGTGTGTGCACAAACATATGTGACTACAGATATGTATAGTTCACTGTTGTTGCCAGACATGGGCTTCATTTCTGTAAGTGTGGGAGCATGCCCAGTATGACCTTTCATTATTTTGTTGTCAGACATGGGCTTCATTTCTTTAAGTGTGGGAGCATGCCCAGTATGACCTTCTGTATTGAATGTGTGAATTCATTCCATGTAGGTTGTACTCCAGTGCAGGCTTTTGTGTTCTACATCTACAGCTAGCAACCTGTTTCTGTGGGATATCTGTAGATTGGTTGACAATATGGGGTCAAAATGGACAAAGGATAGTGGGCTACTGTAGGTAATTGTGTCTGTGCTGCTTCTGCTACATGGTTTTGGTGTTAGCAGAGATATTCAGACATATGTACTGTTTCATATTGTGATGTTTTATGTCATCAAGTACTGTCAGGTGTACATATTTGCTTGCAGTGATGTCCTGGGTAACACAGGGTGACTGTAGCTGTGTCCGGTATTGTGGTCTGCAGCCTACATATTCTTGCACAGTCATGCCATTCTGGAGGGGAAGCTGCAGACACTTGCTGCTGGGTCTGTGTAAATGGTTCAGCACCTTTGTGCAGTGGCAGCAGAGGATCCCATACTTGTACATCCATTGATCTGGCAGTATGGCAATACCTCACAGCTGTACAGATTCACACAGGTTACGCAGAGGCAGGGGTCATAATTCTGGACATTATCCCTTCACATTGTGTTTTATGAGCAGGCTTGTAGCCACCCATTCCTGTGTTTGCAAACAGGGATAGTATGTGCACACGGCTGAGTTTTGGACTTCACACACTCCATGCAACCCATGCTTCTACCCCCCCCTTATTCTATCCTCTTCCAAACATTATGCAAACATTATCTGATAAGTTCCCTATAGTTAGCACCTCATCCCAGCAGTAATTTGGTGTTGGTCCACAGTTCATGCAGTAGAACATGGTGGACATATTACTGGGATTTGTCCACATGGCCTTGCATTTGGGTTCTGTGGACTGTGTTATGTTATTTGGGAGTCCATGACATAACATACATTGGCAGTACGGGTGAGACACAGGCCTTCGGCAGAGGACTGCAGGCCATTTGGTAGTGATTTGCATTGTGTCACTCCTACAGTCCCAGACTGCAATACACTATATTCCCCTGGGGTGACAGGGTAGGTGTGCAAGGTGTTAATGATAATACTTTCTGCCATTATTGATCCAGTGGTGTTGGATGCTGCAGACTGCTGCTTACAGCTAGGGACACACCTGCATGGGACACCTGTTCTGCATGCTGCATTGTTTGGCTATTGCCATACAGAGGTGGGGGTCATATTGTACTCATTCCCAACAGCAGGGATAAGACTGGAGAGGTACCTGTGGGTGATGGTGGGGTGAGCTGGGTGCATTGTGTGCTATGGACACTACTTGCATCTGACTCACAGATATGCATGGTGCATTCCACTTATGCTGGCTTGTGCAGGGACATCAGCTGTTTCTCAATACTTCATACCTGTGACATTTGTGGTCTGCCAGTGTTTGGCCAGATGACATCGGTATTCCCTACTACAAGCCCAACTAATGTGCTGCAAACCTCTATGTACAATTCCAAAAGTGTGTCCATTTGACAGTAACATATTATACACTGTCTGTCAGGGGTACTTCCCCCTGTGTACTGTTTGTATGTCTGGGCCCACATTCATGCAATGTCCATCTTTCAGATGGTGACACATATAACTTCCAAACATTTGCTATGGCTTACTGCTGGAATGTGTTTTGCTGGGATGCATTGTTTTTGGCACTGCAGTTGTGAGAACTTGACCCTGTCATTGGCAGTACTGGCCAATGGCCACCAGGACAAACCTCACAATGCCTACATATTGACCACTCTCACAGAATATACAACACACACCAACCTAACACACGCAGCCCTGCATAGTGTACACATGCTTCAATCTATCCTGCTACTTTGGCAGCTCAGGTCATCTGTGCTCCACTGTTATTATACATACACATACATGTTACTACATTTATACATAGGATTGGGGGAGCACACTTGACACTTGCACACATTTGCTATGACTGTACTGGTATTTCAGGTACTCTATTTCATTCTGTATTCTGACCTATCATGCTGACTAGAGGCATATCAGTGTACTACAGGTCTTAGGTTTGATTGACCTACATTTCAGTTTCAGACTTCTTACCCTTCAGAACTAGCATCCCACTGCCTGACCTGTTGTAGTCTGTCTGTGCAGGTCTGGAGGTGGGATGTTCTCCATAGCCATCAATCAGAGGCCTTAGCACAGCCTTTGTTTGTGTTTGTCTATGCATGCCCTGCTGGCTGAGACTGTTGTTGGGTATGTGAGCTTCCCTGATTGGCATGTGTGTGTCCTATGGACACACATGTGGCCCACCACATTTCCTGTAGTGAGTTTTGTCACCTTGTCAAGTACTGGCTACTATGGTGACACCAGTATTTGTTACAGATCTCATGCTGCCACTATAGGTGTCAACTATCTGCTGGCATCCCATTCAGCCACCTGATTCCCTTGCATGCTCGCATCCATACCATAGATACAAGTAACTACACATACTACTCCATTCAGCAATTGATAGGGAGAGTGACTTACCTTGTGGCTGTGCCAGTATTGACGATGGTGCTGGAGGGCTGACTATGTCAGATGCACATACTACACTCCCTATTCATAGTTAAGCACAGGTAGTGTCATGTTTGGCATCCCTTTTACTGTATATGTGAGTCAGAGAGATGTGTCATTCCCTGGGTCCCTACCATGTCAGTGTATGTGCTATGCGTTGCCTCTTTGCCAAAGCCTGGGCATACTGGGCATGCCACTTAGTTTGTACTAAATCTATGTTATGGGCATTATTGTCCTATTAGGGCGAGACTATCAGTCCTGAACTTTGAAACGTATGTGCCTTTTTTTAATAAGACAGGAACAGGCCTGTGTATTGTTTGTATAATTGATAACAAACAGCTATGATATGTGTGTGCCTTTTTTAATGTATGTACTATTAATACTATTAGGTAGTAGTGGAATGGTAGATTTAATATCTCTATAGGAAATTAACAATTATAGTCATTGGATTATGTAACTGGAATGAGTCACCGAAACAGATTGTTTTCTTATTAATAACTATGGATAGACTTTACCTCTGGATTGAGACTGATTGAATTTTGTATATGAGATTGTTTATGACATTCTACGGGGTTAAGGAACGAACGGGAAAGATGTCATAGGGGTAGTCTTCATTTTCATGAATGTATACTTTATGTCTGCTATTTGTTGTTTAGGACACATTATGGTATGTGATGCTGATGTGATTAATGGTACGATATCAGAAGTGTATATATTATAGTTTATACTAAGTTCAGACTAGTAGTTACTGAAGATATATTTAAATCTACCTATAGGGACCAATAATAATTGAATAAGTACTTTAGAGATTAATGTTTTGCTGTTTAACTAATGGTTTCCCTATTACTTAGAGCAATTTAATACTGTGCGACTTAATTTGTAATATCAAGAGTAAACTATGCTCTAGGGGCAGATATCCTGGGTACTTACTCCAGTAAATTGGGTGCCCCACAGATAATGAGTTAACAGTATTCATTATTTTAGTAGAGTATCATGTTAACTGTGATATATATGCTGGGAGCCATATATAGTGGATGCGTACATAGTGGACCTATATTATGCTGATTTTTATAAATCAGCACACTCCAATAAGATTATATTGTTTTCATAAGCTTTCTTTAGCATAAACATTATATTTATTAGATGTCCAGATATTGTGGGGCATATTTACACTAAGGACCTACCTGGAATTATTCATACTGGGTTTACTAATATATCTTTACGACTGATGCGACTCTGTACTCTGAATTCATCCATCTTTTTGATACAATTTGTTATATTTAAATGCGATTAATCAATATCCATTTATTGAATGGACGATAAGTATAGTTATTTGTTATGATGGTATGACTCCACAGATATTATAAGAAGTGAACTAAACACTAAGGACCTACCTGGAATTATTCATACTGGGTTTACTAATATATCTTTATGACTGATGTGACTCTGTACTCTGAATTCATCCATCTTTTTGGTACAATTTGTTATATTTAAATGCGATTAATCAATATCCATTTATTGAATGGACGATAAGTATAGTTATTTGTTATGATGGTATGACTTCACAGATATTATAAGAAGTGAACTAAACACTGGAAGTGAAAAGTTGGACTCAGTAAGGCTTTATAATATATATTGGGATTGTTACATATACATCTCAATATAGAGATATAAGATCTCTAAGAAATACTGGACTTAGATTAAAGTGAAACAACATAGCCTAGGCTGATATTGTCCAGACTTGGTGGCCAGGAGTTGATAGTGTCCAATATCAATTTATCTGGGGTCATATATACTTATAAGATTTTTGTAGTCCACTCAATATGGATATTTCGAATTTGATAAGGGGACTTTCCTCTGATTGAGAAGACCTGGCAATTTTTGGTATTGGGATGGAGTAAATATCAGAGAATGGGACCACACCATTTAATAAAGATGATACATGTGAAGCATTATTTGCTACCTTAACAAAACACATGAGATCCCTTAGAACCAATGTGTGGTATTATAAGTTATTCAAAGCCTATATGGTTAAAGGAGTCACACCCAGAGGTCTGAGAATTAGAACACAATCAATGGCGAATAATTCAGATGAGGCCCTACTCCAACAATGGAGGGATGCTCAACACAAAGCTACAATGCAATTTGTAGAAATATTGATTGGGTTCCATGACAGGGCAATAGATGCAGAAATTGCAGCTATTACTAAAATAAGTGAGCAAATTAAGGAATATGAGGGGCAGTCCACATACACTCTATGTCTTAAAAAAATGAGTACTGAATTGACTAATCTGGAAACACAACTTAAAGATAGGAAAAAGAAAAAAATTCTTAGAGATGTGACAGACTATGAACAAGGGGACCCCTTTTCTAAAGCTAGAGGTAAGCATGTTAGGTTTTCACAACAGTATAGGAACCCTGCCAAAAGAAAGCGCTCGAGATCGATACTTAAAAAATCTGGAGTATCAGACACATCAAGGAAGGATTCTTCCTCTGGGTATGATATATATACATCAGTATCAGTATCAGAATAGTGCAGGAGCTGCTGGAGGCAATATGGCCGCCGAGAGATCCAGGAACAAGCTCCCGGGACGTGCACGAGCACTCCTGCACTATTTCTGCATGGACACAGCTCCTGTATGCTAATTATCCCATTTGCAGGTGAAAACCATGCAAATGGGGTGAATTAATGATCTAGGAAGCTGGCAGCCATCCGTGCAAGACTAGTGAAACCTGCAGAAATGTACTCAGTTAGTAACCAAGTACATTTCTGCAAATACAAAACGGAGCTATGATCGCTCATAAAAAGGGTGTATATCATATGTAAAGTGTGCCAATGGCCAAATATATGGCCATTGGTATGGAAAACAGTTGAAAAAAAACTTTTATTTTTTTTTGGCCGATTTTGGCCGTTTAAGTGTAGGGCAGAGGCACACAAACGGGATCGGCCTTAAAATAAAAGAAAAACCCTGAAAAAAGCTTTCTCTGCAAAATCACAATTTTGTGATTATAGTCAATGACAGGCAGAAGACAACAAGGCCAGTGAATAGTGGTTGCTAAGGGGGAAGGCTCAGTGTGGGACTTGTAACTAGGCATTAGCAGGCAATCCTATGCAAATGAGGGGAATCATGCTGAATCACAGATTTCACCTCATGGCTAGCCTGCACCCAACCGTTTAGGTGCAGGAAGACCATGGTACAAGCCTAAGAGCTAGCTAACATCATAGAGGGGTGTGTCAGGCATATTGTAAGCTTACTGGAGACCTGTGGTTTGGGTTTGCCCTTAGCTTAGCAGAGCTAAGCAAGGGGGTGCGTCTGAAGCTGCCAAGCACACTTTACACTGCCTAAATGGGTGTGCGCACCATGCACCAGGTTTTAAACCAAAAAAAAAAAAAAGTAAACAAGGAAATAGTAGCTCCATGCACATCTGAGCACTGTGTTTGTGCAGCGCACCTTGGGGCTTAAACAGGAAGGCAATGGGAAGGGAAAACAGCAGTAGGAAGGTAATCAAGGAGAACTAGCATAGCTGTCAGGTAAAGTGTATCAGAATCAGCCAATTACACAGGCAGCAGCCAAGCCCAGCCCATTACACTAGTATAAACTATGCAAACACCTTTCCCTCTGGTTTTTCCCCACAAACTCTATACCACCAGTGTACACAAATGGGGATATTTTACCTAACAAAAGCAACAAAATGATAGGGGCTGCATTCGTTATCATAAATCAACATGTGGAAGAGGGTGGTAAGGATGAGAATGCTGACCACCAACCCACAGTGAGGAGAAGGAGAAGAGTGTATAGACCCAGGGTAATCTACCAGGGGCTACATGAGCTGGAGATAGTGGAGCACTATACAGTGGACAGGGACCTCCTACAGCAAATTGTTGAGCTGTGCCAGCCACGCCTCACACACAGAACCAACAGAAGGGAACCCAGCCCAGTGGATACTAAGGTATGTGTAGGCTTAAGAATACTAGCCACAGTACCTTCCAAAGGCCAACTGGGGATATCATGGGGACCTCACAGGCATCAGTATCCAGGGTACTGCACCAGTTCCTAGATGTGATGTCAGCACATGCCAGTGAGCACATATATTTCCACAACAGCCGTGAGGCATTCACCAGCAATATGCGTCTCTTCCACCAAATAGAATGCCCTGAGGTAGTGGGTGCTATAGACTGCATGCACATACACATCAAAGCACCACTCGGCGAGTGGTGTAGAGTCTACAAAAACCGCAACAGCTTCCCTTCCAACAACTGCCATGTCATGTGTGATGCCCAGGGCATTATAATGAATGTGTGTGCTGGCAACCCTGGAAGTTATCATGACTCCCACATCTGGCATATGACACAGCTGTACCAGAGATTTGCCAATGGGGACATCCCATATGGCCACCTAGTGGGGGATGCTGGTTATGCACTGGAGCTGTGGCTGATGACACCCATCAGAAATGCACACACACCTGAACAAGAACTCCATAATGAGGTACACGCACAGACAAAAATCATAATAGAGCATGTGTTTGGGATGCTCAAGTCATGGTTCCAGTGCCTGGACATATCCAGTGGAGCCTTGCAGTACTCACCAGCTACATGTACCCAAATTGTCATCGTATGTGCCATGCTACATAATATGATCCTGCAGAAACAGCTGCAGCAGGAACAGCACGAGGCAGGGCCATACAGTCCCCCACCATTGCCAAGGCCTGCACAGGCACAGAATGATTCAGAGGAGGAACAACCTGAGCCTGCCCCAGTAGGCAGAAGGAGGCATGCCCAATATGCCCAGGCCTTGGCAAAGAGGCTATGCATAGCACATACATTGACACGGTAGGAACCCAGGGAATGACACCTCTCTCTGACTCGCACATACAGTAAAAGGGATGCCAAACATGACATTACCTGTGCTTAACCATGTATAGGGAGTGTACTATGTGCATCCGAAATAGTCATCCCTCCAGCACCATCCTCAATACTGGCACAGCCACAAGGTAAGTCACTCTCTCTATCAATTGCTGAATGGAGTAGTATGTTCTGCTATTTGTATCTATGGTATGGATGTGAACATGCAAGGGAATTGGGTGGCTGAATGGGATGGCAGCTGATAGTAGACACCTATATCGGCAGCATGAAATTTGTAACAAATACTGGTGTCAACATAGTAGCCAGTACTAGACAAGGTGACAAAACCCTCTGCAGGAAATGTGGTGGGACAAATGTGTGTCCATAGGGCACACACATGCAAGTCAGTGAGGCTCACATACCCAACAACAGTCTCAGTCAGCAGGGGCAGGCGTAGACAAACACAAAGAAAGGCTGTGCTATGGCCTCTGATTAATGGCTATGGAGAACAGCCCCCCCCCCCCCCAGACCTACACAGATAGACTACAACAGGTCAGGCAGTGGGATGTTACTTCTGAAGGGTAAGAAGTATGAAACTGAAATGTAGGTCAATAAAACCTAAGAACTGTAGTACACTGATATGCTTCTAGTCTGCATGATAGGTCAGAATACAGAATGAAATGGAGTACCTAAAATACCAGTACAGCCATAGCAAATGTGTACAGTTGTCAGGTGTGCCCACCTCCCCACAATCCTATGTAGAAATGTAGTAATATATATGTGTATGTATAATAACAGTGGAACACAGATTAGCTGAGCCGGCCAAAGTAGCAGGATAGATTGTAGCACGTGTACAATATGCAGGGCTTTGTTGTTCATTTGGTGTGTGTTGTATATTGTGTGAGAGTGGTCAGCATGTAGGCATGGTGGGTTGTGTCTTGGTGGTCAGTGGCCAGTACTGCTGATGACAGGGCTATGCTTTCACAACTGCAGTGCCAAAAACAATGCATCCCAGCAAGACACATTCCAGCAGTAAGGCATACTAATTGTTCGGATATAATATCTGTCACCATCTGAAAGATGGACATGGCATGAATGTGGGCCCAGACATACAAACAGTACACAGGTGGAAGTACCCTAGACAGAGAGTGTATAAAATGTTACTGTTAAATGGACACACCTTTGGAATTGCACATACAGGTCAGCAGTGCATTAGTTGGGTTTGTAGTATGGAATACTGATGTTGACTGGCCAAACACTGGCAGACCACATAAGTCATAGGTATGAAGTACTTGAGAAACTGCTGATACCCCTGCACAAGCCAGCATAAGTGGAATGCCCCACATATATATATCTGTGAGTCAGCTGCAAGTAGCTTCCGCAGCACACATGCACCCAGCTCACCCCACCTTCAGTCACAGGTACCTCACAGGTCTTATCCCTGCTGTTGGGAATGAGTACAATATGACCCCTACCTCTGTATGGGAATAGCCACAAAATGCAGCATGCTGAAGAGGTGTCCCATGCAGGTGTATCCCTAGCTGTAAGCAGCACCCTGCCGGCATCCACACCACTGGATCAATAAGGACATAAACTACTGACATTAACACCTTGCACACCTACCCTGTCACCCCAGGGGAATATAGTGGCTTGCAGCTGGGACTGTAGGAGTGACACAATGCAATGGCCTGCTACAGATGGCCTGCATCACTACCAAATTCCCTACAGTCCTCTGTCAAAAGCCTGTCTCTCACCCATACTGCCAATGTATGTTATCTCATAGACTCTCAAATAACAACATAACATAGTCCACAGAACCCAAATGTAAGGCTGTGTTGACAAATCTCAGTAGCAAGTCCACCATGTCCTACTGCATGAACTGTGGACCAACCCCTAAATACTGCTGGGATGAAGTAATAACTATAGGAAACTTTCCAGATAATGTTTGCATAATGGTCGGAAGAGCATGGAATAATGGAGAGGGAGTAGAACAATGGACACCATGGAGTGTGTGAAGTCAGAAACTCAGCTGTGTGTACATGCTATCCCTGCCTGCAAACAAAGGAATGGGTGGCTAAAAACCTGCTTGTAAACCACAATGTGAAGGGGTAATGACCAGAAATATGAGCCCTGTCTCTGGGTAACCTGTGTGAATCTGTACAGCTGTGAGGTATGGCCACAACAGGATATGGCCATACTGTTACGTCAATGAATGTACAAGCATGAGATCCTCAGCCATCACTGTACCAAGGTGCTGAACCATTTACACAAACCCATCAGCAAGTGTCTGCAGCTTCCCCTCCAGAATGGCATGACTGTGCAAGAATATGTAGGCTGCAGACCACAATACTGGACACAACTTCATTCACCATGTGTTCCCTGGGAAATTACTGCAAGCAAATATGTATACCTGACAGTAGTTGATGACATAAAACATCACAGTGTAAAACAGTACATATGTCTGAATATCTCTGCTAACAGCAAAACTGTGTAGCAGAAACAGCACAGACACAAATGCCTACAGTAACCCAATATCCTTTGCCCTTTGTGACGCCATATTGTCAACCAATCTATAGATATCCTGCAGAAACAGGTTTCTAGCTGTAGGTGTAGAACACAAAAGCCTGCACTGGAGTACAACCTACATGGAATGGATTCACACATTCAATACAGAAGGTCATACTGGGCATACTCCCACACTTACAGAAATGAAGTCCATGTCTGACAACAAAATAATGAAAGGTCATACTGGGCATGCTCCCACACTTATAGAAATGAAGCCCATGTTTGGCAACAACAGTGGACTGTACATATCTGACAGTTGCAGATGTTTGTGCAGACACTCCACAATGTACACCCGTCATGCTTTGCACACGCATCAGATAGGAATACACACATATATCCAAAGACAACACACTATAATAGGCCAAACTTACACATACATAGATGTGTGGAAGAAAGTGACAGACAGTGACAAAGAGCCTCCCATCATGAGGCCTGTCCCACCCAGCACGCATCCAATTGACTAAATCCACATGATCTGCAAATGTCAATCACTGTAAACATTTGCCTCTGGTATCCCTCAGCACTATAGTGTCTGTGGTGCTTGTGATAACTGTGTAACATGACTGTACAAATCATTATTCATCTAGCAGTTGTATACATGTACCTATTAAATGAAAACCTGTGTGTGACTGAGGGTTGTGTGTGTGCTTCCAGATGAATGGTTTATTGCCCGTTCACACACACTGCACTCCCCATTGCCCTACTTTGGCAAACCTGCTGATGTCATTCACCTTGAAATACACCTTTGGTGAAGGAGTAGTCCTATAAGTTCCATGGCACATGCTCTAACTGCATAATGCTATAGTGTGATGTACTAATTAGGTAGGAGTTCTAATTCCAGACATGGCAACTGTGAGACTATGTGTATGTGGGTGGTTGTATGTGTGTGTGTGTAGGGATCAATGCTTTTGTGGCCATTCACATCACTACACTCCCCATTGTCCTACTTTGGCAAGCTTGTTGATGTCATTCACTTTGAAATACACCTTTGGTGAATGGGTAGCCCTATAAGCTCTGTGGCGCATGCTATAACTGCGTAATGCTATAGTGTGATGTACTAGTTAGGTAGGAGTTCTAATGCCAGACATGGCAGCTGTGAGACTGTGTGTATGGGCCATTCAGAGTCACTACAGTCTCTGTTGCCCTACTTTGGCAAGCCTGCTGATGTCATTCACCTTGAAATACACCTTTGGTGAAAGAGTAGCCCTATAAGCTACATTGTATGAGTGTGTAATGCTATAGTGTGATGTACTAGTTAGGTGGGAGTTCTAATGCCAGACATGGCAGCTGTGAGACTGTGTGTATGGGCCATTCAGAGTCACTACAGTCTCTGTTGCCCTACTTTGGCAAGCCTGCTGATGTCATTCACCTTGAAATACACCTTTGGTGAAAGAGTAGCCCTATAAGCTACATTGTATGAGTGTGTAATGCTATAGTGTGATGTACTAGTTAGGTAGGAGTTCTAATCCCAGACATAACAACTGTGAGACTG
>NC_056729.1:541376352-541411352 GCF_019279795.1 Protopterus annectens | reverse complement strand
GAACAACCAGTACATCCCCCATTACCATACTGTACAGGCCTGGGGATGTTCTTCATGTAACATTTAACCTGGAACACACCTCATCCTAAAAGCTGTGTGGTGTGTGCAATTACGGCCACACACATCAGTAGCACTACATACCTAGGTAGGGGTGTAGTCCCAGTGTTGCCAAGTAAGAGTGTGTGTGTATGTGAAGGAATCTACGTCCGTTTGCAGAATATACATGCCCCAGGAGGTCATCTGTCTGAGAACTGCCTGGCATATACTAACATTTCACAGGTATCATCCTGTGACATACATTCCATAACAACTAGTGGTAGATGTGTAAATGCCCTCTTTCCCACTGTATAAGTGTGCAGCGATACTGGAGTTGGTATATATAGCTGGGTGTGGCTGTTGTGGACACAGCCACCATCATTGCAGTTACTGTTGAGTGACTCCCCTCCACTTAGCTGGCTGTAATACTGTACAGTTCATGTTCATAGGTTCATAGGTAGGTACTAGGCTATCAGCCCTAGGGCCCATACAAGCCTAGCCAAAAAATGTACCCTGGCTTTCGCCACCCAAGAAAATTATTTTCCTGTGCCCCTGTCGAGCAGAGCCACAGAAGTGATCCCTGGGGTGAATTTCCCATTTCCCATCCAATCATCAAGATTTTTCTTGAAGAGTGCTAATAAGGAGCTTTGTTTGATATAGACAGGTAGTCTGTTCCAGAGTATGGGAAGTCTCTGGGACAGGAATCTATCCCTCCAGCATGTTCTGTTTATTGTGGTGACAAGGTTTAGGTCCCTCGAGCGTGTAGCTCAGAGGGATTGGGATTTCTTTAAGTGGAGCATGTCCAACAGCTCTGGGTTTGACATAGCTTTGTATGCTAGGCAGAAATCGCCCCTGAGTAGGCGATATGCGATGGATTAAAGCTGTAGTTTTTTGAGACAGTCTGCATAGGGCATCTGTTTGAGGCCAGTAATCCTCTTTGTGAGGTATTTCTGTGGTCTTTCCAGTTGTTGTAAATGTCTTGTGAGGTACATACCAAAAGGGGCATTGTACTCTATAATGGGTATAATGAGTGATGAGTAGAGGGGAACAATGACCTCTTTTTTTCTGGATGAGAATCCTTTTGTGATGAGATGAGCCACGTAGAAGGATTTCCTGACCACTGTGGCGATGTGATTATCAAAGGAGAGACTACTGTCCAACTGTGTCCCAAGGTCTCTTATCACATTTTCAGCATTAAGTAGACTGCCAGCTATGTGGTAGTTCATGGATACAGAGTTTTTACCAAAGGGAATGACAATACACTTTTTGGCATTGAGCTTCAGGCCATGGCTTTGACACCAGGTATCTGTCTCAGTGAGGCCCTTTTGTAGTTTGTCCACATCGTTAGGAGTTTCGATTATGGCTCCTAGTTTGCAGTCATCTGCAAACTTTGTTAGCCAAAGACCCAGGACCGAACCCTGTGGTACTCTACTTGTCACTGGTCTGATGTCGGATTTGGAATCCGCTACTTTCACAGTGTGGGTTCTGTCCTTGAGCCAGTTGGCAACTCATCTTGTGACATAGGGATTTATACCTAGTTTAGTGAGCTTATCTATAATTCCAGAGTGGGGGATGGTGTTGAAGGCCTTGGCGAGATCTAGATAAGCTGTGTGAACCATTTTACCCTCACCTATGACTTTGGTGACTGCTTCAAAGAAATCAGTCAGGTTTTGGAGACATGATCTGCCTTTTACAAATCCAAACTGGGTATGGTCCAGAGTTTGGAGATTACCAATGTCTTTGTTTATGAGTTCCACGATGATACGTTCCATGGCCTTGCAGATCAGGCTCATCAGGCTAATGGGGCGGTAGTTCCCGGGGTCCGTCATGGTTCCCCCTTTGTGGTGTGGGATAACCGTTGCGGTGCACCATTCAGTGGGTACAAAGCCTGAGGTGAGGCTATGATTGAACATGGTACTTAGGTAGGGTGCCAGTTCATTCTGTAGTTCATGTAGAATGCAACCTGGGATATTGTCAGGTCCTATGGATGCTGTGTTCTTGGCTTTGGAGAGTGTGTTTTTTACCTGTGCAGCCGTGATTATAGGAACTTTGCATTCTTCCGGTATAGAGATGGGTCCTCTAGGGGGTGAGAGGGGGGTAAAGTTAGCACTGAACCTATCTGCTAGGATGTTGGCAATATCAGTTGGTTCTGTATATTTAGTGCCATTGTGCTGTAACGCAGAACAGATCTGAGTGTTCCCATTTAGATTCTTGACATAGCTATAGAATGTTTTGTGGTTATCTTTAGAGTCAGTGGCAATTTTGTTTTTGTAACTTGCTTTGGAGGATTTTATGATGGATCTCAGCTTCTTACTGAGGTTGTCCAGTCATGGGATTTTACTCTTTTTTGCAACAGTTTCTTTCTTCTGTTGTAGAGTTTGTTTATGGCAGAGGACCACCAGATTGGCTTCCTTTTTTTGGAGGATAACATCTTGGTTCTATTAGGGATAGCATGATCCATGCACTCGTGTAAGTGCTTATAAAGTGCATTTGTGTAGGATTCGGCAGTCATACCTCTATTGTCCATCTGCATGGGTGTCATGAAGTTTGCCAGTGTAAAGTTGGCTTTGGAGAAGTCTTTTATGATGGTTTCCCTAATTGGGGGTGGGGGTGGGATGTGGATGTCTAAGCTGATTAGCTTGTGGTCGGATCTGACCAACGAGGAATTGACCTATGGTGTGGAACACCTGTTTCCCATGTTGGTAATGACCAGATCTAGGATATTGCTGCCCCTGGTGGGGGTGTGAATAAGTTGATCCAAGGCATTGGAATTTATGAATTCTAGAAAACGTTGAGCAAAAAAGTTGGTACATGAGTAGTTTTCCCAGTTAATGGTGGGGTAGTTGAAATCGCCCATTATTAGGGTGTTGGGTTGTACCCTAATACTTTCCAATGTATCAAGAAATGAGGAGTGTGAATCCTGGGGCATGGTGGGGGGTCTGTAGCAAGCTACAATTTGGACTGCGGTCTTGCCCAGAGTTAGTTGCACTTGGATAATTAACAGATTAGGTAGTTGTCCATCCCACTATCTGTGGTTCTACAGCACCTCTCACCCACCAAAGGGTAGGCTGTGCCACCCACACCAGCACACCTATATTTACCGAGTTAAGGATTGCACTACATTGAGGAAGGGGACATATATCCTGCCAGTACCATTGTTAATGACATTAAACTAGCAGACTGCTTATTTCCCAATGTGTTGTTGTGCCTATTCTGGCTTGGTGGAATTACATAGCCTACAATGTGTTCCTTGCACAGGTGCATACATCTATGTGTACAGTATTCTCTGTGTATTGTATCAACACCAATGCCACTGTGTGTGTTATACACAAACATGTGGTGTGTACCACCCAGTACACTTACCACTGTCAACTGTAGAAGGGCTGCTGACAGCAGCCATCGTGCACTCAGCTGTATACACCACCCCCAGACCTATCAGCCATGCAGTAACTGTTATACAAACCTGTGACATGTGTTCTCCTGTACTCAGGATATGGCACAGCCAAGGTGTCACCACAGTGCCATACCCCTTGTAGGATACAACAGCAAACCATCCTCCTGCTGACACATGGACACCTACAACACAAATGGATTACATTATGGAGACCACAATCACTCAATGTTAATAACAGCTATAATGCATCATGGCTGGACAGCTACACTTCCTGACATGTAAGCATTAATCTTTACTGCTGACAACATGTTACACAGCATTACATTGGTACACCATAGTACAGCAACCATGTGCATCAGAACCACATTAGCCTGTCCCTGGATCAATGCTATGGTTGACAGGGATGTGGCACAGGTATCATCATATGCATAGGGTGTGTTGTTGGTTTGCCAGAGACCTAGGCTGAGCCATACATTTGACACCATGTGTACGATTGAGGGGTTTTAATTACTGATATGGCCATGGTGATGTGGTGTGTGTAGGTATGGAGTTGCCATAGCTGTGTTTGTATTGTGTGTGAGTATGCATGCACACAGTTCTGCCATGTGGCTGCCTATACAGGTGTTTTTTGGACAGCTGAAGACCATACCTGGCAGGTTGTGCAGTTCACCGCCTCCAGCCACGGACATGAGAGCTGTTCCTATCAGGGGTTCCACGTGCACTTCCAGGTACAAGCCATGATATAGTACTCTCCCCTGATGATGATATATGTTTGCTGGAACCAGGTCCCTCCTGGGAATGGCCAGGGTCATGTGCACATAGCCTGCTGTGGTGTGGTGTGGACAGCACCCCTGCTGCAGTGCTGGGCCTGGTACTGCCACTATGGGATTGGTGTTCTTGCACGTCCACATTGACCTCCAGCCGTTGGTGTTGCTGGCCTACGTCCACGTGGCCATCACACCACTCCCACCACATGCTTGAGCACAGACATTCCACGGTCAGAGTCCCATCATCTCACTCAACCGTCTAGCCATGACCTCTGAAAAATAAAAGGGGGCACTTGCTAAATCACAGATGTTGTCAGTAACAGTTGAATGAATAGACCTCTGCAACTTCAGAGCCTGTCTGGTGTACCATTCCATACGTGCCTGTGTCTTCATGACAGTCGGAAACATGTGTCTGGTGTGGTCCTTCTGCCAGGGGCACGATGACCAGCAGCCCTCCAAAGAGCACCCCGTACATCTGCCTATGTGGTACCCTGCCAGACATCTGGCTATGGTTGCTGTGTCAAGACACACATGCCATAGATACCACACTGTCCTGTCCCATGCCACCAACCACCAACTGTCCCTCTTCTATGGTCACTGGGGATGGGGTATGTATAGGCATTGTGACTGTGTGTGGGGATGGAGTGGATAATAGTGGGATGTCAAACGATGGCACAGCCTCAGCCCCTGACAACCTCACCTGTGCCTCACCATACCTATAATCATTGTTAGAGTCTGTATGAACACTAACATCAGTTTGCCTGCAGGAGGGACCCTGACCCTCCTCATCACCTGTGAGGGGAAAACAAAATATGTACTTTAAGACCTGTACAACATTGCTTACCTCTACACACTCTCTCACACACACACACACACACACACACACACACACACACACACACACACACACACACACACACACACACACACACGCACATACACACACCTACACTTACAGATGAGGTGGCACAATGATATTACACAAACCTCATATTACCCAACTGTCAACATGCATGACATATGGCACTCAACAGCATGCACTGCAACTATACTCAATCCCTGTTATCAACATTATACATCTCTGTGATGCATGAGTTCTGTTAGGAGGTGATGCCCCTTCCCTGGAACACACTGCACCCATGCACAAAGTATTGCTGTGCACCTGTTCAGCACTGTAGCACATACTGTGCACCATACCTCAGGGTGTACGTGCCATTGCTGAATGTGTATATGTGTGGCAGTTATGTTTGCTCTGTTGCTCACAGCCCCTATGTGTTTGTCTGACAAATACCTGGGATGATATGAGGACAGATGTCAATACTGAATGCCTGATGTCTGATTTGCAGATCTCATCATCATCAGTGCATGTATGAGCAATAAAATACAATTATACTTACAACCTTCAAAGCTTACTGTGGCTATGAGGAGTGTACACACCCTTATTTACATGCCAACTTCTTCCCTGATATGCCATGGGGTCACAATACTGATTATGCTAACATTACACACACCTGATATGTGACATATGAACTGTGCAATCAAATGCAGTATCAAACAAATGCGTTAGTTGTGCAGATGTTGATTGAGATGCATACAATATGTGGGTTGCATAAGTGTGCACAACCTTAACATGATGGTTTGTTGCAGTACATGTTAAGCGAACTACAGCAGTCACTATTCCTGGAAGGGGTATACTAGCATGGCCCATCTGCACTTGCCATTATTTGGTCACTCCACCCTACAAATGTCCCCCAACTGTGCCAGATTGCAAGGTCAACTCATGTGCACAACCCTTGGAGGTCACACAGTGCCTTCACTATTGCTGTGGAGTCAGGGTTATGTCTGGCACAATTCATGACCTTGACTGTGTTCAGATACAGCCATTCTTAACGAGCTTTGAATGCATGCTTCAGTTCACTGTTGTATTTCAGGATGACACCCCTAACCATCCTCAGCCTTTTTACAGATGCTTGACAACTATGTGCCACACGAGTGTCATTTTGCAGAGTCCCAAATTCACAACACTATGTCTACCAGCCTAGTTCTTACTAATGAACATCAAACTTAAAGGTATACACTGACACCAGCAAGGTAAAGATGGGGATGGTGGGTCTGAGGTGGAGTGAGGTGCTGCTTGTGCAGCACATGTATCTTTATTAATACTGTCTGTAGGTTTCAACCTTGTTCTCGGCATACCATTACACATTGCAACACATGATTCCTGTGGAACAACTCTTCCATCTGATTACGCTAACCTTTAGGC
This sequence comes from Protopterus annectens, assembly GCF_019279795.1. Lineage (NCBI taxonomy): Eukaryota > Metazoa > Chordata > Ceratodontiformes > Protopteridae > Protopterus > Protopterus annectens. The sequence goes on along the minus strand of NC_056729.1, from coordinate 541,404,892 downwards.
CACACTTATGCAGACTCCATGCAATTGTCGACACAGGTACTGTACAGGCAGTACTTGCTAGACATTCCTGCAAACCCCTCAGTGTTGCAGCATGTTTCTATGCAGCCTCCATGACCAGTTTGCAACATGTGTCGTCATCTGTCTTAGATGGCCATCTGTTAATTGTCTACTTTAATGTTGTCCCGTACTTCATCATCACATACATGCCTGTCTGTACTGTTTGCCATGGTATATGCAATGGTGAGGTAAGGCTACATGTCCCACTCCTGAGTGCTACCTTTTGGATATGGGATCCATTCCATGGTTTGTAAGATGTCTGCAAGCCACGGCTGCCTCTGTTGCAGGTGAGTGGGCAAATGTCATGGACATACTTCTTGGACAGCATACCATTACTTGGTATGACATTGAGGACCTGTACTTGATAGAAGGTGCATACTCATGAAGAGTGAATTCTGTCAGTACCTCAAAAGCTGCTTCCACAATATGTTATTTGGAGTATGTGCACGTATATGCTTCCAGTGTTTGTTAAGGTATGTATTCCCCATATTTGTTGTCCTAACATAGGATGCCATATTACACATTCATTGCTCATGTTAGGATCACATTACAGGCTGTAAAAGTTGTGGAATGTGGTATTGTGATATGCCGCTGTGTAGATCTGTAACAGTTGCCACTGTAATAGTGGCATATACAGTGTTGTAGCCACTATATAAGGGTAATGTTTCAGACATGTTCCTACTGTAGGCCATTTGTCCCACCATTATGTTCATCTCTGTCCACACATCTTGCACTGAAAGGTTGTTAGTTATACTGCAGGACTCTTACATAACCTTGATATATACCACCATGGTAACCACTCTGATGCAGGGCAGTTAACAGCAACAATAAGTGAACATGTACAGCATGCATTATGAGTAGGTGTGTTAAATGTGTGCATGGTAAATATCATGGCCATAACATGGCTGGTGTATTGGCAAACCTAATCAAAATAAAACCATACTCACCAGCTACAGGCTGCTGCCCCAGAGGTATATCAGAGGGACCTACATAGTTGTGTGAGAGATTTGATGTCAGTAGCCACACCTGTGGCATTGGTACAGAGTGGGAGCAGCATTTCAGTACTGCAACAGTACAAACCCACAATACTAGATATTGTGCATATCTGTTCATTACTACACTGCAGCAACAGACTATGTTATCTGACATATGCATGAAGATACTTTACAGATGAAGATGGAGAAGCAGTAGTGGCATACTAATGTGCCCTGGGGCCTAACCTGCATGCTCCTTATCCATTGTGTAGGTAGCACCCACCTCCACAATGCTATCAGCAGGTTCTTGGCTTGCCTGGTGGGCAGGTGCCACAAAGCTGGCGAGGAGCTCCTCAGCATGTGTCAGTGGGGACTGGATAGCATGACCCCCACCTGTGGCTAGCTGGTCCATCCTAACTGCAGCAGCACGCTGATGGGCTTGGCAGATTAGGTCGGAGCACCGATGTCGCACCTGCTCATAACTGCAGACCAACATTGTTTACCCTGTGGACGAGCTTGTTCCACAGGGCAGTACTCTCCTGCAGATCATGGGCTATACTCCCAAAGATGGTTTGGTGGTGCTGCACCAGGTAGTTTATGAGGATGTAATTTTCCTCGGGTGTATACACTGGAAGGCGCTCTCTCGACATGGTACCTGGAAGACATAAAGAGGAAAAAAGGTCTGAGGAACTCATACTGCAAGGGTATAATAGTTGTTAATTGACACCCCCCCCCACCATATCTGCAACAATAATCTGAACACACAAATCAATGGGTATGTCTACATCAAACCTACTGTTGGGACATATGTCCTATTGTGCAACAAATATTGAAATGCGTTTCTATTCATGTTCCATGTTGAAACACTATCACTGGTTGCCTGTTGCTAACAATGTAGCTTGCATGCCATTGTAATGGCCAATGTGATTAAATATATGCATGTGTTCTGTTTCCTATGCAACTGCTCCACATCTGGTATTTTGGGTTAATAACTAAACCTGGATTGTGTTCACTACTACTACACACATATGTTCTAAACCTACAACACAATAGTGTGTTTGGGTTGGGTGCTCCCAGCAGAACCACCTCTCCCACCTCATCTGGCCATGTTACCAGGCCACAGTACATCTGGACCCCAACCTGGGACCTCCTCATTTGCTGGTCCAGCACTACCTTCAGTTGGAACCACCTCAGGGGAATGGTATTCATCCCTCCCCTGGGAGCATGTACAGACAGGATCCTGTCACCTGACATCAGTTCCAGGGTCTGGTGCATAGGGAGCTCCACAGAAAATTGGGGGATCTGCTACACCACCTTGAGGCCCTTGTGACACAATTAGAGGGTAGGGTGCTCCTCTTGCTCAGCCCCCAGCACAGCCAGCTTCAGGGCCGTAATGGTGCAGTGGTGACTGCCCATGGGTGGGGACCTCAGTCTCACTGTTTCCATTTGGGGGATCATGGGCTTCCAATTTCCATACAACCCTCCCCGTCCAAGGTGTTTACCCACCATGTGTCATATTCCACCAATGTATGCTGTCTTGTCTGTCTACCAACCCAACCTACCTCACCAAATATACCTGTTATCCTTCCCTAATATCCCACTGTCACCTTAACAAACAAAGGGCAATGTGTTCCAAACATACATTTCACACCAGACATAACTGTCTACTTTGCACCTGCTTACAACTGCTTACAGGTGCCTTAATCACTCTGTATCCAACAGCCCTTGTTCTGGCCAGCAGATAAATTATCAGCCATTGCAAGTGTGTGACCCAGGACCCTGCAAACCATGGTCACATCAATATACCAGTAAGCCATCTGAGCTGCAGATATGTATGATGTTTTCTCAAACATATCATGCAGCACAGTCATTCAACTGTAGGGAAAATGTATATATATATATATATATATATATGTGTGTGTGTGTGTGTGTGTGTGTGTGTGTGTGTGTGTGTGTGTGTGTGTGTGTGTGTGTGTGTGTGGGTGTGTGTGTGTGTGTTTATATATATGTAGACATACATGTCTCCCTCTCTCTCTCTCTGTATATATATATATATATATATATATATGTGTGTGTGTGTGTGTGTGTGTGTGTGTGTGTGTGTGTGTGTGTGTGTGTGTCTGTATATATGTAAACATTCATTTATGTGTGTGTGTGTGTGTGTGTGTGTGTGTGCAGATATATATATATATATATATATATATATATATATATATATATATATATACACATACATATATATATATATATATATATATATATATATATATATATATATATATATATTTATATTGCATTCAGACATTGGGTCCACACTCTGAACCTCCTTCCTCCACAGCTGCACTCTTCTGCCTTGCTACAAAACAGTGTGTCACATGTGGACACAGCCTAACATTAGGGGGGTATATATAGGGACAGATTGTAGGTAAGCCTATTACAAACCTCTGAATTTTGTGCATGATACAGTTCACATTACCATGACTATCCTGAAGGTAGTGGGGTCTGAATCTCATGTGTCTATCATGACTGCATTACTTCCACCTTCAGCTATTTGCCAGACTAGTATACGTTTTGAGGAACAGAACAAACACTATGATGGCTTACTTCTTGTAATTCTGTGCAGATCTACACAGTTGACAAGTATGGGCCAATGCCCACAGGGCCAGATGCTATGTCCATAGCAGTTGTTCAGCAGGACATCATTACAGCAACAAGTCTTGATGGCACATATAAATCTTTAAACATCATCTATCCCATTATCCCATTATTACAGAACAAGTGCTACATTCAATTACATGCATATATGTTTCACATACCTGTTTTCGTATTGTGCTCTCTTCTGTGTACACTTGGATATGTTCATTGTTTGATTTTTTTTTTTGTTTTAGTTTGTAGCATTTTTTTACTGTTATTTTGGTTGTATTTTTTTTTCTTTCTTTCTCTCTCACTCTCTCTCTCCCTCTCTCTCCACTACAGGGATTGAGCTGGTTTGAATAGGTTGCAGCATGGATTTTGTAGGTGATGTTCATGATCAGGTGATGGCCTATGCACCAATTGGTGTTCCCCATTTGCTAATTGCATGCAGCCAGCTGTGTAGTACTTCCAATTACCAATGTCATAGCAACCCACTACTATAAATGACTACATCATGTGGGCATTGTCCCTTTACCTTTCCTGCATGGAAGACATCCTTCCTGTGTGTGGGCAGCAGTGTTACAGACAGCAGGTTGCAATACCTCTTACAACAGGACTTGCAGACAAAGGCCAACTACATGTTTGTATAAGGTTCCACACCTATGGACAGTGTGAGTATTGCTGTTATATGCATTGAATATTGCTAATTGTACAGGGTTTGTGTGTATATGCTAGTTATGCATGGTATACAATTTGTCTGCATAGCTCTCAACTGTGGGCCTATCCACATGATGGCCAGAGGATTGACTGTTATGTTTCATCTGTTCACCGCACAAGACTTGTCTCTGACATATCAGTGGCATTCTCTCCATTGTGTGCTATCAGTACATGGCAACATTCATTTGTGTTTCTGACTTCATATTCCTGAGTAAGGGTATGTTGCAACCAATCCTGTAACCCCAGCAACTTTCACAGTGTATAACAGCAATATTGCAAATATGGCCCTGTGTTTCAGCCTCTGCCCTCCACCTATATATCAGGCTTTGTCCAGGTGTCATGCAGTAAGAGGTTAAGTAATGACCTATCATTATTTAGTGCTGGCATTCCTGCTATGATTCCAGTGATGGTGTGTACTCCCACACAAATTTTGGGGTAGGGTCCATATATATGAGGGCTACAGCTGGACAAAACATGTGTGACCTTGTACAGTCCAGAGGTCAGTGTATGTAAAACACTTATATGCCCCTGTAAGACATTTTATGAGGGAGGGGTATGAATTTTTTTACCTAGGCTGTTACAATATGTGAGTAATATCAGTAGTAGGAAACATTATGGCATATGGCTGTACATTTTCAAACATTTCACCATGGGAACAGTGGTGGGCTGGAGCTTACTGTCTTACAGGCAGTTCTGTTTGTCAGTGTGATAGTGACATTTTAAGTTAAGCATTGTTATGCAACAGATACATTTTCATTGTGACAACTAATTACTTTCCCCCTAGGGGTTGAGTACAGAGTGTAATTGGAGGTTGCTGAACTACATTTGTAATTAATAAATGTTGATTGGTTCTTATCTTCAAAGCAAGTGTTTTTTTTTTTACTGTTGTGGACAGCCTGGACAGCAACATATGTTATGTTATTCAGATTACTGTGTCAAATGTTTTGTTTGAGAGTTGCATTACTCACTTATTATGTATTTGAAGCACCTAACTGCTATAAGAAATGACATAAACAACTGAAATAGTACACAAATAAACATTTCTATATGTATGCAAACTTGTGTGTGGTGTCATGTCCTTTGCATTGTGTGTAGGTATATGTTTCATGCAATAATTCTCATTTGTATGAAAGAATCAAACACTGGCCATTTTAAAAGGTGGCAACTGTAGGAATACTAGCTGTTTGATATGCTGTGCACCCTCTATATATACTCTTCTTAACAATATCTATACATAGTAATATATTTATATGTGTATGTATGTGTGTGCATATATATATATATATATATATATATATATATATATATATATATATATATATCTATATATATGTGTGTGTGTGTGTGTCTATGTATATATGTATATATATATATATATATATATATATATATATATATGTGTGTGTGTGTGTGTGTGTGTGTGTGTGTGTGTGTGTGTGTATGTATCATTGGAATGCTTACTGCTTCCACATTGTACATTCCCTATGGTAGACTGACTGGTCTGCATGATATGGTAGTGATATCATCCTGACATCTTACAGCTGAGATGGCTTACTGTTAACTTGTGGCTATGTTGTGCAGGATCCTGGGTTCAAGACTTGTAAGTGTTTGTTATTGTGTTGCAAGACAGATCTGCTCAGCTGTGGAGGAAGAGATGATGTTAATAATTACAAGATGTACTTATTTTGAACCCCTTTACCCCCATTAACAGTGTCTTTGGTCAGATGTGATGTGAGTGTGTGTGTGTATGTATGTGTGTGTGTATATATATATATATATATATATATATATATATATATATATATATATATATATATACATACATATATATATATATATATATATATATATATATATATATATATATATATGTATATACATATATACGTACACACACACACACACACACACACACACACACACACACACACACACAAACATATATATATGTGTGTGTGTGTGTGTGTGTGTGTGTGTGTGTGTGTGTGTGTATACATATATATATATATATATATATATATATATATATATATATATATATATATATATATATATATATATATAAAGAATTGTAAAACACCAGAAAGAAGCCAGGAATCCACACAAAAGAAGAATTTAGTGCTTTCGTCTCTTTATTAGAAACTTCATCAGAATAACAAATGCAAGCAACCTCACCCCTATATACATCCCTCAATGCATTAATAATGACATCATTTCCTTTAGGAACATACTACAAACAGGATAAAACCATAAAAGGTGGTTAAAATACCTTTCAAATTGTCTGTTCAACTTTAAAATAATGACAGTATAAATTGCCTCTTATTAATATATATATATATATATATATATATATATATATATATATATGTGTGTGTGTGTGTGTGTGTGTGTGTGTGTATGTGTGTGTGTGTGTGTGTGTGTGTGTGTGTATAACTGCTTAATAAGCAAGGATGTGAACTGCTGAAATGTTTAGTCAAAGACAATGACAGAAAAATGACTGAACTAGCTGAACAGATTAAAAATGTGGACATTAATATACAAAAAATTTATTTGAATCTAAACAAGTTGATTATTTTAAAATATTTGAAAAAAATGATAAAGTTGTAAATGACATTAAAGTAAGAAAGAAAGGAAACTTTTAAGGGATGAAAGGGAATATGAACAAGGCAAAGCGTATCCCCCCTCCCCCGTTCAGACTAGTATAAATAGGGAAACATATGTTGAAACTGCTAACTATTCTATATACCGACACATATAATGAAATTAGCATTAATGAAAAAAACATAGCTTATAGGAAAGTGGATGTTATATTGGAGAAGATGGTATTAAACCATGAAATAACAGAACAGGAACATGCATACATGGGTATTAAACATCCTAAAATACCAACGATTTTTGGGGTCCCAAAGATACATAAAAATCCTTGGGACCCCCCTCTTAGACCGATTGTTGATGAAAAGGTATCAAAAACTTTTCCTATAGCAAAGTTTATAGATAACCAACTTAAAAGTGTCTTAAAAAATTGCCCATGGATTTTGAAAGACTCATGGGACTGTTTAAGGAAAATTACCAATGATAAATACCATTATGACGTCATCTTTGTTACCATAGATATGAAGGACCTATTTTCTATAATTCCACATTATATAGGTACAGATTGGTTCTATTCCTTCCTTTGCCAGTATTCTAACCTGAACCATGAACATATTTTAACATTAAAACCTTTAATGGAATTAGTGCTAAAAACTAATATTATAACATTCGAATAACATCTGTTCAAAAGTTGTGAGGGTGGCCTAATGGTTAAGGTGTTTGCCTTACAAACACAAAGTACAGGGTTAGAGTCTCACAAGGGATAATTAACTAGGCTTAAGATGACTCAAAAGGGCAGTTAGCCTAGTACTAACCTATGAAGAATGTAAAGGGGTAGAAATGGAGGCAGCATGCACCCCCATTCTTGCCAACATTGTGCTTGCCTTCTGGGAAAGAGAAATTGTTTTCAAAAGTTCTTTTACTGAAAGTTGGACTTTCTACAGTCAGTTTTTGGATGACATTATTGTTTTGTGGAAAAATAGTGAATATGAATTAAATAGGTTTTTTTGAATTTTATAGTAACAGCACCGAATGTTTGGAATTTGCAAGTGACATAAGTAAAGAAGGTGTTAATTACTTGGATATCACCATTCAAAAAGATGTAAACACAAAACAATTTATGTCCGACATATTCAGAAAGCCAACATATTCCAACACCATCTTACATTTTAATAGCTGTCACCCCATCCATCAGAAGAAATCCTTGGTTAAAGGACAGGGAGTACAGAATGCCAGAATGGTATCAGAGGAGAATTAATTTTTACAGCAATTGAATGTATTGAAAAATATGCTGGTAAAAAGACAATACCCAGAAACATTTGTTGACAATATCTTGACAGAAGTGAGGGTGAAAAGGGCAAATGGATATTTTACACCTTTATTAGGTAAAAATTATGGAATGGTAGAAATAGATAATGAACAGAAAGATGGTAGCAGCTTTGGCAAATCAGCTATTTTTAAATTCAATAACAAGTTTTATGATATTAAAAATATTCTAACACAATTGGAATATATTTTGGGCTAATCAAGATTATCTTGAGTTGGTGGGTACATCGCCCAAAATAATTTACAAGAAGGACACCAGTCTTAAAAATATTATAGAAACACACAATACTGTGAGTAATAATGGGGGTGTGGGGGGTATGGTGAAATGTGGGTTTTGCCTACAATGTAAAAACATCCAAGAAGGTAAAGAAGCTGTTCTTCTTTTGGCTTTTCCCGGTTAGGGGTCGCCACAGCAGAACTCCGGTCCACTAATGATTGGCAGTTGATTTTTACAGTGCTGAGGTGCCAGCCCGACACCCAACCTTCAATGAAGGCACGTCCATTCACACATGTCTTTCGAATGCCATTCGACCGCGGGTAGGACATGCAGACTCCACACAGAAGGCGCTCCAGCCGAGAATTGAATGGGAGAACATCTTGCTGTGAGGCAATAACGCCACCACTGCACCAACGTGGCTTCAAGAAAGTAGAGTTCTAAGGGCATTAATTGTTTTCCCTATGTAAAAACAGGAACACAGGGAACACAATGCTAAATACACCACAGCCTTGCTACTACATGAATATTTTTTTCTGAAGAAAATGTTTCCCATAATTGGGTATCCATACTACATGAATATTTTTTCTGAAGGAAATGTTTCCCATAATTGGGTATCCTTCAGAAAAAATATTCATGTAGTAGCAAGGCTGTGGTGAATTTAGCATTGTGTTCTCTATGTTCCTGTTTTTACATAGGGAAAACAATTAATGCCTGTAGAACTCGTATATACCAACATAACTATGACATTAAGAAAAAAGACATGAAAAATGCCTTAGCTACACATATTTGCTACACATGATGGACATAATTTTAGATTTATTATTATAGATCAAGTCACAAGAGGAGAGAGGGGAGGGCCCCTAAATGTTTCTTGGAATTAAAGGAACGGAGATGGGAGATGAGAGCCAATTCCTCTGAGTATCCTGGGCTTAATACTGCCATTTCCATCAGGTTGATTTTAAGGATAAACGCAGAATTTTATTTATGATCATGTGTTTTTTTTTTTTAGAGATAGGAATGTGGTGAAATTGGGGCAAGCAGGGGAAAAAACAATATGAGAAACAGGTAGGGATGTGCAGGATGGGTGTAGAAAAGGACCACAGCTCTGCATTTCTTTAGTAGCAACAGCTGCTTTCAGTGTGGACAGTTTAGAATTTGGAGCCTCACACCCTACAGGGAGGAGTGTGGGCATCATACAATACGGATGATTGGTAGGGTTAGACTGTGTGATGGGTACATGTCTCTGGGAGAAATACAGAGTTATGTATGGGACATGATTTTTTTTTTTGGGACAAATGCCCCCCTTTTTTTTAAGGTGAGAGTGGGATGTTAAGGAAGAATTATTAGGTAAGTGCGGTGAGAGAGGTTTGGTAGGAGAGGTTGCATTTGCAGACAGACAAGACAGCAGACAGGGGGTATATGACACATGGGGGGGTAAGACTTTGATGGGGAGGGTTGCTGGGAATCAGAGGCTCATGAACCCTACAGATGGTAGTATTGGCACTGATCTCCCCACCCGATGGCAGTTACCACTACTCCTTCACCGCCCCGAAGGTGGATTTGCTGGGGGATGGGCTGGAGGGGCTGCCTGCCTCTCTAGCTGTGCCAGCCTGCCCTCCACCTGGCACAGGCAGTCATCCAGCTCCATCAGGAGGACACTGTGCACCATGCCTCAAACCTCGTCCCAGGTGACAACATCCTCACTGCGCCCACTTGCAGGGGGGGGGGGCTGAGCCTCATCCCCTGCAGCAGTTCCACCTGAGGGTGGTTCAGGACCAGCAGATGAGGGAGGTCTGGGTTGGGTTTCAGACATGCTGGGACCCAGTGCCTTGGCCAGGTGAGGTGGGAGAGGTGGATCCACTGGGATCTGCCTTCCTGTACGTGCTATGGTTGGAAATTAACAATGAATATTGGTTAGGCATGAACAACACATTATAACATTAGTCAAAATAGCATGCATGGATATTTCCATTTACCCAAAACAGTGCAATTATAACAGTGCCATAGCAAGAGAACCCATGCATATATGGAATGGCATTCAGAGTTGCAACAGCATGCCAGTTAGAGGTATGTCAGGTAGGCAATAACAATGATTATTCAATAGGGAATATTAGTATGCACACAGTTTAAACAAATGATTAAACAAATGGAACAATGGTCCCAATAGTAGAGGTTTATTTAGGAACATACCCATGTTGGTTTCAGTGTAATGATTGGATCAGTTGAGTGGTGGGGGAAGGGAGCAGATTTAATCGACAACTGCTATCAAGTATATTTATCAGTACACTACTATTCACTACTCTACATTCTGACCACACTTACACTCTACCTGGGCCATGGGCCTGCTACAGCACACCAACAACTGTACATATCAACAGATCAATTGTACCCTTATTTTAGTTATACATATCATAGGTTCATAGGTTGGTACTAGGCTATTGGCCCTAGGGCCTATACAAGCCTGGCCATAACAATTCCCTGGCTATTTCTTCCCACAGTATTTACTTCCCTGGACCCATGTCTAGCAGGGTGACTGACATTTCTATGTGATTTCTTTACCTGTGGGCCCTGTGCAGATGAACTGTGTGCACATTACATTGCTCTTTCTACACATATTTCAGATTCACATATTAGTTGCAGGCCTTGGAGTGTGTGTTGTAGTTTTGACATACATCTACTGTGACATTCTCTGTGTGCAGGTTTCTTGGCAACTGGGGAAATTATCCGTGATAGCATGACAATTGAGGAGCTTGTCTGGGCCAGACTGCAGAGTGTAGATGGCTAGCTTGCATCTATTTGTAGGACTGGGGCTGATCAACACAGCAATTGTACACCTTTCATAGTTATACACATCATACTAGTATTTCTATTCAGATTTCTTTATCTGTGTGCCCTGTGTGGAAAATATGTGTGTTGCAGTACATTACTTTTTCTATTCAGATTGCAGTTTATAACTGTAGAACCAGACTGACATGTTAGTGGCAGTTCCTGGATTCGAACCGTGCTGTGTGTGCAAAATTGAACAACAGGCCTAGTTGTTATCAGACTGAGCTACTGAGGAGGTTTTGTCTGTTGTTTGTGACATTTTTATCTAGTACATATTTTTGTTCACAGTACTTTTCTTATCAAATGTTGCATTATTTGTTTCCTATTTTCAGTACAAATTATGCTTACACAACAGACATTGGTGTCAGTATTTGAGAAACATGTGCACATTAGTTGGATTGCACATTTGACTGTTTTACAACTACATACTGCAATCTAGATTCCTGAGTACACATTGTAGGTTTTAAGTCTGCACCTGTTAGCCTTATACATTTTTCAGTACATTCACAGCTGCATACAGCTGAAATTGAAAGGTTAACACAGGACAGTGCTGGCAGACACACAAGTACAACACATTCTAATGGAAATATGTACTGTTGTTTTTTTCAGTTATTTGACATGCCCATTGTAAAGTATGCAGACAAGCAGTGCTAAATCAGTTCACCTCAGTTAAGTAATTTTGTAGGACATACACATTTCTATTTTTCAGGTACTAGTGGTTGTGCATCAGGGCTGGTAACTCAGCATGTAAAAATCAACTACCAGTCATTAGCGGACCGGAGTTCATCTGTGGCAACCCCTTACTGGGAAAAGCCGAAAGACCCAACAACAACGGTAGGCCTAACATGGCACTTCCTTGGCAGGTTCACTCAGACACACTCATACATATTCTATTATTCCTCTCCTGCATATTGTACCTTGTTTGCTACTGACATCTGTATTACACAGCAGCTATAAATACTCCATTGTAACGCTGGCAGCCAGCCACAGGCATTTATTCCTGACTTTTCCAGCACAATTATATATACAGATAGTACTACCATTACTATATTTTTGATTTATTACTGCTAATATTAGGAGGTATTCTGTACTCACCTTAATGCCGATGCAGCCAGGCCAGTCGGTGGGCATGAGCCTCGACATTCTGAGACCTCTCTGCAGCAGCTGTATGGGAAGAGATGACATATTAATCACACCTGCACAGTCCGAAGTTTAACTTTTTCCATACTTAGTTTGAGATACATAAGACTGCATACTTACAGACATGTGAGACATCCTGCACTCGGGCTTCTTGGATCCACTGGTCCAAGAGTGCACCCCTCTTCTGCTTCAGGTCATTGTGGTGGTGATGTACCTGCTCACCAGTCCAGAGTATGCCAGTGGCACTGGTGAGATCACAGACAAGCTGGTCCCAGGCCTCCACTTTGTGCTGGGAGCCCTGATACTGGCCCTCCAGCAGCCTGCCATCATGTTTTTTTTACTAGGAGCCCAACCATGACCCTGGACTCCTGGATGCCCCAACATTGTGCTCAGAAGCGAACACCTTCACCCACACCGGACATTTTGGTTCTGCTGTGAGCAATCCTAAATAGTTATGGCTGTATTCCCACCAGTGTGGTTTAAATAGGGCAGTTTTCCCACACTTTTTCTTGATTGGCTAGTTTTAAAATGCGGAACTATGCTTAGTTCCTCTCAAATCCGCATAGCAATGCTTACACCAGATAAGCACAGCTGAAAGCAGGTATGCAATGCTTACACTAGCAAAGCATTGCTTAAATCTATTTTTTTCAGTAAATTTATAAATTATTTTTTACATTTATATTTTACATATTCCCACTGCTACTGTGCTATATGTGAGCCATATGATTGACATCTATCATTTAAATTCCTTAAAAGTTTATTCAAAAAAGTAGCAGAGGAGGGATTCAAACTGAGCATGTTCTATTTGCTACACCATGGCAGCACCACTGCGCTACAGCCGCTTGATGAAGTTGTTGGTCACAGTAGCACGTGTCTATCATTTTCAGGATTTCAGCCAGACTAAGCATAGTGGCACGCCACACAAACAAGCTGCGCCCCGCTTAAATTTCGGTTTTATTTAATGAAAAAAAAATACATTTTTTTTGTATTTTTATTACTTTCCTCTTGCCCTACTGTTTCCATGCATGTAGGGTAAGAGTGCATACAATCGGGGGTGTGTACCTGAAGGCTGCTGCCTTTTATGTGTGTTTGTGTGTTTTTTTTTATTTTTATTTCAGTGTCCGCAGACACTGAAATGATAGCTACATACATTTCAGTGTCTGTGGACACTGGTTTAGTACATAATATTAGAGCCAGGCTCTAATAATATGTACACTGACACTCATCTGTGTCACAAAGTGCTGTACAGCACTTTCTGAGTGAAGGGGGTATGTTACATGTGCAGGCACAGCTGAAACACACCCCCTGCACTTGTTCATGGTTCGTGTCCATTTAGATTAAACAGCAGCGTACCTTCATGCAAAAGCAAGGTGCGCTGCTATTTGAAACGGACACGGACCACTCTGTGCAATAATAGTCTTACTCTTGCATGCAGCTTTGTAATTCCCAGGGAATGTCTAATTTTTTAAATCTTTTTGCTGCAACTCCTGACATCCAATAAGAACTTACAAAAGTAAAGACATTTTTTATCAGTTTCAACTGCAACAACATATAACACGCTATTTTTATATGAGTAAGTTTCAACTACTTTAGGCATTATAGTTGAATTCTTCCATAAAATGAGAGTAGCCCCTCTTTTAGCTTTGAATTGAGAACTAGCTAAAATTGAATAGTTTTTTAGCATCCATCTGCTAACATCATTATTAAGTATATGAGTTTCTTGTAAAAATACAGTATGAGCTTTATCTATTTTAAGTACTTAAATAGACTACCCCTCTTTAATGAACTGTTTAAGTCATTAATATTCAAAGACAAGCATTTATAGTATGTCATTTACAATACAAGGATAATTTTTAAAAGAAATAGATGAGAAACCTGTCTAATTTGTAAAAACAAAGATGTAACATATTCAGTTATGGACAAAACTTCTAGGATAATTGCTAAGTCCTTTAAAGTATTAACATTTAAATAATTAATCATGGAATAAAGTATTCCTACTAGATGCAGCAACATCCTTGACCCGGTCATTACTAACATGGGTGACTGTTGCTCTACACCAATACTCAGCTCCTCCCTGTTTAGATCCGACCACAAACTAATAACCTTGGAAATCCACAACCCCCCACCGCAAAGGTAACCACCATAAAAAACTTTGCCAAAGCTAACTTTGGACTTCTAAAAACAGAGATGGCTAACTTCACGGTACCCATGCAAATGGAGAATAGTTGTATGACCACCGAATCATACACCAATGCACTGTATGAACACGTACACAAAATGCATGGATCTCACCAAACCCAATAGAATCAAGACACTCTCGTCCAAAAAAAGGAAGCCAATCTGGTGGTCCCCTGCCATAAACAAATTCTACAACAGATGGAGGAAACTGATGCAGAATAAGGTGAAGTCCCAAGACTGGAAAAACTCCTTATCAGCTTCAACAAAAAGTTGAGATCCCTCATCAAATCCTCTAAAGCTAGCTATGAAAACATAATTGCAGCAGATAGTAAAGGCAGCCACAAGGCCTTCTATAGTTATGTAAAGAACCTCCACCGCAATATCCAGATTTGCTCTGAGCTACTGCACAATGGTACCTCCTATACCGAGCCAACAGATATTGCCAGTATACTGGCCAACAGACCCAGTGCCAACTTTACCCTTCTCCCCCCAAAGGACCAATCACAACATCAGTAGATTTCCAGGCACCCAGTATTACTGCTGCACAGATTAAAACAGCACTGTCCAAGGCCAAGAATACAGCTTCTATGGGACCTGACAATATCCCTGGCTGTGTTCTACATGAAGTACAGTGTGAACTGGCACCTCACCTGTGTGCCCTGTTCAATCACAGCCTCACCTCAAGCTTTGTCCCTACTAAATGGTGCACTTCTACAGTCATCCCTCTCCACAAAGGAGGAGCAACTACAGACCCTGGGAACTATCGCCCCATTAGCCTGACAAGCCTGATATGCAAAGCTATGGAACGCATCATCATGGACCTAATAAACAAGGATATAGGGAATCTCCAAACTCTGGATCCCACACAGTTTGGTTTTGTGAAGGATAGATCATGCCTGATCAACTTGGTTGACTGTTTGCAGCCAGTCAGCAGAGCTGTGGATGAAGGTAAGGTGGTTCATACAGCCTACCTTGATCTGGCCAAGGCTTTTGATACCATTCCCAACTCAGGAATCATAGAAAAATTCACTAAGCTAGGCATCAACCCCTATATCACTAGGTGGATTGTAAACTGGCTCACAGATAGAACCCACAGTGTGAAAGTAGCTGACTCCAAGTCAGACTGCTGACTAGTCATGAGTGGAGTCTCACAGGGTTCAGTTCTGGGTCCTCTCCTGTTTGGTATCTACTTCTCTGAAGCCCAGGCCAACACAAAGGGACTCTGGCTGACAATGTTCACAGATGATTGCAAGTTGGGAGCCATTATTAACTCCCCAAGTGATGTTGACATCCTACAGAATGGCCTCATTGAGACCAGCGACTGCTGTCAGAACCATGGCCTTAAGCTCAATGCCAAAAAACGTGTCGTCATCCCCTTTGGGAAAAACCTGGTTCCCATGAATTACCACATTGATGGTAGTCCACTGAACATGGAAGGTGTTATAAGAGATCTGGGAACACAGGTTGACAACAACCTCTCTTTTGATCACCACATTTCCACTGTGGTCAGAAAGTCCTTCTATGTGGCACATCTCATTACTAAGAGTTTTGCATCCAGGAAGAAAGAAGTCATTGTCTCCCTCTACTCTTCCCTCAGTAGGCCAATCATCGAGTACAATGCCCCATTTGGGATGTACCTCACTAGACACCTGCAACAACTGGAGAGGCTGAAAAAGTACCTCACAAAAAGGATCCTAGGCCTCAAACACATGTCCTATATGGACAGACTCAAAAAACACCAACTATTCTCTGTCTCATATTGCCTACTTAGAGGCAATCTCTGCTTGACTTACAAAGCCATGTCTGACCCAGCTCTGTTAGAAATTCTACATCTAAAGAAATCCCAATCCGTCCACACTACACACTCCAGAGACCTCAACCTCATTATCACAAGTAACAGAACATGCTGGAGTGACAGTTTCATAACCCAGAGACTGCTCATGCTATGGAATAGACTTCCCATACATGTCAAGCAGAGCACCTCACTGACCCTCTTCAGGAGAAATCTTGATGAGTGGATGGGAAACAGAAAATTCACTCCGGGGATAACTCCAGTGGCCCTACTCGACAGAGGGACTGGGAACTAAGGTCAGGTGGCACTATGCCAGGGTAATCATATGGCTAGGCTTGTAAAGGGCCCAGAGCCATTAGCCTAGTACATATCAATGGACCTATGAACCTAGTTTGATGAAACAATAATACCAACTGCTTTCCAACAACCCCCATTAATCAATCTGCAATTCTATCAAATGCATGTACTTCTTTATAGTAAATTGTAGTGTCTTAAAATTCTTTCTGAAAAGAGCACTCATATAGAGTAGCACTTAATAATGTATTAAACAAATTAAAGTTATTTGAACAACTAAAGAAGCATATATAAACTGTACAAGGATTCACATTCTAACATTGTATTTTGAATAGGCAATATAAAATTAATGAAGGAAAATAGAAAGTAACACTCCCTGTCCAATATCCAGTACACTCTTAAAGACATGTATTAGAAACATCGCTTTGTAACAAGTCTACTGTTTCTTAAGCTTAGCTTCATAGGTATTTTAATAAAGATTTTAAGCTGATCTTAAATATGAAGTTATTAAATGATTAGTAGAATTCATTTCTCTTTTGATATAAATATCACAATACCTTCACTTCTTATTCCCAAAGATTCTAAAATCGACCTTGTTTATCATGAAGGAAAAATCAAAATCCGTATTAACCTCTGGTAACTGTCCTTGTAACCCTTAGGATTTGTGTTAAAAAATAAAACCTTTGGTGTTTATATTTTCCATCTTTATATATAGATATCCTAAGTACGCTAAAGTACAACAATCAGTATATTACAATGGTTATTTTACTTATTTAGATATCATTATAACAAAATGTAAATTACTTCCATACGAATTCAAATAAAGTGAAGTAGACCAGTGACTAACTTTATTTATTAACATTAGTATACAATCATTACTAAGATAATCCGACTGTTTACCATATAGCTGCAACTTAATTTTATCACATTATCCCATTTCAAAATAACTTCTGTATATAAATGATTGTAATACATAATATTTGTTATACTTTAACTAACTATTCCTATAGATATTAATACAGTTTAACCTGTCATTTTAATTAAATTATCTAAATATGATCTACTAATTTATTTTAAAAGAATAATGAAATCAATATATACAGCTCCTATCTTTTAGTAAATACTTGTATTCACATCTTAAATATCCTTTAGATTAATAATCATCTTTTTCTTCCAGCTTTTCCCAGTTAGGGGTCACCACAGCAGATCACCTGTCTGCTCGTGATTGGCAGTGGAGTTTTATGGTGTTGAGTTGCCAGCCCAGTGCCCAATCTTCCACAGAAGGCACAGACACGCTCATACCTAGTGCCAATTTAGAGTGTCCAGTCCACCTACAGAATGTCTTTGGGAGGAAACTGGAGGAAACCCACACAACCACCGGGAGAACATGCAGACTTTGCACAGGAGGCACCCCAGCCGAGAATTGAACCAGGGAACCTCTTGCTGTGAGGTAACAATGCTAACCGCTGCATCACCATGGCCACCCAGATTAATAATCATCATCATATATATTTAATACAGTACTTTAAACACACTGTAGATGCAATACTTTACTATTGCATCTAATTCTAAGTTTATAACAATTAAAAATGTAGAAATAATGAAAACTCATAAAAAATCTATAATTATGTACTTATTCCTATTAAAAGCCAAGAAGTTTATCACTAGGTCCATTTGAATGTTTTATGCTGTGCGTTTCTGGTTCAGAGATTAAGGTGGAAGGTCACTTCAGTCTTTTACATAAAAATTGTGTTAGCAAGCGTTTGTTCCTTCAAATCAACAAAAAAGTGCTTGTGAACACTGAATCAGTTAAAAAGAATGTTTAGAGTTTTTAAGCATGAAAAAACTTATAGTGAACTATACTGCCCAAGTCCCACCGCAAATTTCCAGCTATTAAGCCTGTTTTTAAATATATAAATATAAGGATACATTGACTTAAAATAAATAAAAAAAAACAACCAAAGCAACAGTTAAACTAAAGAGACAAGATCCACGGATATAACTGCACACATGAAACTGCTTGCAACAATGATTTGTGAATGATACTATAAAGCTAGAGTTTCCTATATATATATATATATATATATATATATATATATATATATATATATATATATATATATATATATATATATATATAAAACATTTTTTAATTAAGTATAATCACCCCAAGCCTGCCAAACAAGTACAACAACAACACAACATTCAGTTACCTAACCATATAATCATGCTTTCCAAACTTAAACAAAGAGCAAGACATTTAAGCTTATAAATTCTTATATTCATTTAATGTTAAGAAATCTTATAGTGTAAATCTTATGATAGACATAAGCATCTAAAACCTACATACAATTTCCCCTTTAAAAACTCTCATCCACTGTCAATCAATAAAATTCCTATACTACTGTAACTAAAATGAATACACTTTCTATGTACATTAATATTTATTTATGTCTTAGTGAATAGCATTGTAATTATAAACTACTAATTATAACCATAGTAATCAACATTTAATCACTTCTTCTACCTAACCCAAATAAATTAAATAAAAATAAACAAAATAAAGTGTTTACCTTATGAAGTGAATACTTATATATTTATTCAAAGTATTACATATGTATACCAGGGAAGTTAATAAAGCAATAACCGATGACGTGGTGTGGTATATTGAAGATGTACCCATGGTTGGTGTGGTTTAATCATGAGGGTGAAGCCCGAGTGATTAAACAAAGGCAACCGTGGGTAAATCTTCAATGTACCACAACCACAGAGTCGGTTATTGCTATTATACAATGACATTATTTAAGAAAAAAATACTTACTTTTCTTAAATAATGTCTTTGTATAATGGCTGATTACTGTTCTTCCACCGGTTGTGGTATACTGCTTCTTCATTTTGATGTACTGCACATGCGTATGGGACTTGTGTTCCCATGCATACCCAGTACATCAATGCTTTGAAACGGAAGCAATGGAGAAAAGAAAGTCTCCGCTGCTCCATTTTCTAAATTTCTTTTTTAATTGTAAAAAAAAAAAAAAAGTTTTGGGGCACTTTATACCAACGGAAGAAAAGTCCAGGTGACTGAACATTTTTCCGTTGATATATTGTGGGATTTACAATGGGCACGCTGATTGGGTTGGCCAATCAGCATGCACGTTTTGGAATATTAATGGGGGTCATTGTATAATAGCATTTTATGAATATAGATAATTAATTTGTTTATTTGTCTCTCAATTTTTACTACTTTTGTTTTTAAATGTTCATCAATTTCTAGTAGCATTTATCTTCAAGGAAGTCAAGCTTCAGTCCATTTCTTCAACTTTATCTAAAAGTTCATTTTTTTGTGTATATTCAAGAGTCCCTTCTAAGGAGCTAAAAGTCTTCTGACCATCAGGTAAAAATAATTTTATTGTAGCAGGAAAAATAAGTTGTAATAGGATGTTATTTTTCTTTAAGCTTTTTATAAGAGGCATAGAAGCTTTTCTTTTTGCCTTGACTGAGGAAAAATAGTCATTATCCAATTTTATGTTTACTTTTATTTTGATTGGATAATTTGCCCATGCAATTTTCAGAACTAAGTCTTTATCGAGGCTTGAAATGAATCTTACAATTACTGACCTTGAAGATGGAGGTTTTTTCTTTAAGGAAGTGTTAGAAAGTGATTGTGAGCTGTCTCTATTCTGAAAGAAAAGGCTTCAGGCAAGTTCAGAATCTTTGGCAACCAAGTATTTGGAAACTGTACCATGTTGTCTTCTTCTTCCTTTTCTAGAATACTATATATTCTTATGATGTCTCTTCTGGATCTGCTTTCCAAGTCCTCTAATTTTTCCAGGTATAGAGTATTCTATTCAAGAAGAAATTCCATGTCATTCTCATTTTCAGTCATTCTTCCATCTAGATCATTAACAGTTTCTTCTGTACCTGAAATCTGTCGAGATTGTTGCCTGAGAACTTCACTCAATACACCCATTTGTTTTTTATATTCATCTTTTATGTTATCAATTTTATCTAGTTTGTCTGTGTTCAATGAGAGTTCTTGTATGTTACTAAGAATAGATTGTATGTCTTTTTTCAATGTAGAATATTGATAATTAAATTTAGGGTGTCTTGTTTTGTAGATGGCAAAATCCTTATTATTTCTCTTGGCAGAAAAAGATGGTATAAAAAACTAAAAATGTAATTTGTTTTGTAAAACTTGTTTAAAAATATTCTACTGTATAACTATCTTATTTTAAGAAAAAAAAATGATTTTTTATTAAGAATTCATGTCAGAAGTATTAAAAAGAAGCAGAGCAAAAGAATAATGCTATTAACTGCTCATCATCTTAGCCAACATGGAGAAATTCTTGGCATTTCTGTCTGGAGGTCCAAACAGTTCAGGAATCTTCTGTGGAATGCTGGATTTGGGCACCAAATTGTATGTAGTGCCTCATATATCTGTGATATTATCCACAGTACTCATCCAGTTCACATTGATAGGAGTAATAAGCACGGTTTCTCTGTCATTACAGGAACATAAGGCTTTCAATTATAATGGTAGTATGCTCAATTTATGTTAGCTATATGTTTCCACTGCAATCTCTTATACAGGGATAGTTTCAAATGACTGTGGGTATTGGTGAAGAGTTTATTCTCAGACTGGGTAATGCTTATGTGTTTTCAAAGGTGCTCAATTGACAAGTCCTTCCATTGCTGATATAGACCTGCCCAATACTGGGGACCTGTTTTGGCTCAATAACAATGGGAGCCAAATCCAGGCACACTAATGGGTCATGGTGCCAGTCCCAGACTCAGTTAGTATGATGGTCATATCCCCCACTGCCTTGCCAGAACATAGTTCCTGTGCTTGTACAACTCAACCCTCAAGCCCAGGACATCGCCCTATATAAGATGTGCTCATCTCATCAGCCAAGGAAATGTCCTTATTTCCACATAATAATCACCTTTGGTCAGTGCCAGCTCCATTAAGCATGAGGAAGCACACCATTCCCTATCCTTATCTGAGTGTGCCTATGGCCAATACACAGCATTTGGCCAGGGCTATTATCCTGGAACAGGCAAAGACCAATGCAGCCACAACAAAGCTGTTCTGAGCAGTAAATGATCTGTGTGGTGACCTACAGAAGTGACTGGGCCAGATGCACCATTAATGACAGGAGGCATAGGGAGTCTGTAATGCTGCTTGTGCTACTACATATCTGCCTATCACAGCTACTACTGTTCCTGTGGCTTATCCACCCCAACTTCTTGTATGGAATCCCACATTGGGAAGGGGCAGACATAACCCAGGACCCATAGTACCACCACCATGACCTCCACACCACCATCCCATGTTGAAGGCACTGTGGTGCTTCTTGGATGTAGATGTGGAAGTGCTCATGCTAAGACTACCTGTGACACATCCCATGGTTCATGCTCTCATAATATGCCATCCTTTATGTGTGCTGTGGATAATGCTTGTGAGCTTCTCATGATAGGGCTCCCTCATGGGTGGGGACTTGCACAATAAGTGTATATATCTCCTACTCTAGATCTGTTCATCAGAGTCCAACACAGTGCTGCATTATTTGCTGGAACTGTGTCTATGTATACTCACGCCCCTGCACACACACTCACCCTTTCTTTCTATTGTTGATTCTTGGCACTGTATCACTCCACACCTGTGTATATGATGACAACTCTAATCTGCCCTAAGTACTCTGTTACCTGGTTAGTCTGTGTCTGATGTACAATTTGGCTAGTTCTTGCATGGTATAGCACAAGTTGGGTGGAGTATTGCATGTATCATTCTTACTATTACATGCTGTGCTTATTCTGGTCCATAGTTATGACCCAAAAGCTGCCTGTCAGCCAGGTTTACACTGTACTATGCCCACCTCCATCCCACCTGGTCATCCTGTGCAGCCAACTCTTCCACAGGCCCAGACACATCCTCTTCAGCTCACTCTGGGACATCGTCCTCCCATATGTCACTTCCCTGCTGATGTATTTGTTTCTGTAGCAACATGTTATATAATATTGCATATACTGCAAACATTTGCATGTTCCATAGATGTATTTCAGTGCACTACTAGAGACATTTAGACAGTGGAATCAGGTCTTTAACAGCCTAAACCCATGTCTGACAATAAGTTGGTTCCATGCCAGGGCAGTGTTGCATGAATTTTCTGCCATAGTATGTAATTTTCTAACAGGTGTAATTAGCCATGGCTCTGGGGCATGTTTTTCTGAATCAGCCCAATGGCTGCTCTCCACACAGAATTGGCTACTGCAATGTGCAAAATGACTCTGAATAGTAGGAATTATTTTTTTGATATACACAAAGAAGAAGGAGCAGCACTGTGGCTCAGCAATTAATAGTGTGCCCTAACAGGTCTTGGTTCTCATGTTCATTTCCTAGATGGGAGTCTTCTGTGCAGAACCTGCATGTCCTCCCTGTAGCATTATGTGTATTTCAAGGTTTCTCCCTCACCTCAAAGATATACTTTTCAGAAAAAAAAAAGTGTTCTATTAATTTGGCCATATGGAAAAAAGTATTTCACTAATTTGGCCATACACGCACTTACAGTTTGAGAGTGTGTGTGTGTGTGTGTGTGTGTGTGTGTGTGTGTGTGTGTGTGTGTGTGTGTGTGTGTGTGTGTGTGTCTGTATGCATGTATGCGTGTGTGTGAGAGTGTATTTACATCCTGAAAGTGACTCTCATCCTACCCAGAATTACTTCTCTTCCTTATGCCCACTGGAATAAGCTTTAGCTTTCCGTGACCCTGAATAGGATAAAGTATCTATTGGAGACTTGAATAAATTAAGAGGAAATGTGCTTATATAATAACATACCCTGGGATTCAGCAAGCAACCGTGCAGGAATAAGTTATTCCTGCACAGCAGGGACTGTTCCTGTTCAGCACTGCAGCACACCATGCATATGGATGAAGGCATGCTGCCGTGCTCTAAAACAGACATGGTTCCATGTACGAGTGCAGGGGGTGTGTGTGAGAGCAGAACTCTCACAATATACACAACCCTTGCACTCCAGAATTGCCTTTCAACAATTTAAAATGAGCGAGAGCACTCGTAACACTCCCAACCTGTCAGGATAACAAATCTGGGTAAAAACCATAAGGGACAATTGTCCCTACCAAGCCAAATGTTGTCAGAGTAACAGATGCAGCATAAGCACGTAGTGCACACTCCTCAACCAGTCAGATTAAGGAATGTAGACAAAGCCAAAAGGGACAATTGTCCCACAAATCAGAAAGTTGATATAATAACAGGTTTAGGATTAGCAGGGATATTCTGAAGAGTACAAATAAAATAACACAACAAATATATATTTTTTTATAAATGCGATAAAGTTTAAGCATAGCTGTGTGGATGTGCCCATTGTTTAGCTATGCTTAGTCCAGCTTAAACAGCCCAAGAAGTTAAATAGCAAGAGACATCCAATAGAAACAGTATTTCAATAGTGTAGTGGTTAGCACGTATACTTTATAAACAGTCATTCCTGGTTTTATCCCCACTATAACCAGTTTGCATTTTACATGTGAAAGCAGTGTATAAACATTTATTTTTATAATTAGCTACTAAATAATATATATTTGTTAACCAGAGTACTGCATTAGGTCCAGGGTGGCCGTAGTGGTGCAGCGGTTAGCGTTGCCACCTCACAGCAAGAGGTTCGATCCTCGGCTGGGGAGCCTTCTGTGCAGAGTCTGCATGTCCTAGCTGTGGTCACGTGGGTTTCCTCCAGGTGCTCCAGTTTCCTCCCACATCCCAAAGACATGCTGTAGGTGGATTGGATACTCTAAATTGGCCCTAGGCATGAGTGTGTGCATGTGTTTACCTTCCATGGAAGGTTGGGTGCTGGGCTGGCAACTCAACACCATAAAAACTCCACTGCCAACCATGAGCAGACAGGTGATCTGCTGTGGTGACCCCTAACCAGGAAAAGCCAAAAGAAGAAGAGAAGTACTGCATTAGGTCCAGATGTGAAGTGTCAGTTTAATAAAGTTGTGAAACCCGCTTATAAACACAAGTGCCACATACAGTATAGACTCACATGAATAAATGTAATGAAAGCACATTGGAGAATGTCAGGGACAGTAAACAAATTTATAATATGTAATAAATGATGAATCAATGCCATATATGCAAATTTATAATATGCAATAAATGATGAATCAATGCCATACAGCAGATAGTCTATAAAATGAAAAATAAGCAATGTTAAGCATTGCACAGTTCTGCTTACCAGGTGTAAGCATTGTGTAAATATGACTGCTAAGCAATGAGTAGCCTAGCTAAGTGGATTTGCCCATTGGTAAGAGCACTGCCAACCTTAGCTAAGCAGGTTTGCCTGCGGCTTAGCTCAGCATATTCAAAACCATCCAATCATGGCAAAGGGTGTGAAATTAGTTGTATTTAAGCCCTGCAGGTGGGAATGTAGCTCATAACTGGTTGCAGCTTCTGACTGCAGGCAGTATGGCAGGAGTTGGTGAGGGCATGCGCTTCCGTGCACAGCGCTGGGGCATACAGGAGTCCAGGATCACGGCAGGAATCCTGGTAAAGAACCATGATGAGAGACTGCTGCAGGGCCAGTATTAGGGTACCCAGTGTAAATCAGAAAACTGGGACTGTCTGGCCCGCAATCTCACCAGTGCCACTGGTATCCCTTGGACTGGTGAGCAGGTCCAGCACCACTATGCCGACTTGAAGTGGAGAAAGAGGGAGGTCTTGGACCAGTGGGTCCAAGAAGCAAGGCAGAGGGGTGATGTCCCAGCAGTGTGTAAGTATTCATATCAATAACTGTTTACCATAGTCCAGCCTATGTATGTGATGGATAGTTATGCCTAAATATTTCTCTATTTCCCTTACAGTTGCAGTTGAGCAGGCTGTGAATCAGGAAGCCCATGCTAGTAGGCTGTGTTGTGTGGCTGGTGAGTAACAATCCTGCTTGTAGTAGTCATACCAAATAAATATAAAGTAGTAGAAAGTCACCTGGCACTATAAAAACTGTGTATGGGTTGTACTGAATAAACCAGACAATATGATAGTAATATTCCCATATAGGTCATATTTAAATAAAACTGTAACTGCTTGGCAATAAAGCTCTAAATCCGGGACTGGTTGTGTTTACTCTGGTATTGTATGGCATTTATTGTTGCTTTCTCTGAATAGTAATGCTGTGTTAACAACTGTTACCCACACTGTGCTACATAAAAAATGTCTAGGAATAGCTGTATAAGACTGTTGTAAGTTCAAGATCAGATTGTACAACCATATAGTTATATGGTTATAGTATGGCCTGACATGTAGCATTCAGTAACATCTGATATCAGAATAGTACTGTGTCAACCACTGTTTCTCACACCGTGCTACATAAAAATATGTCTAAGAATGTTTGTATAAGACTGTTGTAATTACAAGGTCAGATTGTAAACCAAGCGAGACTTAGACAGAAAACACCAAAGGAATAGACAAAAATGTCCAAATGGCACACTCTGCTGAAACTTAAATTGTTGTATTTTTAGCAGACACAGCCATGGTTAGAATTCTGGGAATGGTAGTAAGCTGTATGCATAATCATACCTCTCAACTGTACAGATTTTTTCAGAATGTCCAGATAATTGGCTCATATTTTCTACCTGTTCCTCTGTCCCCCTGGCAAATCAGTGGGATGATCTCAGAATTGTAGTCACTAAATAATGACATACGTTTGATTTTCAGACCTCAAAACCTTCAGAAAATGTATATTAAAACAAATCCTGTCAGTCTAGCAACTCTCCAAGTTTATGAGAGCAATATTCAAAATATGCCCGTATTTGTACCCCCATGTTGTCAAGCTTTGTCTAGAGTGTGTGCATTAAGAGACTAAGAGGTATGTGCATAATATTAAATCGGAATCTGGGAATATGTGTAGAAACAGTCAGGTAGTGTTAACAAACATTCCCTCCACAGGTCTACCAGGTAAGAGATGTAGAATTTAGCTATAAGACAGTTGAAGTATACACTGTGTACAGACATACCATTGCCCAAACCAAGGCCATAGGGTATTGTAATAATACCTGTAACTTAATGATTAGAGCAATGATCATTAAAGTTGTGAGTACTACAAGAATATATAAGTTGTTAACTGAAGTCTCCCTCTCTCTCTCCCCCCACCCATATCTGCAACAATAATCTAAATACACAAATCAGTGGGTATGTTTACACCAAACATACTGTTGGGAAATATGTCATATTGTTCATTAAATATTGAAATGTGCTTCTATTAATGTTCCATGTTGAAATACTATCATTGGTGGCCTGTTGCTATCAATGTAACTTGCATGCCTTTGTAATGGCCACTGTGGTTCCATATATGCATGTGTTCTGTTTGCTATGCAACTGTTCCAAATCTGGTGTTTTGGGTTAATCAGAATATCTATGCATGCTGTTATAACTAATCCTGGATTGTGTTGACTATTACTAACCTACATATGTTTTAAAACTGCAACACCATAGCATGTTTTGGAAGGCCGGTCCCAGCAGAGCCAGCTCTCCCACCTCATCTGGCTGTGGCAAAACCTCCTCGTCTGTTGGTCCTGCACCACTTTCAGGTGGAACCACCTCAGGGGATGGGGCTCATCCCTCCCCCAGGAATGGGCATGGACAGGATACTGTCACCCGAAGTCAGGTCCAGAGATTGGTGTGTAGTGAGCTCCGAAGGAAGTTTGGAGAACTGCTATACCAGCTTGATAGCTGCGTGGCTTATTTAGAGGGTCAGCCTGCCCCTCCTGCTCAGCCCCCAGCACAGCCAACTTCAAGGCCATGAAGGTGCAGTGGTGACTGCCCATGCATGGGGACCTCAGTCCCACTGTTTCCATTTGAGGGCTCATGGGCTTCCGATTTCCAAACCCCCCCCCCCGGCCAAAGTGTTTACCCCCTCACATGTATCATATACCACCCCTGTATCCTGTCTTAGATGTCTTATCTGTCTTCCTACCCAACCCACCTCCCTAAATATATCTACTATCCATCCCCAACATCCCACTCTCTCCCTAAGAAAAAGGGCAATCTGTTCCCAAAAAAAAATGTCACCCCATACATAGCTGTCCATTTTGTACATATCCACTGGACACATAATCTGTTCTAATTGGCTTCACAACACATTATTGTTGTCCTCACCCTTCTCTCAGGGGTTTGAGTGTCCAAATATACCTCCAAATTCAGTATATATCCACAGCTGTTGCTGCAGAAGAAATGGACAACTATGGACCTTCCCTACATCTGTCCTGCACATCCCTAGCTACTTCCCCTATTGTTTTTCCCTCTTTGTGTCCCCTTTTTCACCACTTTCCTATCACCCCTTTTTTATTTTCTTTTAAAGAAATTAGTGCGGGGGTACGCAGGAGTAAGCACTTTTAAGCAGTAGTAAGCGGGTTTAAGCCTGCTTGCGTGCTGGTAAACAATGGCTGCACAGATTAAGCACTGTCAGGCTAACTGTCTGTAAGCTTATTTAACCGGAAGTTAGCATTGCTTACTGCCTCGCAAACCCACACAAACATGCTTACAACTGCTTAAAAGTGGCTTAATCACTCTGTATCCAAAAGCCCTTGTAATGCCCAGCAACAAAATAATCAGCCCTTGCAAGTCTTGAAGCCAGGACCCTGCACACCATAGCCACAGTGATTTACTGCTAAGCCATTTGAGCTGCACATAAGTGTGATGTTTTCTCAAATATATGCAGCACAGTCATTCAAAAGTAGAGGAAAATGTATTTATATATATATATATATATATATATATATATATATA
>NC_056729.1:541336352-541373852 GCF_019279795.1 Protopterus annectens | reverse complement strand
TGATAGCAGAAATGCCAGGACTAAATAATGATAGGCCATTACCTAACAACCTCTTACTGCATGACATCTGGACAAAGCCTGGTATATAGGTGGAGGACAGAGGATGAAACACAGGGCCATATTTGAAATATTGCTGTTTTACACTGTGAAAGTTTCTGGTGTTACAGGACTGGTTGCAACATACCCTTACTCAGGAATATGAAGTCAGAAACACAAATGGATGTTGCCATGTACTGACAGCAATCAACAGAGAGAATGGCACTGGTATGTCAGGGACAAGACCTGTGTGGTGAACAGACAAAACATAACAGCCAATCCTCTGGCCATTGTGCGGATAGGCCCACACAAACCCTGTAAAACTAGCAGTATTCAATGCATATAACAGCAACACTCACACACTGTCCCTAGGGTCTGGAGCCTTATACAAACATGTAGCTGTCCTGTAACCACAAGTCCTGTTGTAACAGGTATTGCTGCCTGCTGTCTGTAACACCACTGCCCACACACAGGAAGGATGTCTTCCATACAGGAAAGGTAAAGGGGCAACGCCCACATGATGTAGTCATTTATAGTAGTGGGTTGTTATGACATTGGCTATTGCAAGTACTACACAGCTGGCTGCATGCAATTAGCAAGTGGAGAACACCAATTGGTGCAGAGGCCATCACCTAACCATGAGCATCACTTACAAAAGCCATGCTGCAACCTATTCAAACCAGCTCGATCCCTGTAGTGGAGAGAGACAGATAGAGAAATAAAAAAAAAAGGCAAAAACAAAAATAATACTAAAAAACAAAAATACTACTAAAAAACAAACAAACAAGGAAGACATCCAACTGATACACAGGAGAGAGCACAATAATAAAACAGGTATGTGAAACATGTCAGCATGTAACTGAATGTAGTACCTGGTCTGTAATAATGGGATAGATGATGTTGAAAGATTTATATGTGCCATCAAGACTTGCTGTAATGATGTTCCGCTGAACAACTGCTATGAACATAGCATCTGGCACTGTGGGCAGTGGGCCATACCTGTCAATTGTGCAGATCTGCAAAGCCATCATAGTGTTTCTTCTGTTCCTCCAAACATCTATTCTAGTCTGGCAAATAGCTGAAGGTGGAAGTAATGAAGTCATGATAGACACATAAATTTCAGACCCCACCACCTTCAGAACGGTCATGGTAATGTGAAATGTATCATGCACAACTTCATAGGTTTGTAATAGGCGTATCTACTATCTGTCTCTATATATCCCCCCTAATGTTAGGCTGTGTCCACATGTGAGGCTCTCTTTTGTAGCAAGGCAGAACAGTTCAGCTGTGGAGGAAGGAGGTTCAGAGTGTGGATCCAATATCTGAATGCACTCCATATATGTATATATATATATATATATATATATATATATATATATATATATATATATATATATATATCTACCTGAAAACATTGAAAGCTTGAAACGCCGCTGACAAGAACACTGACACCAGAAGACCGACAATGGAAATGATTGACAGTTCAAAATCCCAATGCTGAAAACACCGACATGTGAAACAAGCGCGACTGTGTAAGTATATGATAGTGACAGACGTTAGGGTTAGGGTGCAGGTAAGGTAAGTGTGCATTAGTGACGGACTTTAGAGTTTGGGTGCGGATAAGGTAAGTGTGCGATAGTGACAGACTTTAGGGTTAGGGTGTGGGTAAGGTAAGTGTGTGATAGTGACGGACCTTAGGGTTAGGGTTTGGGTTAAGGTTAGTGCATAAATAATTGTGTATGTAAGGTTTAATGTAGGTTTGTAAGGTTTTTGGTGTGCTTGAGTTGTGTGTGTGTTTTTCGGAAAAGGGATTTGTTTTGTTTTGTTGACTGTCTGGATTGTGGTTTGTCGGGCATGTAAACTGTCATGTTTTTGAACTGTTGGTTTTGTGGTGTCTGTGATTTCATTGTCGGTGTTTTCATGTGTCAATGTTTTCAGGTAGCTCCATATACGTATATATATATATATATATATATATATATATATATATATATATATATATATATACATGTATGTCTACATATATACATACACACACACACACACACACACACACACACACACACACACATATATATATATATATATATATATATATATATATATATAATAGACTGCGGTGGTGGTGCTGTGGTAGCGTTGTCGCCTCACAGTTAGACGTTGCCCGTTCGATTCTCAGTTTGAGCGTCTTCTGTGTGGCGACATGCATGAATGGGCGTTCCTTCGTTGAAGGTTGTGCGTTAGGCCCAGCAAGCCAGCACGTAAAAATCTACTGCCAATCATTAGCGGACTGGAGTTCCGCTGTGGCGACCCCTAGCCGGGAAAAGCCGAAAGACACAAACAAATTTATATATATAATGTATGTCTACATATATACACACACAGATATTTTATATATATATATATATATATATATATATATATATATATGTGTGTGTGTGTGTATATATATCTATATCTATATATATATATATATATATATATATATATATATATATATATATATATATTTATATATATATATACATTTTCCCTACTGTTGAATGGTTGTGCTGCATGATATGTTTGAGAAAACATCACACATATCTGCAGCTCAGATGGCTTAGTGCTAAATTTATATGGCTATGGTGTGCAGGGTCCTGTGTTAGACACTTGCAAGGGCTGATCATTTTGTTTTCTGGCCAGAACAAGGGCTGTTGGATACAGAGTGATTAAGGCACTTTTAAGGAGTTGTAAGTGGGTGAAAAATGGACAGTTATGTATGGTGTGAAGTTCTTTTTGGGAACAGATTGTCCTTTTTTTAAGGTGAGAGTGGGATGTTGGGGAAGGATAGTAGGTATATTTGGGGAGGTAGGTTGGGTCGGAATACAGACAAGAGAGGCTAGAAAGCATACAGGGGCAGTATTTGACGCATGTGGGGGGTAAATGTATATATATATACATTTTCCCTACTGTTGAATGGTTGTGCTGCATGATATGTTTGAGAAAACATCACACATATCTGCAGCTCAGATGGCTTAGTGCTAAATTTATATGGCTATGGTGTGCAGGGTCCTGTGTTAGACACTTGCAAGGGCTGATCATTTTGTTTTCTGGCCAGAACAAGGGCTGTTGGATACAGAGTGATTAAGGCACTTTTAAGGAGTTGTAAGTGGGTGAAAAATGGACAGTTATGTATGGTGTGAAGTTCTTTTTGGGAACAGATTGTCCTTTTTTTAAGGTGAGAGTGGGATGTTGGGGAAGGATAGTAGGTATATTTGGGGAGGTAGGTTGGGTCGGAATACAGACAAGAGAGGCTAGAAAGCATACAGGGGCAGTATTTGATGCATGTGGGGGGTAAACACCTTGGATGGGGATGGGTGTTTGGAAGCCTAACGCACAACCTTCAACGAAGGAACGCCCATTGTTAAAGTTACATTTAGTCGAATTTAGTCGAAAGTTTGCTTGTTTGTTTGTTTAATTGAACTGTGGAGGCTGCCCACTAAAGTGTGCTAGCCTGTGTAACTAATTTATCACTGTCTCTGCATTTTCTGTGTATTTCTGCAAAAAAAAACAAAAAAATAATCCTTGTTTTCCCGCCTTTCTCGACTAGTTTAGACCAGTATACAGGCATTGCTGTATTCTGGGCTGTGGTGTAGTTCCTGTGTTGTCCATTACCTTACTTGGATAGAAGGAAGTTTCTTTGCTCACCAGTGGGAGTGGGGAGCCTTGAGCAGCCTACCTGTCCTTGGGGGAAGTGACCTCAGCACAAGAAGCTGTTAGTAATTGGTTGTTTGGGACCATTCCTCTCTCTTTTGTAGTTCACTGCTTAAAATCCAGCGTTTACGGCTTTTGCGGTCGTGCGCATAGCGCAGCGCCAGTTAAACAAGGTTAAACTTGGTTAAACAAGGTTAAACTTTTTCTGGCTCCGCCAAGTCTGCTCTTCAATTTTTCCCTTTGAACTGTTCTACTTGCAATCTAAACAGCCTATACTCTATCTGAAAAGCTCAGCACTTGCTCCTAAAGCATTTTGTATACAGGTAAAGCACTCTTAAACAAACAAAAGTACTTTATTCACCTAAATTCTGTTGAGTACCCATTTCCCTATAGGTCCTCTCTGACTCAGTTACACAGCAATCTTTTTCACTATTTCTAGCATGTCGAAGGGTCAGTTGCTGGCGTCCTCTCCTGTTCAGCTGGTGAATCTGGGAATCTTGAGGCAATGTTACAATTGCCTCATGTACACAGACAACCCTCTCCTCATCCCAACAAATACAAATATATGCGAGAGATGCAACTATATAGCCAAACTGGAGGCTGAGCTCTCTCAATTCAGTACTGGCAAGACCAGTCAGGAGGAGAAGGTAACCACGCACACCACAAACCCAGTCTCACATAGAACTATCACAACTGCAAACCAAACACATAAACACACAAAAACATACTCGGAGGCGCTGATTAAAAATCTACCAAAATAACAGAGGCCTCCAAAGCAGACACCCAAGCAACCACCACCTGAAGACATAGCACATGCAACACATAGTTCACAAAGTCAGTGTGCTAAACAGTCACAGCCCTTAAGGCCAAACAACATGCCAGACACACTTGTAATAGGTGACTCCATAGTCAGGCACACTGACGTCCCGCTCACCAGACTGAACAAGGAGAGGGTCACAGTAAGCTGCCTGTCGGGAGCTAGAATCCGCCACATAACACAAGCACTCAGGTCACTCCACAGCAAGTACAAATATGACTCAGTCATTGTACATGCCGGTGTGAATGACCTGAGATGTACCTCCCTGGACTACATGAAAAGAGACACAGAGGAGCTCTCTGATTATGTAGCCCAGGCCGGTATGACCCTGACCCTGAGCAGCATCTTACCCTCACCAAGAATGATGCCACAGTACAAAGACAAAATGATCAGTTTTAACAATTGGCTTAATTACTGGTGTCATTCTAAGGGGATCCAGTGTCTGTCTGCTTGGGATGACATGCTTGACAAGCCACGCTGCTTCGCAAGGGATGGCTTGCACCTGTCACCCCTGGGCTTCCGGATATTGGCCAAGGCTCTTGCCACCCCATAGTGCCTTTTTTAGGCAAGGCTCAAATGACAAACCTACCTCCCTAGAAAACACAAGTTGAAAAAAAACTAAGGGTAATGCTGCTCAATGTCAGAAGTCTAAACCTCAAGATGCACGCCCTCGAAGCCATCCTCAGTATGGAGAACATCGATGTCTGTGCAGTGACTGAAACCTGGTTCAAGGCTCCTGAGAGCACCCCAGCACTATCAGGTTTTACCTCATATCATGCTTTCCGGCCCCAAAACTTGGACCGAACCACAAAAGGAGAGGGAGTATCCATTTTCATCAAAGATACCCACACCTCCAGGTTAGTGGCAACGCACAAAGCATCGGAGACGATCCAGGTGCAACTAACCATAGGCAAAACTGCCTTAAAGTTTGTAGCATGCTACAGACCACCCTCTCAAACTCAGGAACCCCACACAGCCTTCCTGAAGACACTGGAGAGTATGAATGTCTCTCCAGATACCATCATTTTGGGAGACTTCAACTACCCAAACATAGACTGGGAACATTACTCAAGCCCCAACACCCTAACCCAAAGGTTCCTAGAATTCATAAACTCAAATGCAATGGAACAACTAGTCACCATTCCCACAAGAGGAGACAATATACTAGACCTGATCATCACAAACATGGGGACAAAATGCTCCACACCAGAAGTACATCCCTCTTTGGTAAGATCAGACCATAAATTAATCTCACTGGAAATCCACATCCCGCCCCCACCCCCTGCACAAAAGACCACAGTGAAGAACTTCTCAAAAGCAAACTTCACACTTCTTAAGACTGAAGTGGTATCTTTCAAGGCCACTGGGCCAGTGGAAACCACAACCCACACTGCTGAATCCTTTGCAAATGCCTTCTATGGGCACCTTCAAGAATGCATGGATCATGCAATCCCAAATAAAACCAAGACCCATTCCCCCAAAGGCAGGCACCCAGTCTGGTGGACCCCAGCCATAAACAAACTTTACAACAGGAGGAAGCTACTACATGACAGAGCAAAATCCCTAAAAGGGAAGGCATCTCTGATCAGTACTAGCAAAAAACTACGATCACTCATAAAATCATCCAAGGCCAACTTTGAGAGAAAAATGCAAAAGACACAAAGACAATCACAAGGCCTTCTTTAGCTATGTTAGAAACCTGGGTGGAAACTCCCAGATATGCTCAGAGTTAGTCCAAAATGACACAAAATACACTGAACCCACTGACATTGCCAACATTCTGGCAGACAGGTTCAGTGCAAATTTCTCCTCCCTCCCCCAAAAGGAGAAATAACTATCCCAGCAGAGTGTAGCCTCCCTAACATCTCAGATGCCCAGGTGAGAGCCGCCCTCTCTAAAGCTAAAAACACAGCATCAATGGGACCGGATGGTGTCCCGGGCTGTGTGCTACATGAACTCCAAGAGGAACCAAACCCACACATAAGGCTGCTGTTTAATCTTAGCCTTACTACAGGATACGTACCCAAAGAGTGTCGTACGGCAACAGTGGTCCCACTTAACAAAGGTGGTGCTTCTACGGACCCTGGAAATTACCGCCCCATAAGCTTGACGAGCCTGGTCTGCAAAGCTATGGAGAGGATCATTATGGAACTCATAAACAAAGACATTGGGGACCTACAGACATTGGATCCTACCCAATTTGGCTTTGTCAAGGGCAGATCCTGCCTTTTGAACTTGGTCGACTTTTTTGAAACAGTCACTAAGGCCATTGATGAGGGGAAGGCAGTTCACACAGCCTACCTTGACCTTGCAAACGCCTTTGACACAATACCCCACTCGGGCATCATAGACAAACTCACCAGCTTAAATGTAAACCCATATGTCACAAGATGGGTTGCAAACTGGCTCAAGGACAGAACCCACAGGGTCAGAGTTGCTGGAGCTATGTCAGACTCTAAGCCAGTCACAAGCGGTGTCCCACAGGGCTCAGTCCTGGGACCCCTCTTGTTCGGCATTTATTTTTCTGAGGTACAGGCAAACATAGGAGGATTGTGGCTGACAAAGTTCGCAGATGACTGCAAACTGGGCGCCATAATTGATACTCCAGCAGACACAAACATCCTTCAGAGAGGCCTCATAGAAATGGATAATTGGTGCCAGAGCCATGGCCTTAAGCTGAACGCCAAAAAATGTATAGTCATACCCTTTGGGAAAAACAAGGTACCGACAAATTACCACATAGGCGGTAATCCATTAAGTACGGAAGAGGTAATCAGGGACCTAGGGACCCAGGTTGACAGTAACCTCTCATTTGACACTCACATTGCCAAAGTGGTTAGGAAGACCTTCTATTTTGCTCACCTTATCATGAAGGGTTTCACATCTAGATCAAGAGAGGTCATTGTGCCCCTGTACTCTTCTCTTATCAGGCCAATGATTGAGTACAATGCCCCATTTGGGATGTATCTCACCCGACACCTGCAGCAGTTGGAAAGACCCCAAAAGTTCCTCACCAAGAGGATAAAGGATCTTAAACATATGTCATATGCTGCCCGACTGAAAAAACTCCAGCTCTATTCAGTCGCATACCGCCTACTCAGAGGTGATCTGTGCCTGACGTACAAGGCCATGTCCAATCCTGAATTAATGGACATGCTCCACCTCAGAAAATCCAAATCCATCAGAGCCACGAGAACAAGTGACTTAAACCTCAGCACAGAAATAAATAGAATGTGCTGGAGGGACAGATTCATAATCCAGAGGCTCTCTACACTCTGGAACAGAATCCCAGTCCATGTTAGGCAGAGCCCCTCACTGACTCTATTCAAGAGAAATCACGACGAGTGGATGGGAGATCATAGGTTTACCCCGGGGGTCATCTCTATGTCACTACTAGACAGAGGCATAGTAAACTAAACCCTAAAAGGGCGTAGTATTCTCATCCTAAGGGGTGGTGTAAGCCACATACACTCTGGCTAGGCTTATAAATGCCCTAGGGCAGATAGCCTAGTACAAACCTATGAACCTATGAGCCCCCAAATGGAAATAGTGGGACTAAGGTCCCCACCCATGGGACGTCACCACTGCACCTTCACGGCCCTGATGGTGGCTGTGATGGGGGCTGAGCAGGTAGGGCAGGCTGACCCTTTAATTGCACTATGAGGCCCTCAAGCTGGTGTAGCAGATCTCCCAATTCCCTGTAGATCTCCCTATGCACCAGACCCTGAACCTGAATTCATGTGACAGGATCCCGTCTGTGCTCGCTCCCAGTGGGGGGGACGAGTCCCATCCCCTAAGGTGGTTCCACCTGAAGGTAGTGCAGGACCAGCGGATGAGGGGGTCCCAGGGTGGGTCCCAGACATGCTCTGGCCTGTTGCCATGGCCAGATGAGGTGGGAGAGGAGGGTCCGTTGGGAATGCCCTTCCCAAACATGCTATTGCATTGCAGTTTTAGAACATATGTGGGTTAGTAATAGTCAACACAATCCAGGATTAGTTATAACAGCATACATAGATATTCCCATTAACCCAAAACTCCAGATTTGGAACAGTTGCCTAATAAACAGAACACATGCATATATGAAACCACAGTGGCCATTACAACGGCATGCAGGTTACACTGATAGCAACAGGCCACCAATGATACTGTTTCAACATGGGAACATGCATAGAAATACATTTCAATATTTGTTGAACAATAGGCTATAAGTCCCAACAGTAGGTTTGGTGTAAACTTACCCATTGATTTGTGTGTTCAGATTATTGTTGCAGATATGGTGGGGGGTTGTCAATTAACAACTATTATATCCTTGCAGTATGAGGTCCTCAGACCTGTTTTCCTGTTTATGTCTTCCAGGTACCATGTCCCGTGAACGTCTTCCTGTGTATACTACCCAGGAGAATGATATTATCATAAACTTCATAGTACTACATCACAGAACCCTCTTTGGATGCAGGGCCCATGATCTGCAGGAGAGGACTGCCCTGTATTTTGAGCTCGTCCACAGGGTTATGTCAGCCTGCATAACCACAGTTATGAGCAGGTGTGACATCGTTGGACTGATCTCATCTACCATGCCCATCAGTGTGCTGCTGCAGTTAGGAGGGACCAGCTAGCCACAGGTGGGGGTCATGCCATCCAGCCCCCACTGACACATGCTGAGGAGCTTCTCACCATGCTTGGGGCACCCGCCCGCCCACCAGCCAAGCCAGGAACCTGAAGATAGCATTGTGGAGGTGGGTGCTGCCCACACAATGGACAAGGAGCATGCAAGTAAGGCCCCAGGGCACATTAGTAGACCACTGTTGCTTATCCATCTTCATCTGTAAAGTATCTTCATGCATATGTCAGATAACATAGTCTGTTGCTGCAGTGTAGTAATGAACAGATGTGCATAATCTCTAGTATTTTGGGTTTGTACTGTTGATGTACTGAAATGCTGCTCCCACCCTTTACCAATGCCACAGATGTGGCTACTGATATTACATCTCTCACACAACTATGTAGGTTCCTCTGGTATACAACTGGGACAGCAGCCTGTAGCTGGTAAGTATGGGGTTGCTTTGTTCAGGTTTGCCAATACACCGACCATGTTATGGCCATGGTATTTGCCATGCACACATTTAACACACCTACCCATAATGCATGCTGTACATGTTCACTTATTGTTGCTGTTAACTGCACTTCATCACAGTGGTCACCATGGTGGCATATCTGAAGGGTATGTAAGAGTCCTGCAGTATACCTAACAACCTGTCAGTGCAAGATGTGTGGACAGAGATGAACATAATGGTGGGACAGATGGCCTACAGTAGGGACATGTCTGAAACATTACCCTTATACAGTGGCTACAACAGTGTATACACAACTATTACAATGGCAACTGTTACAGATCTACACAACAGCATAACAACCTGTAATGTGATCTTAACATGAACAATGAATATATAATATGGAATCCTATGTTAGGACAACAAATATGGGGAATACATGGAAGCATATGTGTGCACACACTCCAAATAACATATTGAAAAAGCAGTTTTTGAGTTACTGACAGCATTCACTCTTCTTGAATATGCACCTTCCATCAAGTCCAGGGCCTTGGTGTCACACCAAGTAATCATCTGCTATCCATGAAGTATGTCCATGACATTTACACACTCACCTGCAACAGAGGCAGCCATGGCTTGCACACATCTTACAAATCATGGAATGGATCCCATATCTGAAAGGTAGCCATCAGGAGTCGGAGAAGTAGCCTTACCTCACCATTGCATATACCATGGCAAACAGTGCAGGCAGTCATGTATGTGACTATGAAGTATGGGACACCACTAATGTAGAAAATAAACAGATGGCTATCCAAGACAGATGACAACACATGTTGCAAACTGGTCATGGAGGCTGCCCAGAAACATGCAGCAACACTGAAGGACTTGCAGGAATGTCTAGCAAGTACTGCCTGTGCAGTACCTGTGTCAACAATTGCCTGGAATCTGCATAAGTATGGCTTATGGGTTAGGGTAATCAGATGGAAGAGTTGTTCCACAGGAAACATCCTCCAGGGCTTTCTACAGGTAGCATATGCATAACATCAAGTCTCCCAAAAGCATGTGTTGCAATGTGTAATGGTGTAATGAGACCAAGGCTGAAACCTACAGACAGTATTAATAAAGATACATGTGGTGCACAAGCAAAACCTTACTCCACCTCAGGACCACCATCCCCATCTGTACCTTGCTGGTACCAGTGTACACCTTTAGGTTTGCTGTTCATTAACAGGATCTAGGCTGGTAGACACGGTGTTCTGAATTTGGAACATTGCAAAATGACACTCATGTGTGGCCCATAGTTGTCAAGCATCTGCAATAAGGCTGAGGATGGGGAGAGGTGTCATCCTGAAGCACAACAGAGAATTGAAGCATACATCCAAAGCTTGCTAAGAATGGCTGCATCTGAAAACAGTCAAGGTCATGAATTGTGCCAGACATAACCCTGACTTCACAGCAATAGTGAAGGCAATGTGTTACCTATAAGGGCTGTGCACATGAGCTGACCTTGCAGTCCGGAAGATTTGGGGGGCATTTATAGGGCAGAGTGACCAAATAATGGCAAGTGAAGATGGGCCATGCTAGTATACTTCCAGGAATAGTGACTGCTGTAGTTCACCTAACAGGTGCTGCAACAAGCCATCTTGTTAAGGGTGTGCACACTTATGCATCTCACATATTGTATGTGTCTTAATCAGCATCTGCACAACTAACACATTTGTTTGATACTGCATTTGATTGCACAGGTCATATGTTACATATCAGGTGTGTGTAATGTTAACATATGCAGTACTGTGGCCCCATTGCATATCATGGAAGATGCTGGCATGTCAACAAGGGTATGTACATGCCTCATACCCACAGTAAGCTTTGAAGGTTGTCAGTGTAATCAGATTTTATTGCTCATACATCCACTGCTGAAGATGAGATCTACAAATCAGAGGTCAGGCATTCGCTATTGACATCTGTCCTCATATCAGCCCAGGTATGTGTCAGACAAACACATAGGAGCTGTGAGCAACAGAGCAAATATAACTACCACACATATACACATTCAGCAATGGTGTGTACACTCGTGAGGTATGGTGCACAGTACATGCCAGGGTGCTGAACAGCTGCACAGCAATACTGTGTACATGGGTGCAGTGTGTTCCAGGGGAAGGGGCATCACCTGCTAACACAACCCATGCATCACAGAGATGTATAATGTTGGTAACAAGGATTAAGTATATCTGCAGTGCATGCTGTTGAGTGTCATATGTCATGCATGTTGACTGTTGGGTAATGAAAGGTTGGTGTAATATCTTTGTGCCACCTTACCTGTAATTGTATGTGTGTGTGTGTGTGTGTGTGTGTGTGTGTGTGTGTGTGTGTGTGTGTGTGTGTGTGTGTGTGTGTGTGTGTGAGTGTGTGTAGAGGTAAGCAATGATGTACAGGTCTTAAATTACATTTTTTGTTTTCCCCTCACAGGTGGCGAGGTGAGTCAAGGTCCCTCCTGCAGGCAAACTGATGTTAGTGTCCATACAGACTCTGACAAAGATGATAGGTATGGTGAGGCACAGGTAGGGTTGTCAGGGCCTGAAGCTGTTCCATTGGTTGACATCCCACTTTTATCCACCCCATCCCTGCACACAGTCACAATGCCTATACATACCCCATCACCAGTGGCCATAGATGAGGGACAGTTGGCAGGTGGTGGCATGGGACAGGACAGTGTGGTGACTATGGCAAGTGTGTCTGTACAAAGCAGCCATAGCCGAATGATTGGCGAGGTACCAGACAGGCAGATGTACAGGGGTGCTCGTAGGAGAGCTGCTGGCCTTCATGCCCCTGGCAGAAGTGCCACAGCAGGATTCACCAGATGTATGTTTTGGTACATCATGGAGGCAAAGGCATGTATGGAATATTACACCAGACAGAGTCTGAGGCTGCAGAGAGCTACTCATTCTGCTGTACTTGACAACATCTGTGAGCTTGCAGGTGCCCACCATTATTTTGCAGAGGTCCTGGATAGACGGTTGGATGAGATGGTGGGAATCCTTGACCGTGCAGTGTCTGTGTTAGAGCATATGGTGGGAGTAGGGTGACAGCCATGTGGATGTAGGACAGCAACACCAACAGCTGGAGGTTTACATGGACATGCAACAAGTCACAGCCACTCCCGTAGTGGCAGTACCAGCACCAGCACTGCAGGGGGGTGCTGTCTACACCACACCACAGCAGGCCACATGCACGTGGTCCTGGCCAGTCCCAACAGGGACACAGATTCAGTGGACATTTGTCATCATCAGGGGAGAGTGTCTTATATAGGCTTGTACCTGGTAGTGCCCATGGAACCCCTGGTAGGCACAGTTCTTGTGTCCGTGGCCGGAGATGGTGAACTGTACACCCTGCCATGTATGGTCTGCAGCTGCCCAACAAACCCCTGTATAAGGCATCCATATGGTAGAACTGTGTGCATACATACACACCCACATCACCAACACAGCTAGGGCACTTCCATACCTACACACACCACATCTGCACTGCCCAATTGATAAAGAACTTCCTAACACACACACATGATGTCAACCAAATGGCTCAGACTAGGGCTCTGGCAAACCCACAACACACCCTGTGCATATGATGATATCTGTGCCTCATCCCTGTCATCCATACCATCGATGCAGGGACATGCTAATATGGTTTTGATGCACAGGGTGAATGTACTAAGGTTTAGCAATGTAATGCTGTCTAACATTTTTTCAGCTGGAAAGTTTAATGCTTACATGTCAGGATGTGTAGCTGTCCAGCCATGACGCATTATAGCTGTTATTAACACTGACCACAATCAGTCAGTGTTATTAACACTAACTGATTGTGGTCTCCATAATGTATTCAGTTTGTGTTGTGTCTATGTGTCAGCAGGATGTTGGTCTGCTGTTGTTTCCTACAAGGGATATGGCACTGTGGTGACACATTGACTGTGTCATATCCTGAGTACAACTGAATACAAGTAACAGGTCTGTATAACAGTTACTGCATGTGCCATGTGGCTGATAGGTCTGAGGGGTGTACACAGGAGAGCACATGGTGGCTGATGCCAGCAGCTCTTCTACAGTGGACAATGGTAAGTGTACTGGGTGGCATACACCGAATGTTTGTGAATAACACACACACACACACACAAACACACACACACACACACACACACACACACACACACACACACACACACACACACACACACACACACACACACACACACACACACACAGGTTTTGTTGTTGATGCAATACACAAAGAATACTGTAAACATGGATGTACTTAATTTTGCAGTGAACTCATTTTGGCCTATGTAATTCCACCAAGACAAAATAGGCAAAACATCACATCAGTAAATAATCAGTCTGCCTGTTTAATGTCATTGACTATGGTACTGACAGGGTATATGTCCTGTAGTGCAATCCTGGAGTTGGTAAACATAGATGTGCTGGTGTGGGTGGCACAGCCCTCCACTTTGGAGGGCGTGGGGTGGTGTAGAACCACACATAGTGTGATTAACAACTAATTAATCTGTTAATTTATTTATATTTATTTATTTATTTTATATTTGTTTACCGGGATTGTCTGACTGAATACATGTCCATTTTCAATGGAGGCCCGGGGAGAAAACCTCTACATAGACAAACTTACATAGATTACACAGAAGTTAGCAAACAATTATAAAAACAAAGTGATTATATACAATGGCTTAGTAGTGTTCCCTAGTAGGGACTCACAATTCTCATGGACAGGCACAATTAAAAGTAAGAGACATCAGATTGGAACAGAGCTTGGTGAGGTAGTTACAAGTTATGATAATTATGGAATATGCTTTCAGTTTATAACTTAATCAGGGTTGGTACATGGGCATGGCCAATTCACTTTGAGGTACTGTTTGAGTTTTTTTTAAGAGACTTTTGGAGGATTGTAGGGTTATATAGCTTGGCAATGAATTCCAGTTGGCAAACAGGGATTCGCCAGCAGAGTTATTAACTTTGTGGGTTTGGACCAGTAGTTTATCAGCTGACCGTAGGGATCTCAGATTGCTATATGGCTTAATAATATTTTTAAGTGAGAGGGTATCCTCAGGTTGGTACAAAATTTTGTGTGCTATTAAGAATTGATTGAATTGAATTAAGCTGGGAAGTTCTAGCCACTCTAGTTGTTAAAGGTTCTGGGAGTGGTGGGTTCTATAGGTGGAGCCAGTGGCAAATCTGGCAATATGATTGTAGCTATGGGACAGCTTACCTAGTTCAGATTTGTTGAGGTTTGAGAGTATAGGCGAGGCATATAAAAGAGTAGAGAGTAGGTGTGATCGGGAGATTGCAGTCCTAGCCAATGGGGCTAAAAATGTCTTGTTTATATACAGTGATCCAAGCTTCTTATTGATGGTCTGTATGTTTTTTTTGGGTAGGTCAAATTTGAGATTATTGTCTATGATAACCCTAGCTGTTTGGTGTGATGATCTGGGGAAATAGGGGTACCATTGTTAGATGTGACAGAGAATGAAAGTGTGGTAGATCTACTAGTTGGGGAGAAGTGTAGAAGTTTAATTTTATTGGGGTTCAGAAGTAGGCGTTGGTTGGTGAGCCAGTTCTCGATAGTGTTAAATGTATTTTGGGTTAAGGTTTGCAGTTCGGATGGGGAGGTGGCTGAGTAGATCAGAATGGAATCATCTGCATATTGAATGCAGGTAGCTTTAGGGATAGCAGTGTGAAGGTAGTTGATAAAAATAGAGAAGAATAGTGGACCTAACATTAACATAAACTGTACAGTATTACAGCAGACTAAGCAGGGGATACACACAACAATAACCCCAGTGAGGGTGGCTGTGCCCACAACATCCACACCCAACTATATATACCAACTCCAGTATCGCTGTATAGCTGTATAGTGGGGAAGAGGGCATTTACACATCTACTTCTAGTTTTGATGGAATGAATTTCCACAAGATGATTCCTTTGAAACGTTAATGTTTGCCAGTCAGTTCTCAAACATATGACTTCCTGGGACATGTATTTTCTGCAAACTGAAGTAGATATCTTCACATACACACACACACTTACTTGGCAACACTGAGAGTAGAACCCCTACCTAGGTACTTATTGCTACTAATGTGTTTGGCCTTAATTGCAGACACCACACAGATTTTAGGAAGAGGTGTGTCCTGGGTTTCTTGTTAAGTGAAGAACATCACCAGGTCTTGTACAGTATTGTAATGGGAGATGTACTGGCTGTTAATGAACAATACATAGTATGACATACTGTCATATACACATTGACAAACACATAATAGTCATTGACACATCTAAGAGACCTGGGTTTATCAGTGCTAACTACCTTGTCAGTGAGTCCATTCTGTTACAGAGAATTTGCACACAGCACATGCATCATTGGGCTGGATAGTGTAATCAGTTACCTGTATGGTTGATGGTGACAGTAGTCCTCATACAGTGGAACTTGGGACATGTACTGGGGTACCATGGTGTAAAGACAGTATACACAGCACCCACACCCCACATTGGATATTTTACTCACTGAAACCCATGATAATGCTCTGACATACCCACAATCACACATTGACAATGACTGCAATACAACCCCTTGTCTATCTAATCAGTGCTACTGCAGGGATATGCATGTATTGCACATGCCACAGGGA
Source organism: Protopterus annectens (assembly GCF_019279795.1). Classification (NCBI taxonomy): domain Eukaryota; kingdom Metazoa; phylum Chordata; order Ceratodontiformes; family Protopteridae; genus Protopterus; species Protopterus annectens. The sequence continues at coordinate 541,357,567 of NC_056729.1, read as the reverse complement.
TAGTAGGGTGAGGGTTTGTCATGGCTCTCCTAATGTCAGCAACATCACTATCCCTTATAATGTATGACAAGGTGTATTGTATTTGGAGAATGTGGCCTCAGAATGCTGTATCCTACAAATATACACACTTGCAAACATACACAAACTTACCAGGACTCAGAGGGTAACCCATGCCTATCTACTCATTTGTGGAACAGTGTTATGCTGGTACTGCAAGCTCCAGGTAGACCATAGGGTGAAAAGTGTAACAGGGTACATTTAATATCAATTACAGCAGCAGCCATTTCTAACTATGGCAACAGGGGCTGTAGTAGGTGAGAAGGCCCTTGGAGTATTATCAACTACAAGTTTACAAACACACAGACACTGTTATTCTCAGTAATGCACACTGACACATTTGTCAGCACTGGGTTCCATAGGTGCAGGTGTTCCTAGGTATGTACCAGGCTAATATCCATGGAGAGATGAGAAGAGTATGGGATGTGGGTACACTGGTATCATGCCACCTGACATTTGTCAGCAGGCCATCTATCAACTGGTGCCACTTGAGGGATCCCCAGAGTGACAGTTAAATACAACATCCAATCATCTGGTTTTCTCTTGCAGAGGGCCAGTGAGGTGCTCCAATTGACATGTATGCAACATATACTACATAACATGGCTAGTGTCTGGGTAGGAGGCCTATACCAAATCATGTTCTGTTGACTGTGGTAGTCTAGTTGAGATATCTATGACATGTGATGCATACAGGGTGGGGTTTCCTAGCTGTGGCATTCATAATACAGCTGGGCAGACATGTCAGTGTCAGTCAAGCATAGATTGCCTGTAAGCAGCTAAGATTGATACCTGACATCTGCACATCTGTACAGAGGACAGACAGAAATCAGCTAGCCAACAGGTTATGCATTAGGATGAATGTTTTGACAGATAGACATCTGACACTGATAGGTATGCCATTACTACATGACAGCAGCCCTCAAAGACATATGCAATGCACATAGTAGTCTACAGTTAATATCCACATATCAGATCAATATCCAGTAGCAAATACTTAATAACACACAGCTCACACACCAAGAACACAATAGTCAGTACTCAGAGTCCTGCTTTGCATGCAGGGGTGTTTGATTCCAGTACTACAATATGCAATCTATTCTTACTTGGGAAAGCACTGCTAACAGTAGTAACATAATGATACAATACATGCAAGTGTGACTGCATATAACCTGGGATACTACCCATGTATGAAACACATACCAAGAGAAAAGATTGTTATACTAGCCATATATACTCAGGTGTCCCATACAGTATACTCAGACCCCTTGCTACTGTAATGACAGCACATAGAAGCATGTTATGTACATGGAATTAAATTCACTTATTAAAGATGTCATTACCCTGCTATTTCATCAGACTGGAATGTGATCACTGGTTACCAGGGCTGAGCTATGCTTAGCAGGTGTAAGCGTTGCTTAAATATAAATGCTAAGCACATTTGGCACTGGTAAGCGAAGACTAAATTGTGTAAGCACCTTTTTGTTTAGCCATACTTTAGCACCGCTTACTGTCGCTCAAACCCACGCAAACCAGCTTAAAGCTGCTCAAAACAGCCTTAACCACTCTGTATCCAATAGTCCTTGTTCTGCCTAGCAACAAAATAAACAGCTCTTGAACCCAGTACCCTGTGCACTATAGTCACAACAGTTAACCACTAAGCCATCAGAGCTGTGAAGATGTCTGTTGTTTTTTTTTCAAATATATCTTTCAGTACACATACTGAATAGTAGTGAACAACTGCTTTGACTACTACAGTTGTGGAGATTTTTGAGATGGTCTGCGTAGGCCATCTGTTTGAGGCTAGTAATCCTCTTTGTGAGGTATTTCTGCAACCTTTCCAGTTGTTGCAGATGTTTTGTGAGGTACATACCAAAAGGGGTGCTGTAGTCTATAATGGGTCTAATTAGTGATGAATAGAGGGGAACAATGACCTCTTTTTTCCTGGATGAGAAACCTTTTGTGGTGAGGTGTGCCATGTAGAAGTATTTCCTGACTACTGTGGTGATGTGATTATCAAAGCAGAGACTACTGTCCACCTGTGTCCCAAGGTCTCTTATCACACTTTCGGTATTAAGTAGACTACAGCCTATGTGGTAGTTCATGGGTACAGAGTTTTTACCAAAAGGGATGACAATGCACTTTTTGGCATTGAGCTTAAGACCATGACTTTGACACCAGGCATCTGTCTCAGTGAGGCCCTTTTGTAGGATGTCCACATCATTAGGAGTTTCGATTATGGCTCCTAGTTTGCAGTCATCTGTGAAGTTTGTTATCCAAAGACCTTCTGTGTTAGCCTGTACTTCAGGGAATTGATACCACACAGGAGAGGACCCAGGAGTGAACCCTGTGGTACTCCACTTGTCACTGGTCTGAAGTTGGATTTGGAGTATGCTACTTTCACAGTGTGGGTTCTGTCAGTGAGCCAGTTGGCAACCCATCTTGGAACATAGGGATTTATACCTAGTTTAGTGAGTTTATCTATAATTCCAGAGTGGGAGAGTGGTGTCAAAAGCTTTAGCAAGATCTAGATAGACTGTGTGAACTACCTCACCTTCATCTATGGCTTTGGTGACCACTTCAAAGATGTCTATCAGGTTTAGGAGACATGATCTGCCTTTTACAAACCCAAACTGGGTGGGGTCCAGAGTTTGGAGATTACCAATATCTTTGTGTATAAGTTCCACGATGATATGTTCCATAGCCTTGCAGACCACGCTCGTCAGGCTAATGGGGCAGTAGTTCCCAAGGTCTGTGGTGGCTCCATCACTGTGCACCATTCAGTGGTTACAAAGCCTGAAGTGAGGCTATGATTGAACATGGTACTTAGATGGGGGGCAGGTTCGTTCTGTAGTTAGTGTTGACGCAGCCTGGGATGTTGTCAGGTCCCATGGATGCTGTGTTCTTGGCTTTGGAGAGTGTGTTTTTTACCTGTGCAGCCGTGATTACAGGAACTTTGCATTCTTCCGGTATAGAGCTGGGCCCTTTAGGGGGTGAGAGGGGGTAAAGTTAGCACTGAACCTATCTGGCAGGATGTTGGCAATATCAGTTGGTTCTGTATATTTAGTGTCATTGTGCTGTAACTCAGAGCAAATCTGAGTGTTGCCATTCAGATTATTGATATAGCTATAGAAAGTTTTGTGGTTGTCTTTAGAATCAGTGGCAATTTTGTTTTCGTAAGGAGCTTTGGAGGATTTTATGAGGGATCTCAGCTTCTTACTGAGGCTGACCAGGGATTTCCTCCAATAATGGGATTTTACTCTTTTTTTGCAACAGTGAGTGTGTGTATGTTTGACATATTATAGTGTGTTGGCTTTGGATATGTGTGAGTATTCCTATCCAATATGTGTGCAAAGCATGAATGGTGTGCAATGTGGTGTGTGTGCACAGACATATGCGACTGACAGATATGTATACTCCACTGTTGTTGTCTGACATGGGCTTCATTTCTCTAAGTGTAGGAGCATGCCCAGTATGATCTTCTGTATTGAGTGTGTGAATCCATTCCAGGTAGGTTGTACTCCAGTCCAGGATCTGGTATTCTACACCTACAGCTAGCGACCTGTTTCTGCAGGATATCTGTAGATAGGTTGACAATATGGAGTCACAATGGGTGAAAGATAGTGGGTACTGTAACTATTGTGTCTGTGCTGCTTGTGTTACATGGTTGGTATTAGCAGATATATTCAGACATATGTACTGTTTTACACTGTGTTGTATTATGTCATCAACTACTGACAGATATACTTATTTGCTCGCAGTTATTTCCTGGAAAATACAAGATGAATGAAGCTGTGTCCAGTATTGTAGTCAGCAGCCTACATATTCTTGCACACTCCTGTCATTCTGGAGGGGTAGCTGCAGACACTTGCTGCTGGGTCTGTGTAAATGGTCCAGCACCTTGGTACTGTGGTGGCTGAGGATCCCTTGCTTGTACATATATCGACTTAACAGAATGGCCATATCCTGCTGTGGCCATAACTCTCAGCTGTACAGATTCACCCAGGTTACCAAGAGGTAGGGCTCATATATCTGGTCAGTTCCCCTTCACATTGTGGTTTACGAGCAGGTTTGTTGCCACCCATTACTGAGTTTGCAGGCAGGCATAGTATGGGCACAGATCAGAGTTTCAGACTTCACACACTCCAAGATGTCCATGCTTCTACACCCCCCCCCACTCTGTTATTCTATTCTCTTCCTAACATTATGCGAGTGATATCTGAGAAGTATCCCTATAGTTTTCCCTTCATCCCAGCAGTATTTAGGGGTTGGTCCTCAGTTCATGCAATAGGATATGGTGGGCATGCTACTGGGATTTGTCAACATGGCCTTGTACTTGTGTTCTGTGGACTTTATGTTGTTAGTTGGGACCCTAAGAGATAACATACATTGGCAGTACGGGTGAGACACAGGCCTTTGACAGAGGACTGTAGGGCATTTGGTAGTGATGTAGGCCATCTGTAGCAGGCCAGAGCATTCTGTCACTCCTACATTCCCAGGCTGTGAGCCACTGGATTCCCCTGGGGTGACAGGGTAAGTGTGCGACGTGTTAATGGCAATAGTTCCTGTCCATATTAATCCATTGTTCTGGATGCTGGCAGGGTGCTGCTTACAGCTAGGGACACACCTGCATGGGACACCTCTTCAGCATGCTGCATTCTGTGGGCATTTCCATATGGAAATGAGGGTCATACTGTACTCAATCCCAACAGCAGGGATATGACTGGGATAAACCTGTGGCTGATGGTGGGGTGAGCTGAGTGCATGTGTGATATGGAAGCTTCTTGCAGCTGACTCACAGATATACCTGGGACATTCCCCTTATGCTGCCTTGTGCGGGGACATAGACAGTACTTCATAACTGTGCCTTTTATAGTCTGCCAGTGATTGGCCAGACTACATCAGTATTCCATACTACACAGACAACGTATGTGCTGCTAACCTGTATGTAAAATTCCAAAGGTGTGTGCAGTTGGCAGTTACATTTTATTTACTCTGTCTAGGGTACTTCCACCTGTGTATTGTGTGTATGTTTGGGCCCACATTCATGCCATGTCCATCTTTCAGATGTTGACAGATATTGACATCTGAACAATGAGTATGGATGACTGCTGAATTGGGTATTGCTAGGATGCATTGTGCTTGGCATTGCAGTTTCAGAACATGGCCCTGTCATCAACAGTACTGGCCATAGGCCACCAAGACACAACCCTCCATGCCTACATGCTGACCACTTCCACACCATATAGAACACACAACAACGTAACACACGGTCCCCTGCATATTGTAAACATGCAACAATCTATCCTGTAAATTGGGCCAGCTCAGGTAATCTGTGGTCCACTGTTATGAAACCCACACGTACATGCTACTGCATTTCTACATAGGATTGGGGGGGGGCACACCTGACAACTGTAAGCATTTGCTATGACTGTACTGGTATTTCAGGTACTCTGTTGGCTTCCGTTTTGTTTTGTATTCTGAACTATCATGCAGACTAGAGGCATATCAGTAGAGTACTATCTTAGGTTTTATTGACCTACATTTCATTTTCAGACTTCTTACCTTTCAGAACTAACATACAACTGGCAGACCTGTTGTAGTTTGTCTGTGTAGGTCTGGAGGGGGGCTGTTCACCATTGCCATCAACTGGAGGCCTTAGCACAGCCTTTCTTTATGGTCATCTACACCTGTCCTGTTGGCTGAGGCTGGTGTTGGGTATGTGAGCCTCACTGACATACATGTGTGTGTCCTATGGGCACACATTTGGGCCACCACATGTACTGAAGTGGGATTTGTCACCTTGTCTAGTACTGCCTACTTTGTTGACACCAGTATTTGTTATGAATTTCATGCTGCCCGTATAGGTGTCCACTATCTGCTGCCATCCCATTCAGCCACCGATTCCCTTTCATGCTCACATCCATACCATAGATACAACTAGCAGAACATACTACTCCATTCAGCAATTGATAGAAATAGTGACTTACCTTGTGGCTGTGCCAGTATTGAGGATGGTGCTGGAGGGCTAATTATGTCGGATGCACATAGTACACTCCCTATACATGGTAAAGCACAGGTAGTGTCATACTTGGCATCCCTTTTACTGTATGTGCAAGTCAGAGAGAGGTGTCATTCACTGGGTCCCTACCATGTCAGTGTATGTGCTATGTGTTGTCTCTTTGACAAAGCCTGGGCATACTGGGCATGCCTCCTTCTGCCTACATGGGGAGGCTCAGGTTGTTCCTTCTCTGAGTCCCTCTGTGCCTGTGATGGCCTTTTCAATGGTAGGGGGCTGTGTGGCCCTGCCCCGTGCTGTTTCTGCTGCAACTGTTTCCGCAGGACCATATTGTATAGCATGGCACATAAAATGAAAATGTGTGTACATGTAGCTGGAGAGTACTGCAAGGCTCCACCGGATATGTCCAGGCAGTGGAACCGTGACTTGAGCATCCCAAACACATGGTCTATTATGATTCTGGTTTGTGCGTGTGCCTCATTATGGAGTTCTTGTTCGGGTGTGTGTGCTTTCTGATGTGTGTCATCAGCCACAGCTCCAGTGCGTAACCAGCATCCCCCACTAGGTGGTCATATGGGATGTCCCCACTGGCAAATTTCTGGTACAGCTTTGTCATATGCCAGATGTGGGAGTCGTGACAGCTTCCAGGGCTGCTAGCACACACATTCAAAATAATGCCTTCGGCATCGCACATGGCCTGGCAGTTGATGGAGGGGAAGCCCTTGTGGTTTATGTAGACCCTACACCGCTCACTGAGTGGTGCTTTGATGTGTATGTGCGTGAAGTCTATAGCACCCACTACCACAGGATATTCTGCTATTTGGTGGAAGAGACACATATTGCTGGTTAATGCCTCATGGGTGTTAAGGAAATATATGTGCTCACTGGCATGTGCTGACATGGCATCCAGGAACTGGTGGAGTACCCTGGATGCTGATGCCTGTGGGATCCCCATGATATCCCCAGTTGGCCTTTGGAAGGTACCTGTGGCTAGTATTCTTAACCCTACACATACCTTGGCATCCACTGGGATGGGTTCCCCTCTGTTGGTTCTGTGTGTGAGGCGTGGCCGGCACAGCTCAACAATTTGCTGTAAAATGTCCCTGTCCACTCTATAGCACTGTCCAAAGGTTTTACGCATATTCACATATAACAACAGCACTGAAACAAAGGAATCATGGGTGGGGGAGGAAACATAAACCACTGTGCAAGTATTAGTGCTCCACTATCTCCAGCTCATGTAGCCCCTGGTAGGTTACCCTGGGACTGTACACTCTTCTCCTCCTCCTCACTGTGGGTTAGTCATCAGCATTCACATCCTCACCACCCTCAGTCTCTTACACATATTAATGTATGAGAGCAAGAGCAGCCCCTAACATTTTTTTAGTTTTGTCAGGTAAAATTTCCCCGTCTGTGTACAATGGAGGTGTATAGTTTGTGGGAAAAACCAGAGTGAAAGGTGTTTGCATAGTTTATAGTAGTGTGCTGGGCTTGGCTGCTGCTTGTGTAATTGGCTGATTCTGATACATTTCACCTGCCAGCTATGCTAGTTCTCCTTGATTACCTTCCTACTGCTATTTTCCCTTCCCATTGCCTTCCTGTTTAAGCCCCGAGGTGCAGCATGCATACCCAGTGTTCAGATGTGAACAGAGTTGCTATTTCCTGCTTTTTTTTATTGTTTAAAACCAGGTGCACAGCACGCACACTCGTTTAGGCAATGTAAACACTGCTAGGCAGCCTCAGACACACACCTCCCTTCCTTAGCTGTGCTTAGCTAAGGGCAGACACGGGCCACAGAGCTCCAATAAGCTTATAGCATGCATGCCATTCCCCCTTATGAGGTTATCTATCTCTTATACTTATACCATGGTGTTGCTGCACCTACATGGTTGAGTGCAAGCTAACACTGAGAGGAAATCTGTGATTCAGTATCAGTCCCCTCATTTGCATAAAACAGAATGCTAATTCATAGTTACCACACTCACACTAAGCCTTCCCCCATAGCAACCACTATTCCCTGGTATTGTTGTTTTACGCATGCCATTGACATTCATGTCAAAATGCTGATTTTGGTTTAAAAGCTTATTTCCAACTTTTTTCTTATTTTCGGGCCAATCCCGTTTGCACACCTCTGCCCTATGCTTAAATGGCCAAAACCGGCCCAAAAAAGTTATTTTTTATAATTTTGCAGCTATTTCCCATGCCAATGGCCATATATTTGGCCATTGGCATGCCTACTACATTGAATACATGCTTTCTTTGGAGTTGTCATGCCTCCATTTTGTAATTTGCAGAATTGTATTCAGTCAGTAACCGAATACATTTCTGCAGGTTACACTATTCCTGCACAGACGCCTGCATGTTTCCTGGATCGCTAATTCACCTCATTTGCATGGTTTTCACCAGCAAATGGGATAATTAGCATAAAGCAGTGGTGTCCATGCAGGAATAGTGTAGGAGCGCTCATGCATGTCCCAGGAGCTCATTCCTGGACCGCTCGTCAGCCATATTGCATGCAGCAGCTCTTGCACTATTCCTGCACACCATGCAGAGCTTGCTGAATCCTGGGAATAATCTTCTACATTACTTATTTAGTAACATAATCTTCTAAAATATTACACTACTCTTATTGGTAAAGGAGTTAGAGACTAGAATTTGGAACAGGATTGGGAACGGGGGAAAACGTAGCTATGTTGTTTGCTAAGCAAGATATACATTATGCAACAGTGATTGATAACATACATAGTCATAACACATATACAGTTTTAATTCCAGACATATCACTTTTCAGGTGTATAACAGAAAATAAAAGTAGTATGAATATGCATGTATGTATTATCAGTATCCAGCAGGTGTCCCATCTGAAGCCAATTACATGATTAATCTGTTCCGTTTGCAGAGCTTAACCATTCATTGAACAATTATTTCCAATACTTTTTCTGGAGAGAAATAATGCACAGCAGCATTTATGTTGCATAATAATCCAGCTATAACCCTGCTAAATATTATGCTTAATTTTTCTCATCTGTACTTTCTACTGATATGGCAATGTTTACCTATTCATCTGTCCAGCCATCCATTTTCTGATAAACCACTTTATCCTTTATTGGATCATGAGGATGTTGGATGCTTTTCCTGCAGACAACAAATGCAAGCCACTGAAATCTATTCTGGACAGGACACCAGTGTGTCACAGAATGTGTACTTATACTCATTCAATCATGTCACATGCACACAAACACACACACACACACACACACACACACACACACACACACACACACACACACACACACACACACACACACAGTGGGCAATTTGGAAAATAATAATTCATATTCTGCATGTCTTTTGGAGGTGGGAAGAAACCAGAAAACCCAAAGAAAACCCACATCAATTCAATGATGATATGTAAACTCCAAACATCTTTGTCTAAATTCTTCTAATCTTCCTCTCTTATTCATCTATGCAATATATTATGTAGAAACTATACATAGAATTTTAACTCAAAAAACGTATAAGCTTACTGTTTCACTCTTTGAAAGTAAAGTTGTCTGAATACACCATGGATTACATCAACTGGGCTGGCGTGGACTCCCTCACCTCCTCCAATGGTATCAACTCTCACTCGCCCACAAACTAGTAAACCATCCACTAAATGTCCCATCCCTCCAGAATCTACTCCAACCCTATCGCACCACCAGGCCACTAAGATCCAGCAATAAAAATCACTTGCAGATCACTAAAGCCAATAACTCTGCTGGTGAAGTACTATTCTCTTGCACCATAGCCAAATTATGGAACTCCCTCTCACCCACAATTACCTCCGTACCATCATTCACCCACTTCAAAACTTTACTAAAAGCTCACCTAAAAACATGCTGGCTATGCCCTTGCAACTCCCACTCTAATATCACCCACCCCATCCAACCACTACCTTTCTTTCCACTCCACTAGCTATCTTGATTATAGCAAGCTCAGATGCTCATAAGCCTAGTACTTATACAGCAGGAACTTCTTATTTTAACATTTGTTAATGTCTGTTATGTACTTCACAGATAAAGATTCTAGTTGTCTACTGATGTACTATGTTCTTCATCTGTAAATATGTTGTAAGTAATTGCTATGTAAATTGTTAATCGCTATGTAATCCAATGTAACTACTGTCTGTTTATTTTAACTGTGGAGCTTTTCTCCCCGGGCCTCCGCTGAAAATGGACCTACGTCCAGTCGGACACTCCCGGTCAACAAATAAATAAATAAATAAATAAAATTACTTTTATAAATGTGGTCCACATTTTAATGCAGAATTTAATAAATAAATGTTCTGAAAATTTAGAAATAATTAATACTGAATTATCTAATTCATTAAATTATTTGTAACTAAGTAAAAGAAACTAAAAAGAAATTCTCAGCCAAGGTTTATGTACTTTAGAAAGAAATATGAAGTCAGTTTTACTTGGATTACAAATTCCTAATGTTACAATAAGAATGTATATCTGCATCATATGGGATTATGTTCAGATCTCTCAGTCTGATCACAACTCATATTATATATACCCAATATGGATGCCAAGATTCACCTCACTAGTTTTGCTTCACTCTGCTGCAGAATGACATCCATGTCTCAAAAACATATTAAGGTGATTATGATCACAGGCCCAGTCGTAAGTCCCTCTGTACTGCATGGAGGTATCTGCTCCATGTACTACCAGTTACAAAAAAAATATATAAAGCACTTAACATTACTGCACAGACAGTGGACAGACGTTAAGCGTTCTCTGAGGTAACAATAATCCACAACTGGGTGTGGGCAGTGCTGGATTTACTAACAGATGGCATGGGTTGAACAGAAAGGGAAAGCCTGAGTGGTCTGACAAAATCAACTATGAGTAAATCCAACATTACCCACACACAGGAGTGGGCTACTGGTGTTATACAATGGAATTATCTAATAGAAAAAATGTTCTTACCCTTTTTAAATAATATTGTATAAATAGACTTTAGTGTCCATCTGCAGCTTCTGTGTGGAGGAGATGTATAAGGCCTACAGTTCTAATACTTGCATAGTGGTTTATGTTTCCTCCCCCACACATGGTTCTTTTGTTTCAGTGCTGTTGTTGTCTGAATATGCGTAAAACCTTTGGACAGCAACTTTAGTTATACAGAAGAATTTGCAACATGGAAAGGCGTGACCATACCTGTTGTATTTCTTTTGTGTTACAAACATGTCTCTTTAAATGCAGCTGCTGTCCAAATGTAAGTTCCATGCATTCAGACTTGAGCAGTAATTAAAAATAAGACTATGTAAGACAGAAAACAACAGCTGTGACTGTTGTTAGTTTGATGGCAGGTAACTGCAGTGATAGTTATTTCAGAGATGTATTTATGAGGACAACTATAATACAGGGAAGAAGAACCCTAAAAATGCCTTATATAAGCATTCTATCACCTGTACAAATTTTAAGAGATTTCAATTTGCTATCTTGGAACAAATGAAATACAATCCAAGAGGGGGAAATGTAATTGTTAAATTAGAGGCACAAGAAGTCAAGTGGCAGTTTAGTGTGCATGCTTTTCAAAAACCTGGTTTGAATTAATACACTTCCATCCAACCCCTGCTGAGAATGAGATGAGATCTATATGTAGCTGAACAGTTTTGGTATTTATGTTTCCTTGTTATAAATTCATGTTTTTGGCTCCTTTTAATATTCTTTTTAACATTGCTTTTATTTTTATTAGACAGGTGTGATGTTGATTATTCATTTTTTTATAGAGGAATTTTAACTGATTGGTTTTAAGAATAATATACGATGTGTATTACGCATCAGTATTATTTTACTTTAAACTCCATTGTTTTATCATCATTTCAGTTATTCAGTAGGAAGCCATGCTAAATTATTTATAGGATGTTTTTAACTCATTCATTTATTCTGAAGAAGTCCTGGTCTAGTTAGGATGAAAGTGCTCAATCTGTTTGGAAAATAAACATTTTTTATGGTTAATTGTATTGTCCAGGTTGTCTAAGTTGGTAGCGTTACTTGATAATGCTACACCTTTGGTTTTATTATGGTCATTAAATAACCTTACCAAGTGAGGAAAAATGAGTTATTTGCCTGTCTTTCAAATTTCTAGAGGAATGCTATCTCTCCCTGGAGTCTTGCCATTAGAAAAAACATTATAAGGTCTACCTACACCAATCTAATTGGAGACAGTAGGCCAGCTACTTATCCTCAGAAAGTGTAGGGATTTCTAGGGGGAACATATATCTGTCAAAAGAGAAACAGGTCAAAACAATCTCCCAGTTGTGATATAGTCTTTGTAACAAAACAATCTAGTATCTCCCTTAGGGCCATGGTAATATTACCTGAAAGTGTGTGTCTTAACTTAATCACCAGCTTACTACTTTTTTGGACTCTAAACCTTAATGCCAAATGCTTTATGTTTGCAGTAGAATTTTGCAAATCCTGAATATTCAATGTTTTTTTTTCATTTGGTGTATTGTATAAGCTATTGCCTTAAACAACTGGTCTTTAAGCTTGGTGACCATGTGTTCAGCTTCTCAAGACCCATTGACAATGCCCCATTGTGCCTCTAGGAGTTCCTTCTGGTCCTTCTCCATTTAAGTTCTAACCCTTAACAAAGTGTCCCTACCTATTCCAAAACAAAACAAAAAGAGACTGACATTCAAATGTGTCATGATCTATCTGGAATCCATCACCAATAGGAAGTGTCAGTTATCAGCATAGGAGGATATTTAAAGGATATATCGACAACTAGCTATGTTCTTTCACAACAAGCATTTAATCAGTTTTAGGCCAGGAAGAAAATCTTAAAGAAAAGCAGGTATACTAGTTTTGATGAAGTGCAACTCTGCGTGCGTCCTCCAAAACCAAGGATGTTCTGAAGTCATTTCCTAAGAGCAGAAACTCTGTAAGAGTGAGGGTCTGAATGAATCTTGCCCATTAGGACAACTATATTCCCATCTCTCCCATCCAAACTGTAACTCCTTCCTGAAAGACCCACCCACTCACCTAAAAACATCCTAATATCATCTATGGAAGTGCCTGTTGGGAGATCAACATTTAAGATGGAAATTAGAAATCCTTCTAAATAGACCTTAACTAGTACATATCTGACTTCTTAGTCTACTAGTAAGCTTTTTGTCTGAAATGAAGTCCCATTTTTAATAAAATATCTACCTCTTTTACATCCACACTGTCAACAAACATATGGCATTTATGTCCAAGGAAGTCATTGTTCCACTGTATTTGACATTCATCAGACCTATCACTGAGTACAATGCCCCCTTTGATATGAACCTAAGCAGGCATATCCAACAAATGAAACATCCACAGAGATTCCTCACTAAATGAATACAGGGCGTAAGTAAAATGTTCTATGCAGACCACCTCAAGGCCCTATCCCTGTATTCTGCCTCCTACAGGCTGTTGAGGGGAGATCTATGCGTGGCATACACGGCATTGTCAGAGTCCACTCTGATGGACCACCTGCATATCATCAAAAGAAACAGCACCAGAATTACCTGTTCTAAAGACTTAAACCTTGCCTGTGATATAAATAGGACCTGTTGGAGAGATAGGTATGTATCCCAGCGACTACCCTGTCTCGGGAACAGGCTCCCCATCCATGTGAAGCAGAGTTCCTCCCTAACCCAATTCAAGTGTAACTTGGACAACTGGATGGAGAACAAGAAATTCATGCCTGGCCTGGTACCTATGTCTGTAATGGACACAGGCATCCTGCAAATGGTTCATTTTCAGGCTCCTGCTTGTAAATGTTTTATCTTCCAAGCCCCTGCTTACACCTATCGAGGGTATCAGAACTTGTCAGAGATATGGGATGCATGGCTAGGCTTAAAAAGGCCTTTGTTTGAACCTATAAACAGAAATCAGGCACTACCACAGAATAGCCCAGCCTATCAAGTTTAGCATGCTCATCCACTGAGATATGGGCTTCCTGTAACATTACAATATTACTTGTCCAGTGCTTTAGTATGGCATACACATAGGGTTGCCACCTATCCATTTTTTTTCTGAACTATCTGGGAATCAAACAGATTGTCCTGCAGTCCAAAACACACTGTATAAAACTCTGTTATTCTGCTGTAAAAAAAAACAAATAGACTATCAGAGTTTGTTAAATCTCTAATTATATTGTCTTTTTATTTAAGAAAAACATCACTAACATGAGGTGATTACATTATAAACCAGAAAAAGGTGACATTCCTCCTCCCCTGACAATAGGGTTGCCACCTTTCTACTGTGCCATTTCCTGACAAACAAGCCCCGCCCCATGCACAATCAAGCCACACCCATTCCTTTTAATAGCCACACCCCTTTACTCCACCCTTCAGCATAAGTCTTTAATATCACATACAGTTACCAATAAGTAGAAAAATGTGCGACGAGTCAAAAAGTAAATAAAAAAACTTTATTTAGCAATACTTCAAAAGGTTCACTACATACAACAGTACATCACACACAAGCATGGGAAAACTAAGCCCAAGTCTCATATCACAGGTAGTACTAAAATGGAAATACAATTAGATATTAAAACACCAGTTCATTCAAAGCAGTACATTAAGGGTTCACCACACACAATAGTAAAAGAAAAGCAACTGTTTAAAGTATCTTCAGTTTTGCTAGAAATCATTGCTTATACTTGAAGCTGTATTTGGCATTTGATCTAGCAGCCTCAAGTAATGGCTGGTTATTTCTCACAAATGAATAAAATTGCGAACAACTCATGTTAAAGTTTAGCTTGACCTGCAACTCGGCCTTCACAAGTGACACAAGCATTCTATTTCTTACATCAGTCCACGCATTCCCCATAAGTGAAAAACCCTTTCCACAAAGCTATTGCTGGGGGGGAATTGAAAGAGCAAACTGCACCAGTCTGTAAAGTGGCTTGCAGTCTGGAGCTTTACTAAAAAGTCACCAGCGATCACTTACAGATGCCTCTGTCATCTGTAACAGGGCTGGCAATGCAGCAGTTAAAGTACAGTAGTCTGAGTAAAGTGCTTCAATGTCCACATCCAATTTGAAGAGGTCTGCAACTGTGCAGTTCTGGCCAAGTTACAGGATGTTGGAGGCTGAGGACCTGCATAGCTTTAAAGGGACTATTATCATAGTCAAACCACTTCTGTAGGTAACAAAGTGCTTTACTGTAAAATCACAGAAGGTCCTACAGACCTGCTGTGCGACAGCTGGAGTAAAGTGCTGTAAGGCAGATGAAACTTTAGTACCAAAGAACTGGTCATCTAGCCTTCTCTGCAACTCATCTTTTAGACTTTTCATCACGGTGTACAACTCTGGAGCAGAGAGAGTGTTACTTTCAAGTTTTGCTATAGACTTGTGGAATACCTGCAGGATGTAGTGCATGAAATGTATGTAGCACTCTGCCTCAGACACATCCCCACTGATGCCATCCTCATCGGCCTCCACAAATTTCCAGATAAGGGGTGACAGTCCTCAGGCCCTTGACTAATAAAATAACTTTTAATAGCAGGCCAACATTCTACCAGCCTTGCCACAGCTGGGAACAAAGACAGCCACCTTGTTACAACATGTTGCATTATTTCCTTAAAGTCCTGGTTTAGGAAAGAATAGAAGCCTTTCAACAGTGCCATTTTTTTAGCAGATGCTGAAAACTCACTATGTATTTTCAAAACCAGAGACTCCACATCAAACTTTGCAAGGGCCTTGCTTGCATGCTTGGCACAGTTATGTATTACATGGCATAAACAGTTTGCTGCAATGATGTGAGGCACCTCAGATTTCAAACTTTTAAAAACAGACCTGTGCTTTCCATAATTGACTGAGGCATTGTCTGTAGCATAGCTAGCAATGTTTTGTACTTTGAGTCCTTTATGCACAAGGATGTCCTTTATTCTAGTAAAGATACATTCAGAACTTTCGTTATGATCCTCATAGAAATCAAGGAGTTTCTGTTGTGTGCCATGGGTGTGAGTAAAGTACTGAATAACTAAAGGGAACATTTTTCTGTTCCCTTTATTGGATGCATCTGATCCCACTGAGAAATAGGAATTGCCAAGTTCCTGCAGAAGGAGCTCCTCTGAATGAGGTGCAAGAACATTCATGACAATGCTCTCAGATTTTGTCTTCCCACAGGTGAATTTGAAGCCAAAGTAGAATCAGGGAAGACTGTCGGTGCCAGCTTACCTCCACAATCTATGGATACATATGAGTGACCATGTTTCACTCCATGATAGACTGCTGTCACTTCAGCTGCAGTGACTTTGGAAGCTTCACTGGTTACACTACGTGGCTGAATAAACTTGGTCATTACGAGGTTCTGCCTCTGGAGCTGAAGACTTTGATGATGTTTGTCTGACTTCTGATGGCTTTTCAATGCCTTTTCCCCATCCCATTTTACAGTGAAAGTTGTTCCACAGGATGTGCACTTTGCCATGGCATCTGCATTTGGAACAGGTCGCACCCATGAGTAGCTTTGCTCCCACACCTTATTATAACTGCAGAAAAACCTCTTAGGAGGCAGCTTTCAGCCTCTTCTTGATGATCCATTGACCTTTTCCTGAACATGATGACTGTAGGATCCTTGCTCAACACTACAATAAACCAAAACAGCTATTAATAGAAAATCAAAACACTTGTGACCAACACCAGTGCCTGGTGGGGCCTGTGTCAGTCAGTAGCCACTAGCCAGAGTTCACATTCACATGTGAATCTCCAGACTTTCACACCCTAGTAATACCAAGTTGGTATAGGGAAAAAAAATGAGACTCCTCATGAAAAATTACAGTGAAGGTAAAGCAATGAAAGGCAGAAGCAACTCCTGTCTGAGGGACTTGCAGCTGTTACACATGAACCTGGTGTGACAGCAGAATATGCACAGAAGGCATTCTGTGTGTAAAACACATGGGTCAGACACTACAGCAATGCACCAAATTAAGACCCTCTACTTTTATGTAGAACCTAGTGCAAACGTTATCCAGCTGAGTCTGAACACAGCAAGAAAGTTCAGGCATACTGTGGACTGACAAGATACACCCTAGAAAGACACCCTAGGAAGAAACACAGGTCAAGGTAAACATCACGGTGATGACAGACTAGAAAGACGGATCTACAGTCCAAGCATCTTATACAAATCATGTAATCATATATTCACTGTAACATCAAATGAGCTAAGCTTTGGTATAGACGGTATACCCTAGAAAACACAGAGGTAAACAGTTGTGATGACAAACTAGACAAAAAAGCTACATTTAAGCCTCACTATACTACGAAGACTGTACACCCTAGAAAGACACCCTAGGAAGAAACACAGGTCAAGGTAAACATCACGGTGATGACAGACTAGAAAGACAGATCTACAGTCCAAGCATCTTATACAAATCATGAAGTCATTATACATTCACTGCAACCAAGTCCAAAACCAGATTAGAAACTGTTCTAGTTAATCACCACATGTTGAACATCTAGATAGTTACACACATCTTGTCACCATCAATGAATGAGATAGTGCCAGCACAGCTAGTGAATTAATATAAATTTAATATTTAAAAAATTCACTAGTAGCTGTGCTGGCAATATTTCATTCCCCTTGTCACACTAATCTTTGAAAATCTACCTTAATTCCAAAGAATTAAACCATTAAAAAAAATCCACTTACCTCCAGAAAAATCAGCAGCAGGGCTACTAAAACAAGCTCTCAGCAGCAGAACAGAACAGGCAGCTAAAGGGCCAGCAAGCAGGGGAACACGCCACCACCCAGTCCACAGCACTTCTCCTCCAGCAAGCAAGGCAAGCAGCAGGGCTAAGGCAATCCTTCCAGGCAGCAGGGCTTCCAGGCAGGGCTTCCAGGCAGCAGGCAGGGCTTCCAGGCAGGGCTTCCAAGCAGGCAGGGCTTCCAAGCAGGCAGGGCTTCCAGGCAGGCAGGGCTTCCAGGCAGGGCTTCCAGGCAGGGCTTCCAGGCAGGGCTTCCAGGCAGGCAGGGCTTCCAGGCAGGGCTTCCAGGCAGGCAGGGCTTCCAGGCAGCAGGCAATCCACTGAAGACGATGTCCAAGGCTCCAAGCAAGAATTTCAGATCTTAAGCAGCACCCTTTGTACTACAAAAGTAAAAGGTAAAAACTTATGCTGAAGCACCGCTTTATATTCTTAAATTTTCGCGGGCTTTGCAAGGCTTTGACTACTAGCTAAACGTGTTGATTGGCTGCTTGCTGCACGAGCCTCGTCTGCAGCAAGCAGCCAATCAACGAGAGTCCAAGACGGGTCACGGGAATGTTTTTTTTTTTTTTAATACGCGCTGACGAGCCTGACGTCGCTATTTCCGGACTCCGATTACAAGAACCGGAGAACCGGAGTGCCCTACTGATTTCCGGGCACTCCGGAAAAAAAACGGAGGGGTGGCAACGCTACCTGACAAGCAGGCAATATCACAAAATGAGTGAGAAGTGGGTGGGGTGAGGGGAGCAGATGGTTGGGATTAAGGGGAGGTCAAGGGGTGTGGCTTTGATATGGTTTTGGCCACAGTGAAAGGTGGCAACCCTACATACAGCTTAGCTCTGTGCACTGGGCTAACCATCTCATTAACATTCCAGAATAAATAGTATAAATCATCACTGCAACAACCTTGGCACCCTGCTTATCTTCCTGATGTCTCTATTCCTAAACATGTTTATTGTATTTTCACAGTTCTTGGCTCATTTTCACAGAGCTCACAAACACTTGGCTTGTATCTAGTGCAATCCTAGGAAAAATAAGTACTTTGAGTTGATTATTTAAGAGTAGTGCTGCTATATTTTTGAATTATTTGTTATTTTTTTCTGTCCTTTGTCACAATAAAGGGCCTTGCTTTTCATTGACTTTGTTGCTGCTTACTCTGCATTGCACTCATTTTAATAGCATGTGTTTCTAGCTAATTTGCTTGTCCTGTTTGAATTCACTTTGGGCTAACTGTAGTGTGCTTTTACATTAAGAAGGTTTGGAACTGTTTTCTAGAGGGAGTAGAAGGTGGCCTGGTATGCCTGAGCTGGAGATCACACAGGAAAACCTTAAATGTTTTATTGCCTGTATAAATCTGGAGTGTTTGGGCAGAGCTGGTCATTGTGCAGCAGCAGCTAGCAGCGCCCTGTATGGTAGCAGACACCTAGAAGGTAAACTTTTCCTGTAGAACTACCTCAAAACTATATCTAGTAACTAAATAATTGCAGAGAAACTACTTTGTGAGCTGAGAAGCATAGAGCATCTAGCTTGCATGACAAGGAACATTGCCCCTTAAATTTAATATTATATTGGTTAATCTAATGCATAATTTGAAAAACACCTTTAGTTGCCCTCTTTTAACCCCTCATATAACACATCCTTGTAGATCACCTAACAAAGGACCTGGCATCATGGATCTGCACTTCTCCGCAGACAGTTTGGTGGACATGGGTATCCTGAGACAATGTAGCAATTGTCTTAGGTTCACTGACAAGCATTTAATCATTAAAGAAACAGATACAATATGCGAGAGATGTATATACATAATTTAACTGGAGGCAAACCTCTCACATACAAGCACACAGAATAAAAATCAGGTTGTCAGAAAAAGACATGCTTCCCCTACCACACATTGTATGCAACTCACAAAATAGAACAGCTTATACTGAGGCACTTAAATGGAATCTTCTTACATTCCAAAGACACTTCAAACACTTCACCTCCAAAAATGATCCTCAGCAAACCAAAAAAACACTCAACAAATACCACACTTATCACTACACATACAGCCACACCCTGTGGAGGGTCAACTAAAAAGCCCATGAGGCAAGCCAACACACTACCCAGAACTCTAGTCATAGCAGATTTCATTGAGCGACATGCTGATGCCCCACTCACCAGTATGGACAAAGAGAAAATAACAGTCAGTTATTTATTAGGAACCAGGATTAGTCAAGATTTAAACACACACACACTCAAACCACTACACCAGAGGTACCAGTATGACTCAGTCATAGGCCATGTAGGTATAAATGACATGAGATGTACCTCCCTCATCTAAATAAAGAGAGACACTACACTATGGAGCTCTCTGACTGTGTGTCACAGGCTTGTATGTGCCTAACACTGAATAACATATTACCTTCACCGAGGATGATGCCACAATACAAACAGAAGATAACTGACTTTAATAATTGGCTTAATTTCTAGTGTCATTCTAAGGGGAGGGAATATTTGTCAGCATGGGAGATTATGGTTAACAAACCACATTGCTTTGCCAAGAATGGTCTGCATCTATCCCCTCTAGGCTTTTGAATAGTGGCTAAAACATTGCCTCCCTCCCTCTCCCGTGGAGCCTTTTTTAGGCAATGCCAACTTAACAAACCTTCCAGCACAGCAAAATCAACTTGTGGAAATCTAAAAGTGTTACTGCTCAATGGCAGGAGTTTAAACAAAAAGCTCCACTGTCTCCTCACCCTGGAGATTGTAGATATCTGTGCAGTTACTGAGACATGGTTTACAGCCACACAGAGTACCCAATCAGTGCAAGGCTTCAGTGCCTTCCACACATTTAGACCAACAACTGCACAAACAAGGATGAAAAAGTGGAGGTATCTTGAGGTACATCAATAACAAGCATACCACTAGATTGGTTTAAACAGGATGATGCACTGGAGTTCCTCTATGTCCAGATTCCCATAGACAAAGTCCTATACCATATCCGGACAGGCTATAGGTCACCCTCTATGTCCCAGGAAACCAATTTTGCATACTTAAACCTACTGTAGACAATCACCATTTAACCAAATACCATATTCATGGGGGACCTAGTTCTCTATAGAGTTGAAATCCTACATGACCCCAAATTTGCAGGCACAGAGATTCCAGGATCATACAAACACAAACACCCTATATCAGGTAGTGCACACGCCCACTAGAGGTGCAAACATACTGAACCCAGTATACACAAATATGGGAGATCAATGTACCCTACCCAGTATCATGACCTCTTGAATAAAAATAAATTCTGCAAGACCAGTAAACCTGTAAGAGTTAGAAATTGTTCCAAGGGAAACTACTTTTTATTAAGAAATAACCTCTCAAAATTCCAAGCCACTCAAAACCCAGATAGTATAACAGCCTATGCAGAATTG